>NW_006921686.1:6078205-6078883 GCF_000298275.1 Orycteropus afer afer | reverse complement strand
CTCTATAAATTCAATTTTTATGTGCTTCAGAAGACATCTCCAAAAGAGTAAAAAGAGAACTTACAGATTGGGAAAAATATTCTCCAATGACATATCTGGGACTTAACCTCTAAAATTTATAGAAAACTCCAACACCTCAACAACAAAAAGATTAACAATTCCATTAAAAAATGGGCAAAAGACATCAATAGACACTTCACCAAAGAGGATATTCGGGCAGCCAGCAAATACTTGAAGAAATGTTCACAATCATTAGCCATCAGAGAGATGCAAATCAAAACAACAATGAGATACCATCTCACCCCAGCAGTGATGGAAAAGTTCAACAAGACAGAAATTTGTAAATGCTGGTGAGGATGTAGAAAGACTGAGACTCTCATACACTTGCTGGTAGGACTGTAAAATGATACAATCACTGTGGAAAACAGTATAGTGATTCCTTAAAAAGCTGGAACTAGAAATACCATTTGAGCCAGCAATCCCATTACTAGATATATATCCTAAAAAGTGAGAGTCAGGAAAAGAACAGATATATGCACACCCATGTTCACTGCAGCACTATTTCCAATAGCAAAAAGATGGAAACAACCTAGGTGCCCATCAACAGAAGAATGGATGACCAAAATATGGTACATACACACAATGGAATATTATGCAACACTAAAGAATAATGTGGAA
>NW_006921686.1:6049235-6058599 GCF_000298275.1 Orycteropus afer afer | reverse complement strand
CAGGGCTCCAGGATTATCTTCTGTATGTCTGTCAATTGGTTTTTCTTTTCTTGGTTGAAGAGGGTCTGTGTCGCTTGTCTGCCTAGTCCTCCGTCTTACCAGAAATCCCTGCTAGGCTTTCTTTTTCTTGTAGACTTTCCTATGGGCATCACTGGTCCTGTCAGCTCAGTGGCCAGTTTGAGTTCCTCAGTCTCCGTTTCCCTTCTTGGAGTGATGGAGGGCTTCTGGGGGAAGAGTGTGAGCTTGGAGTGGTCCTCCTTCAGCCGCTGCTTGTTGGCCTGCAGGGACTCAGTGGATTGGTTCTGCCTACACAGATCCACCAAGATCTCGATGGTGGGCTTCCTGCTTGTGGATGCCGGCCACCCTCAGCCCTTCCGGGCTGCAATGCCAGCAGCTGACTTTGGTGTGATGCCGCACACGTTGCGGGGCACCACCCTGTGGGCTGGGTCGGTCTGGATGCAGGGTGCGGACCATGCTGCAGGCTCTCGCTTGTTGGCCCTTGTGTCTAAGGACCTTTCGTGCTGCCTGGTTGAACCCTGTGGCCACGCACCACTACCAGTCCCTCTGGAAGTCACGCTTCAGGATCCTGCCACTGTGGCTGGGCGCCGTGGCTGCCTTCCACCCTTGTCGAAGTGGTATGGCCGGATCGGCTGAGTGGAAGAGCTGTTTTGTATTCTTATAGAACCATATGACTGTGGAGAATTTAGAAAATAGTGTTTTTTAATTACTTGTACCTCTGCTGCACATAGGGTCACTATGAGTCAGAGCCGACTTGACAGCGTCTAGCAACAATACAACAGCATGACTCCAGAATACAAAGATAGCTCCGATAAAGCTTGGGATGGTTTTCTGTGTAGTGCTTCTCTCTGGCTATTTGTCTGTTCATTCATTTATTTATTTTTGCAGCGTCCCCTCCTTATGTATAAGCTGTTAGCACAGTTGCTATCATCCTTTCCATCATCATGTTTTTCCCCTTCTTTTTTTTCACTATGGACATTTATAGACAAGGAAGAATACGCCAATGAACTCTTACGTATCAGGATCTTCATCCTTATTATTGTCATACTACTGTCATTACTAAGACTAACTTCCTGGTATTTTTAATGTTTTATTTTTGTATAATTTCAAACCTTTGGAAAAGTGGCAAATCTAGCATAAGGAACTCATATACTCTGTTCCCAGATTGAGTCATGAATTGTGTACATTGTTTGCCTCTTTGCTTTGTTGTTGACCGTCAGCCAAGTACCATCAGGTTGGTATGTGCCATCGGACCCGACTCATAGCGACCCCTCCTTGGGTTTCCCAGACGGTATCACTACGGAAGTAGATTGCCCCGTCTTCCTACTGAGGAGTGGCTGGTGGGTTTGAACCGCCAGCCTTTTGGTTAGCAGTCAAGTGCCTTAGGCATTCTCTGCCAGAGCTCCTAAGTACCATCAAGAGCATATCTGTAATCAAAGGCAGGTGGTTGCAGCAGCAAGGAAGCCCACACAGGCCAGGGAATGATGGGATGCCTTTGTAAGAGGCAGTGAAGAGGGGCGGCCTACAGGGTATTAGCATACTGTGTTATAAGCTGCCTTACAGTGGTCCCAAGTCATAGTGACCATGTGCAGAGCGGAACGAAGCCCAGCCCAGTCCTGCGGACTTCCCAATTGACCATGCATCTGACAGTGAGTTGGTCTGAGCCTGTGATTTTTGTTGTCAGCTCTTCAGGAGCAGATCGGCAGGTCTTTGCGTTTAGTCAGTCTTAGTCTGGAAGGTCTGCCGAAACCTCTTCAGCATCACACGGTGGTAGCTTTGCATGATACGCATTCCTAGGAATCAGAACTACGTCCCCTGCTCGGAAGGCAGGAGTTCTGCCATCCAGTCCCCAGTTTGCCGTAACATAATATACTGGCCATGTTTAAATGTTACACTAGATCGAAGTGGTTAATGCTGCTCTCACATAATAGTGGGTAGCATGCTAGATCACATACTGTTATCTAATCCACAATCCATATTGAAATTTGTTCTTTTGTCCCCAAATAAGTCTTCTGTAAAGGTCTCTCTCCCAACTCAGGGTCTAATTTAGGCATCATCTTTAGTTGTCATGTTTCTGCTTACTCACCTAGAATGATTCTTCAGTCTTTCTTTGCTGTTCTTGTTTTTTTTTTTTTGAAAAGTCTAGGAAGGTCTTTTAGACACAGGCCTTCATTTGAGGTTTACCTGGTACTTTTTCGTCTTTTAGTTTGGATTATGTATTGTTGGCAATGACACCACAGAAGTGGATAGGTGTCCCTTCACTGCAACATGTCAGCAGGCCTCTGAGGTGTGTTTGTCCAGTATTGGTGATCTCACTTTGGTTCACTTGTGTAAAGTGATGTCTGTCAAAATTCTTTACTGCTAAGTTACGATTTTACCTTTTGTAGATAATCAATTTGGGGAGGTTTATCGGGTATTCTACTGTAATGACAGACTGCTTCTCCCCTACTTACTTGTGCAGTCACATAGAAGTATCGGCATGGACTCAGGACCCACTCTTGTCAGTTTGGGGCTGTCATGACTCATGCTCCTGTGAACCTGCACATGCAGGTCTGTATGCGGACAGGTCCTTCACTGGACGGGTGTTGTCATCTTCCCGGGCGGGTCCCTAGGCAGATCAGTGGTAGTTTCATGTTTAACTTTTTGAGAAACTGCCAAACTGGTTTTTGTTTTGTTTTTAATTTCTGTTGTGATTTGGGTGAAAGTTTACAGGGCAAACTCATTTTCCATATAGTAGTTCATACACATGTTGTCTCGTGACATTGACTGCAATTCCTCGTAATGTAACAGCTCCCCTCCCACTTCCTCCCCATAGTTACCTCTTCCCTGTGTCCTTCCCTCCCATGCACTCCTGCCCCCACGAGCTGTCTCCCTGTGCATACACTGCCCATCTGTTCTCCCAGGATTGATCACTCCAAGGAGAGTACCTGCCTGATGTAAATGTTCAGCCCATATGCCTATTATTTCTGCAAAACTGTTTCCCAGAATGGCTTCATGAAGTATTTTTTTTTCCCAGAATCTTGTTTTTCTTTTTCAGTAAAAATAAAAAAATATATGTATTTTTTGTTTAAACATGTTGCTCTATTTTATTTTCATGTTTCAATTAGTTTTACCAAAAAAATGTATAACCTTAGTTGGAAACATTCAGGGATGCTGTAAGATTTGCCAGCATCTGTGTTGCATCTTTTTATGTTAAAAAAAAAAAGACCTTTTTAGATCTTTCTGCTTAATGACAGAAATTCACTTGTTTTCAAATCTTTTAGAAAATCATTGTCTTTGCCAGTTTCATTATTATTTTGAAGGCAACAGTTTATTAGGAAAGACAGTCAAAACCATTTAGCAGTTTTGTTTTGTTTTTTAGTTTTTTATTGTGATTTGGGTGAAAGTTTACAGAGCACATTCATTTTCCATACAGCACTTCATACATATTTTGTTTCATGACATTGACTGCAATTCCCCCCAATGCAACAGCTCTCTTCCCACTTCCTCCCTGTGGTTACCTCTTCCCTGTGTCCTTCTTTCCTGTGCATTCCTGCCCCTGAGCTGTCTCCCTGTGCAAATACTGCCCTTCTAATCTCCCACGGTTGGCTGTTCTAAGGAGTGTGTCTACCTGGTGTAAGTGTTAACCTCATAGGCCTGCCTATTGTTTGGCTGAGAGTTAAGCCACAAGAGTGAGTTAAATCCATTTAACAAATTTGTCAGAGGGTACATGCGACCTCACCTGGCAGCAGAAGTCCACGGGTCTTACCACATTCCTTTCATAGAAATTAAATTTATAAGGCTAATTGCAAACTGCGGGATATCCTGAGCATTTCTACACCTGCAAAGAAATAAAGAGCCTGATAGCATTTTAGGAGTTTCCCACCCTCCAACAGTCCCATCATTGGGGCTCTTTTACTTCCTGTTTTACAGATGACAGAACTGAGGCACCATTGTTATTAACACACCCAAGAAGACCCAGCCAATGAGAACCCATAGCAGGATTTGAACCCACGTACACACTGACCCCAGAGCTGACCCTTGCTCGTTATTGTATTGTCTCAGATTCCGTCACACCAGAATCCCAGTTGCTTCCTCGGGGGCCCCAATGCAGCACCGGCAGTGGGGCCGCTGTGTGCAGCTGTGCGGCGTGTTCTCCGAGTCTGGATGGATGGGTCGGGGTGCCTGGTGTCCGTGCCGCGCTCTGCAGTCAAGCCGTGTGCAGCTGCAGGCGTCCAGACGCCAGTGCCTCTCGCCCAGTCGCAGTAAGCATCATCTATGCGAGTGAGTGACACTCAGGGCCGTCCTTATGTCTGTCTTCTTCCCTAGTTCGGAGTTCCCAAGACTCAGCATATCTCAGGACTCTGGACAGCCCCAGAAGAAGGAAGAAAAATGAGCACATTCAAGGTGAGTGGGGCCTCCTTTTCGCTCTTAAAATCCCTCCTCACTCCTCAGACGCACACTCAGCCTTCTCTCGCTTGTGCGGCATCAAGGAGAACGGCAGCTGCTCAGGGACCCGTTGTTGGTCCGATGCTTGATTTGTATGTTGTTGCCGTACTTTGGAATTTTTTTTTTTTAGTTTTTCTATTATTTTATCTCTTTTTTCCCTCCAAAATAAGAATAAAAGGAATAGAAATGAGCAGTTTTCACACTTCACTGCTCCCTTAACCACTAATTAAAAAAAAAAAAAAAACATACAAATTAGCTGATTTCATTTTCCCATATTCTTTTCCTCCTATATGTTCATAAATCATTTGTGTTCATTGTATATAATTAATTTTAATTGCTCCATTCTTTCATTTATATTTTTAAACCAGTGATTTTTTTTTGTGTGTGTGTGTGTGCGTGCTTATATCCTTTTCTAATTGAATTGTTGGCCCTTTTTATTTTTAAGCACTTCTTACACTTAGACAAATGTGTGGCTTAAGAACTTTAGTGTTTTTAGTATTTTATTGTGTTTTCTGAGAATGTTTTCCAAGCAGTTTTGGTTCCATTCAACAGTTTGAATGAAAATTGTTCAGTGAGATTAGTACCATTATTATTCTGTTCTCATCTTTGTTTTAAAGTAATTTTTGATTGTTTTTAAAGGAGCCTTAGTCTAACTAGTAATATTCTTTATATTCTAAGCCAATCTGTTATTTTACCTAAAATGTGACCTCAGAGGCTACTTTCAGTTCAGAGTTTAAAGAGTATCTAAGCACAGTACACTTGGCAAGTCCTCTAGTCTTAATCATTCCAGTGAGTCTGATTTCTTTGTTTGTTTGTTAAGAATTTCAAGTTGCGTTCTGTATATTTCTCCCATTCTAGCACTGTACTCTGAACAGAAGGATCAGTGATCATAGCTGGGTTCCATCTAGTTCTCCTGGCCTCAAGGCGGATGAGGCTGTGGTTCATGTAGGCTATTAGGACTAGTTTCCTTTTTGAATCTTTGGTTTCCTTCGTCTTTTACTTCGGATGAGTAGAGAGTTGTATTTCAGATAGCGAGGAATTTCAGTGTTTTAAGACTGCAGGAGCTCTGGTGGCGTAGTGCCTAAGGCACTTGACTGCTAACCAGAAGGCTGGCGGTTCAAATCCACCAGCCACTCCTCGGAAGGAAGGTCGGGCAATCTACTTCCGTAGTGATACCACCTTGGAAACCCAAGGAGGGGTCGTTATGAGTCAGATCCGACTCAGTGGTAGTGGGTTAAATTAAGACTGCAGTGAGATTGTTCTTATGTAATATACTTTCTCCTAAAACTCAGTTCTGAAAAAATTTTCCTTTTCTTCAGCCAGTGTACCACATGTCAAAAGTACTTTTTCATGCAGTAGTACATTGGCTCTTTGGTTGGTGATGTCTGACCCAACTACTCGGAATTAAGCCACACTTCACAGATTAAGCCCACAGTTTTCTACAAGACTGCTCTTATTGCAGACATCCACTGCAAATTCAGTACCACCTTCACTTTCAGCCACATAACTGCAAACACTGGGGTTCTCACTACTTTGTTGGATTTGATTATTGATTAAAATACCTCAAAGAACTCAAGAAATACTGTACTTACAGTAAGAGTTCTATCATAGAAGAAAGTTCTAAATCAAACCTAGCAGAAGGGACAGAGGCTAAGTCAGGAAGTGTCCCAGTCAGTTCTCACTCTTGGCATATGAGGGCAATACATAACAATACAAAGACGAATGTCCACCAGGGGAGCTTAACTGTTTGCTGCCCAAACTGTTTATTGGGATTTTGCCACATAGGCATGATGGATTAAATCAGGGCCCCGAATTGAACTCCAGATCATGCCAGCCCCTCCCAGCCTGGAAGTTGGGCTAAAGCCTGGAAGTTGGGCTAACATGTGGGTCAAAGTTTCAAACTTTGATGACATGGTTGGTCTTCCTGGTGTGGGCAGCCCCATGTATGAGTCATTAGATGAAACTACCAACTGTGGTCCCAACAGGAATAACAAAGACATTCCAATAACTAAGGAAATTCCAAAGGTTTAGCAGCTACCTCCCAGGAACCAGGGGTGCAAAAAGAACATGGGGGCAGCATGTTGCTCTGAGCTCCTCCAACTTCACAAGGGGGTGGGGACAGAATCACCATCAGTAGCCAAAGGCTGATTCCTGGGAGGCGGAAGCTAGACACGCCACCACCCTCCAACCTTTTTACTAATCTTGACACCAACTCTTCCCATGGTACTCTGATTGCAGTGGTCACACAGAACTCAAAGCAGTACTCAAGATTGTAGGGTTTGTTTGGGAAGTAACAGGTTAAGTTCAGGAGCAGGAATGCGCAGGATACAATTCTTCATTCAGGACACTGTCCCCTCTGCCATGCCCAAAGGCCTGCCTCTCTTTAGCCCTTGGCCTCTTGGCCTTGCCTCCACTCTGCTCAGGCAAGTGATACAGGGCTGATAAGTACACCTAGGTGCACCCCACTCCGCCAGCAAGGCTCCTGACCAAAGACACTCAGCTTTCTCACTCTGTGGGCTGGCTAACCTGCTGTTCTGTCTCTTGGTTCTGCTGCCGCTGTCTTTGCCGAGGAGGTCCAGCGCACGGATCTCAGGTTCAGGGATGTGCTACACTCCACCTCTGGCTCTTCTCTTTTGATGGCAGTGAGTGTCCCCCTTTCTGCCTCTAGGAGGGCTCACTTTAAGCCTAGCAGAATGACAGAACTGACCAGTCCCAACATTGGAGTGCCATACACCTTATTTCCATGGTCCCACTCCCACGAGAGTGCCATGTACTTTATTTATATCACTAACAGCTATCCAGTCCCCTCAGTGGACCATAATCACCTTACATTTGCATAGTTCTACTCAGTAATCTGGTGGGAGGCACAAAGACCATCGCTAAAAGACCCATCCAAGTAATTCATTGCACCACAAGGGGCAAAGGCCAACCAAATTCGTGTTTCACTCCTGGAAAACTGTACAGCCATGAAATGGGTTGAAATTCATAACAATTATGATAGTTCTAATAGTAATACATGTTTATTAAGTACTTATTCAGTGCCAAATACTATTATGAATAATAATTGTTACATCTACATATATATAGATGGTCACCTGTATGTATACCTTATTTGTCCTTGAAAGAAACTTGTATTACATAAATCATTGAAGCATCATACAAAGAGGAAACTAAGATATGTAGGGGAACTTGTGCAAGGTCACCTAGCTGGTAAGGGACAGGTCATCGAAATATGCGCTTAAGCTTGGTAGCTGCAACTTAGTGCATTGAATGTTGGAATTCCCGGAGGTATGCTTTGAATTTGAGAGGAGGAGCTCTGGTAGCATAGTGCCTAAGGCACTTGACTGCTCACCAGAAGGCTGGCGGTTCAAACCCACCAGCCACTCCTCGGAAGGAAGGTTGGGCAATCCTACTTCCGTAGTGATACTGCCTCGGAAACCCAAGGAGGGGTCGCTATGAGTCGGGGCCGACTCGACGGCAAACAACAACAACAACAACTCCATACCTGTGCAAGACAGAATACCAAAAACCTTTAGCTCATCAAACATTAAATAAAAGGGCTGTCAGAGTCAGTGTGTGTGGTAGGAGAGTGGTGGGTGCCATCAGATTGTACTGAAAATAAATTGGCCATGTTTTTTGAGGCCATTGGCAATATAAATCAAAAAGTAAAGCGTGTGTGTCCCAGCATGCATCATACAGAGTTCTAGGAGTTATTCTGAGAATACATGAGCAAAAACACAAGGGCTCTTATTCATTGCCATTTGCTGGGTGAAGCTAAGGAGAGTCGGTGTATAGCACTGGCAGGATAAAAGTAGAGGGGCTAGGGAAATTTACACATTGACGCATATTTCCAAAATCTGGAACAACCTCCCCCCCATCTTCTCAACCTCTTCAAGTGGACAGTGGTTCTAAGACAAGGTATACTTGTACTTGATGTTGTAGGAATCAGTGACATTCAAGGATGTGGCCCTGGTCTTCACTGAGGAGGAGCTGGGACTGCTGGACCCTGCCCAGAGGAAGCTGTACCGAGACGTGATGGTCGAGAACTTCAGGAACCTGGTCTCAGTGGGTGAGGATGGCCTGTCCCTGGGCTGTCTTCCTTTCCTAGATTTCCAAGATTTTGAATGGGCTTGGAATGGTCACCTGAGTTTTTAGAACTGACTTTTCAGTAAGCAATTTTTTTTATGAAATAAAACAGTAGAAAATATCAGAGTTTACTGGGAAGAAAAGAGCACATTGCAGCACAACCTCTGGCTGTTTCCGTGTCTTCCGTGGGAGCCAGTGTCAGGAGAGAGTGAGGTGGACATTGATTTAGAAGTCGGGCACCCTCTGCTTTTGTAACGCATGGTGATGCATATTTGCCTGGGTCTTGATAGTAACAGTATTTCTTCCAGTGTGTCATCTTAGAAAAAATATTTGAAGAACACTATTTTTGATATCTTGATGATTATGGAACCAAAGGTTAACAGTAAATTGTACCTGTGAGTTTTAGTGTTCACAGGCGTCCAACTCTTTAAACGTGATATATTTCATTTGTAAAGGGGAAAAAGACTTTGGATGATGTAACAGCAATCCAAACGGAAGGGAATTCAGATCAGAGCCAGGCCCCACTGGGACTCCTCGTGGGTGTTTGCCTGTCTCTTTTACTTCCTGCTTCCCCTCTTGCTGGTGCCCTGACCCACATGGCCAGACCCTCTTCCTGGATCGCTGCAACAGCCTTTGTCCTGATTGCCCTACTTGCATCTTTCTCTTCTGACATTCTGTTGGCCATGAGTTGCAGAGTGATCCATGGGAAATGTAAGGCCAATGCCATCCATTCCTCTACTCCAAACCCTTGATGGCTTCTTGTGTTTCTTAGAGTTATGTTGGTGGTGTTATTATGTGCTGTCAAGTCAGCCCTGAATCATAGCGACCCCTC
>NW_006921686.1:6021407-6048670 GCF_000298275.1 Orycteropus afer afer | reverse complement strand
TCTCTTCCAGTTCTGCAGATCAGAGTCTAACATCAGTCTCACTGGGCTAAAACAAAGCTCTCAGCTGTGTTGCACTCCTTTCTGGAGGCCATAGGAAAAAATTCACTTCCTTGCCTTTTTGGCTTCTGGAGACTGCCAAAGCCCTTAGCTTGTGGCACTGTCCTTCATGTTCAAAGCCAGCAGCATTGCATCACTGACCCTGTAACCTAACATATTCTCAGCTTTGGGAATTGGGAAACCTTTGTAGGACCATTATTGTGCCTACTAGATCCCTCTGCCTAGACCCTTTACTTGTTCTCTCTCTGCCTTGAATATTCCTTCACCTGAAATCTTCCTAACCCCCCTCCTTACCCATTCAGGTCTCTGCTCAGTTTCCATATCATGAGAGCAGCCTTGTCTGTCCACCTTATTGAAGATACCATCCTCTTTTTACTCTCCCTGCCCTGCCTTATTGGTCACATTTACATTCTGTTTAGCTGCTTATCACCTCTCTCTCCCATTGGAATGTTACTCTCCAGGAGTGAAGGACTTTGGTTTGTTTTGTTTATTGCTGTCTCCTCCGGGCCCAGTGTTGTCCTCATTCATGAAAGGTATCTGTACATACTTCTTGACATCAGGAATGAGGTAATGTGCAGAGGGACCTCTCTGTCTTCCTGAGTCATGGGCATAGCCGGTAGGTGACACACCCACCAGAGTGAGTGGGGCTGCTGCAGAACATTTGGGGTCTCCTGATGAGCACCTGGCCGAGTTCTACTTTCATAGGTGCCCTTGTGGTGAGTGCGTGTTGGTGTGTGTGCACTTGGCCGACATCCTAGGAGAGCACTTAAGCTCTGTGGTTGTGACTGTGCTGGGTAAGGTGCTTCCTCTGTGGGCTTCCTGGAGCCTTCCACGGGGCGGCATGTTCATTTCTATAATGATATACTACATTTTTATGTGAGGATTCTGATGTCTACTTCTGAGACAGGTCCTTCAGGAAATAATCTCTTCTGAGGTCTTAGAACAGTAACCAGGCAAGCTTAATTTCCTTAGAAAGTTTTGACAGCTGCAGCTCATTCACTTTCCCAACGTTCACATCCACATCACCACCCTTGGTTTCCCCTTCCCTGTACTATAAAGGGCCAGTTTCAGATAAGTGTAACATGAGTCACACCACTGAGTGTCCCCTATATCTCTGATCATCTCAACATTCCATTTTAATAATTTACTTAAGGAAGGACTTGATAACATCCTGAACAAACTGTTTCACAATTTCTGAGCATAAACCTCAGAAAGGTGTCTCACCATAACCAGTGCCAACATTTCATGTGTGTGTGGATTTATACGAATTCAGAAAGCATTTTCCATAGTGACCTTTTTTTTTTTTTGCTTGTGGTTATGCTCTGATATTTTCTATTTCTTTTTATTTTTTCGATGTAGTGCCTAAGGCACTTGATTGCTAACCAGAAGGCTGGTGGTTCAAACCCGTCAGCCACTCCTTGGAAGGAAGGTTGGGCAGTCTACTTGCATAGTGATACTGCCTTGGAAACCCAAGGAGGGGTCTCTATGAGTCGGTCTTACTCAATGGAGCATACCAACAACAGTATTACAAGCTTTTAAATGTATTTCACACCTCATTAAGGAGCTGCAATCTTCAATTTGAAAACCTGTTGTGAGTGGTCAATTTATCAACATCTACAGGTTGTCAATACCCTGCATTCAAAAGAGCCAACTATAAGGAGCCTCCAGCTTCTTGGATTATTTGTTCAGCGTACAGATTGAATACGTATGGGGAAAGGATACAACCCTGACACACTCCCTTCTTGATTTTAAACCATGCAGTGTCCCCTTGTTCTATTTGAACAACAGCCTTCTGGTCAATGTACAGGTTCCTGAGAACAGTCAAGTGTTGTGGAATTCCCATTCTTCTCAATGTCATCCACAATTTGTTATGATCTACACAATCCAATGCCTTTGCATAGTCAATAAAACACAAGTAAACATCTTTCTGGTATTCTTTGCTTTGAGCCAAGATCCATCTGACAGCAGCTATGATATCCCTCATTGCACGTCCTCGTCTGAATCCGACTTGCACCTCTGGAAGTTCTCTGTCAATATACTGCTGCAACTGTTTTTGAATTATCTTCAATAAGATCTCACTTGCATGCAGTATTAATGATAATGTTCAATAATTTCCACATTCTGTGGGATCACCTTTCTTTGGAATGGGTACAGATAGGGATCTCTTCTAGTCAGTTGGCCAGGTAGCTGTCTTCCAAATTTCTTGGCATAGACAAGTGCATGCCTCCAGCACGGCATCTGTTTGCTTAGACATCCCAGTGGGTATCCTGACAATTCCTGGAGACTTGTTTTTTGTCAATTTCTTCAGTGCAGCTTTGACTTCTTCCTTTACTACTATTGGTTCTTGATCATATGCCACTTCCTGAAATAGATGGACATCAACCATTTCTTTTTGGTACAGTGACTCTGTGTATTCCTTCCTTTATTTTGATGTGTCCTGCATTATTCAATATTTTTCCCATAGACTCTTTCAGTATTGCAACTTGAGGGTTGACTTTTTCTTCAGTTTTTCAGCTTGAGAAATGCTGAATGTGTTCTTCCCTTTTGGCTTTCTGACTCCAGGTCTGTGCACATTTCAGTATAGTAATTGGCTTTGACTACTCAAACCACTCTTTGAAATCTTCTGTTCAGCTCTTTTATCTTGTCATTTCTTCCATTTGCCTTAGCTACTCTCCATTCAAGAGCAAGTTTTAGTGTCCTTTGACATCCATTTTGGTCTTTTCTTTTCCTGTCTTTTTAATGATTTTTAGCTTTCTTTATGTGTGATGTTCTTGATGTCATCTCACAACTTGTCTGGTTTTCGGTCATTGGTGTTCAGTGTATCAAATTTATTCTTTACATGGTCTCTGAATTCAGATGGGATGTAATCAAGGTCATATTTTGGCTTTCATGGAGTTGTTTTAATTGTCTTCAGCTTCACCTTGACTTTGCATATGAGCGATCGATCGTCTGTTCCACAGTTAGCTCCTGGCCTTGTTTTGGTTGAAGATACTGAGCCTCTCTGTCACATTTTTCCACAGATGTAGTTGATCTGTGTACTCCATCTGGTGAGGTGCACGTGCAAGTCATTGATCTTACAAAATTATATCATGCGATCTCCGGGGTCATTTCTGTCACCAAGGCCATAGATCCCAGCTAATGGGCATTCTTCTTTGTTTCCAACTTTTATATTCCAAACACCAGTAATGATCAGTACATTTCGATTGCATGTTTGATCAATTTCAGGCTGCAGAAGTTGGTAAAAATCTTTAATTTCCTTGTTGTTGGTTTTGGTGGTTGGTGTGTAAGTATGAATAATAGTAGTATTAACTGGTCATCCTTGCAAGCCAATATTATTATCCTCTCACTGACAGCGTTGTACTTCAGGATAGATCTTGAAACATTCTTTGTAGCTATGAATACCACATCATTTCTGGCATAGTAGATCATATGGTCGTCTGATTCAAAAAGGCCAAAAGTAGTCCATTTCAACTCACTGATGCCTAGGATATCAATCTTTATGTGTTCCATTTCATTTTTTAAAACATCCAATTTTTCTAGATTCGTACTTGGTACATTCCATGTTCTCATTATTAATGGATGTTTGCAGCTGTTTCTTCCCATTTTGAATCATGCTACGTTAGTAAATAAAGATCCCAAAAGTTTTACTCCATCCATGTCATTAAGGTCAACTCACCTTTGAGGAGACAAGTCTTCCCCAGCTGTATTTTTAGTGCTTCCAACAAGTGGGGCTCATCTTCCGGCACTTTGTCAGTGTTTCAGGGCTATTCATGAAGTTTTCCAGTAATATCGCAGACAGTGTTTCACCGCTGGTCCTAAGGTTTTCACTGGCCAATACTTTGAGAAGTGGATGGCCCCTTCCTTCTTTGGAGTCTGTATCAGCCGAAACCTATCCACCATGGGTGACCCTGATGGTATTTGAAATACTGGTACCATAGCCTCCAGCTTCACAGTATGACAAACTGACAGATGAGTGGTGACTTTTTTTTTCCCCCCATAGAATCCTTTAACATCATAACGAGGCTTGAATTTTTCTTCATTTCTTTCAGCTTGAGAAATGCGGAGCATGTTATTCACTTTGGAATTCGAGATTTTGCATATTTCGTTATAGACCTTTTTTTTAATCTTCTCAAACCATTCTTTGTAATCTTCTCTTCAGCTCTATCATGTCACCATTTTTCCCTTTTGCTTTAGTTATGCTAGGCTCTAGAACAACTTTCAGACTCTGTTCTCAATCTGTTTGGGTTTTATTCCCTCCCTTTTTTTTTTTGGCAGTGTTTTCTCCGTTCCCCTCCTACCCCTGGTAACCAACAAAGAAAGTTTCCTTCCATATATAAACCTTTCCTTGACTTTTAATAATAAGCTAGTACAATATTTGTCCTTCTGTGATTGACTTATTTCACTCAGTTCATCCATGTTATGTGGTGTTTTGCAGATTTTACATTATTCTTCAGTGTTGCATAGTATTCCATTGTGTATACGTACCATAGTTTGGTTATCCATTCTTCTGTTGATGGACACCTAGGTTGTTTCCATCTTCTTGCTATTGTAAATGAAATGAACATGGGTGTGCATATATCTGTTCTTGTCTTGGCTCTCACTTCTTTAGGATATATACCTATTAATGGGATTGCTAGATAAAGTGTTATTTCTAATTCCAACATTTTAAGGAATCACTATACTGCTTTCTGCAGTGGTTGTATTATTTTACAATCCCATCAGCAGTGTATGAAAGTCCCAATCTCTCCACATCCTTGCCAGCATTTGTTATTTTCTGTGTTGTTCAACTTTGCTGTTAGTGCTGGAGTGAAATAGTATCTCATTGTTGTTTTGATTTCCATCACTCTAATGGCTAATGATCATGAACATTTCTTCATGTGTGTGTTGGCCATCTGAATATCCTCTTTGGTGAAGCGTCTATTAATGTCTTCTGCCCATTTTTTAAATTGGATTGTTAATCTTTTTGTCATTGAGGTGTTGGAGCTTTCTTTACATTTTAGAGTTAAGTCACTTGTGAGATATGTCATTGCCGAGTATTTTTTCCCAATCTGTAGGTTCCCTTTTTACTCTTCTGGAAAAGTGCTTTGAAGCAAATAAAAATTTAATTTTCAGAAGGTCCCATTCATCTAGTTTATCTTCTGCTGTTTGTGCATTTTGGGTTATGCTTGACAGTCTATTTATGCCATAAATTAAGGCCCCTAAATTTGCTCCTGTTTTTTCCTTGAGGAACTTCATAGTGTAGGTTTCACATGTAAATCTTTGATCCATCTGTAGTTAGTTTTTGTGTATGGTGTGAGATGCGGGTCTTGTTTCATTTTTCTGCAAATGGATCCCCAGTTTTGCCAGCACTGTTTGTTGAAGATACCATCCTTTCCTTGTTTTTTTTAACGCTCTTTTCCGTTCTTCAAGTATGATGTCCTTGATATCATCTCTTAAGTTGTGTGGTCTTCAGTAATTAATGTTCAGGGTTTCAAAACTATTTTTAAGAGGGTTTCTAAGTTCATGTGGGATATCCTTACAGTATATATGCCATCCTCAAAATCATTGCTAAGTTGGAGACAATTGTTGCGTGCACTGTGTCAGTCCATCTACTTGAGGTTCTTCTTTTTCACTGACCCTCTACTTTACCAAGCATAATGTCTTTCTCCAGGGCCTAGTTCCTCCTGGTAATGTGTCCAATGTATATAAGATGAAATCACACCATCTATGCTTCTAAGGAGCATTCTGGATATACTTTTCCCAAGACAGATTCCTTACAGTGTACTTTTTATAACATTTCATTGAGAAGTTTCTGAAAAAAATAGTATGAAAATATGTAAAATTTTGATTGTTACAGCTTTTCATAAAATTCTTTTTTTAAAAAAATTTTTATTGTGATCTGGGTGAAAGTTTACAGAGCAAATTAAATTCATTTTCCATACAGCAACTCACATACACTTTGTCTCATGCATTGACTGCAATTTCCCACAGTGCAACAGCTCTCCTCCCACTTCCTCCCCATAGCTACCTCTTTCCTGTGTCCTACCCTCCCATGCACTCCCGCCCCCTGGCTTTTCACAAAATTCTTACATCTTTATTTCTTAAAATTTAATGCAGTGAAAATATACAAAACAAAACATATACCTTTTTGATTCATTTTTATTTTCACATGACTTTTCTAAGTACATAATTTATTATCCAAGATTTTACACTAACTGAAATTCAATAGAAATTGCAACAGGGTAGTAATTTGTATCATACTATTGATATTTTAAATGAAGGCTTTAATTTCTGAGTTTTGTGACACGTAGTTGATTTGGTGTTGTCTATTGGGTCTCGTTAATGTTTAGTGGCTTGAAGCCCAATGGATCTACTTGTCATTTTGATAGCAGGTAAAGCAGAGCACATAACATGCAGTGGAAGATATCAACTGAATCTTCTCTTGGTTCAGTAGTGTCTCATCCCCTATCTAAGTGGAAATCTTTTAAATCTCAACAAATCTTTCACCTATCTATATCTTTGAACTCTCTGTACTTACAGGAGGCAAGATCCCAAGCCATTTGGAGACTGTTCCACAAGAAGGTGTACATGAGGAACTTTCTAGCTCTTATATCTGGCAACAAATTGAAAGTGATTTAACAAGGTGTCAAGATTCCATGACAAGTGAATCCCTGTTCTACAAACAAGGTGATTTACCTTCTTCTGTTCCAAGAGGACTGTTTATTTTTTCCACAGGAGAGAAACCTCACCAGTGTAATGAGTATACAGAAACTTCCAATGATGTCTCCAGCTTTGACCTTCATCAGCATTCATACCCTGGAGAGAAGTTTGACACACGTACTAAGTGTGGAAAAAGCTTCAGTAATATTGTAGGCCTCTGTAATCATCAGAGCATTCACATGGGAAAGAACTGCTACAAACATGATGAGTGTGGTAAACAGTTTGGTGCGAGCACACATCTGCAGAGTCATCTGAATGTCCACACTGTACAAAAACCATACAAATGTGAGGAATGTGGGAAACGCTTTAAGCACAGAGTAACACTTATTGTTCATTGCAAAAGCCACATGGGAATGAAACCTTATAATTGTGAGAAATGTGGGAGGGCTTTTATTTATCTTTTGAATTTTCAGAAACATCAGAAAATCCACACTGGGGAGAGACCGTTCAAATGTGATACATGTGGTAAGAAATTTTGTCACAGAGGAGCACTTAATACTCATTGCCTGGTACATATGGGAGAGATACCTTACAAATGTGAGGAATGTGGGCTAGGCTTTCGTCGTAGAGCAGATCTTAAAATTCATTTAAGACACCATATAGCAGAGAAGGCCTATGATTGTGGGAAGGGTTTCAGGGTCAATTCTCAACTTCTGTCCCATCAGGGAGTCCACAGTGAAGAAAAACCATTCAAATGTGAACAGTGTGTGAAGTCCTTCAGCAGTAGATCAAAACTTCAAATTCATTGTAGAACCCACACAGGAGAGAAACCCTATAACTGTGAGGAATGTGGGAAGGGTTTCAGGCAGGCTGTACATCTTTTGACCCATCAGAGAGTTCACAATGGAGAAAAACCATTCAAATGTGAAGTGTGTGGAAAGAATTTCTCCGCTAGACCAGTTCTTCAAGTTCATTATAGAATTCACACAGGAGAGAAACCTTATAAATGTGAGAGGTGTGGGAAGGGATTCAGGCAGCCTTCACATCTTTTGACCCATCAGAGAATCCATAATGGAGAAAAACCTTTCAGCTGTGAAGACTGTGGGAAATATTTCAGTAGTAGATCAAATCTTCAAACTCATCGTAGAATCCACACAGGAGAAAAACCTTATCATTGTGAAGAGTGTGGGAAGGGCTTCAGGGTTGCTTCACAACTTTTGAAACATCACAGAGTCCACAGTGGAGAAAAACCATTCAAATGTGAAGAGTGTGGGAAGTACTTCAGTACTAGAGGATATCTTCAAATTCATTGGAGGGTCCACACGGGAGAGAAACCTTATAGTTGTGAAGAGTGTGGGAAGGGCTTCAGGCAGGCTTCCCATCTTTTGACCCATCAGAGAGTTCACAGTGGAGAAAAACCCTTCACATGTGTAGAGTGTGGGAAGAGCTTCTGTCAGATCTCACACCTTCAGTCTCATGAAAAAGTCCATAATGAAGAAAAGCCATATAAATGTGAACAGTGTGGGAAGAGTTTTAAGTGGAGTGTAAATCTTGACATCCATCAGAAAGTCCACAAAAAAAAGAAACCATTTAAGTGTGGAGAATGTGGTAAGTACTTCAGTTACTCCTCCACTCTTCAGCATCATGAACGTGTCCACGCTGCAGGTAAACCATACAAATGAGATGTGTGTTGTCAAGTCTTCAGTCACTCTTCACAATTACAATCTCACCAGAGACTTCACACCATGGAAAAACCTTAGAAGTGCGAAATTTGCGGAGCTGGAGATCAAATTTTATAAATCCTAAAATCCACGCTGGTGATAAAATTTTCTGAAAGTGGTAATACTGGTAACATCTGAGACTCCTCACAGGAACAATTTTACACAGTGAAGGTGTTGAAAACTTATGTGCAAGCTGATGAGTTCTTACAAACATCATATCTTAGAACAGAAAACATTTTTTATATTAAAGTCTGACTTTCAGCCAAGTGCACATCAGAGAACTATAGTTTGGTATGAGTTGGAATAAATTGTATGGTACACAACAACAGACACATTGGAATTGGCTACTATCCTCTCCATAGTCTCCGTTTCCAAGTTGGATCGTACTCTTTGAGGGCCTGTGTACTCTTCAGTCAGTTGTATACAGTATAAATGGAACTATCTTTTGCGATTTTTCTGTCAGTACAGACTGAACAATTAAACATTCAACAAATTACTGCATAGTAAACAACTGAATGGACATTCAGCAGTATTGAGGGAGGATTTTCCACAACACTGAAAGTATCAGAAGTAGTTATCTGTAAAAATTATATGGTACAAGGCTGAGGAAGAGGAGAAATAGCAATATGAGGTGGAGGTCAGACATACCGGTAGTCCCCACTTCTGACACTAGCCATCCTGCACACAGCACACTCCTTCTCAGTTGAGGACAGTAGTTCCTTGTAATGGACACAGAGCTCACATACTATACTCATGCTCATGGGGTATATTGGTTGCTCTGGTGGCATAGCACCTAAGGAATCTTTCTGATAACCAGAAGGCTGGTGGTTCAAACCCACCAGCCACTCCTTGGAAGGAAGATTTGGCAGTCTACTTCTGTAGAGATAACCTCCTTGGAAACCTAAGCAGGGGTCGCTATGAGTTGAAACTGACTCAGCGGCAGTGAGTTATTTTGTTGTTTTGTTTTTTATGGGGTATGTTAGAAATCTAAATGCTTAAAATCTAGAATCAGGATAAACTTGGAAGTAGAAAGAACAACTCAGGATACAGTTCATCAATCAGGATGAACTACTTCTTGACTATTACAGCTGGGCCTTCAGTCTTAGTCTAGTCTGCCCTGCTTGGAAAGTGTTAAAATGCTCATTGCCTCCACCAAGTGCCCAAAGGTATCCTACTCCACCAGCAAATACCTTCCCTGAAGGCACTCAGCTCTCTTGCTCTGTAGCCCAGCACGCTCATTATAAGGATCTTTCTCTGGGCTGTGAAGCACACCACACATTTTGCATTGGTCTCCTGGTTCTCCTGCTGTTGTTTCTGTGCTACTGGACTCAGCATGCCTGTCCCTGCTGCTTGGCTTCTCACACTGTCTCCAGTGTTACAGTTCTCTCTGATTCCTGGGTCTAGGAGGTTCTCAGCACAGGGACTGAGTCCAGAGGATGCACCCTGCTCCTGGCTTCTCCTTTTGATGGCAGTGAAGTCCCCCTCCCCTTGGATTGACTCTTTGAAGCCTAGCAGGATGACACAACTGAGTAATCATCTACAAGGGTTCCATACACCTTTTTTGCATGGTCCTACCCTCATAAATGTTCCATATACCTTATTTGGATTATCAAAACTGTCTGATCTGCTTGGTGAGCCACAAACACCTTGTTTGCACATTCCAACCCAATGATTTTTTGGAATTGGAAGACTGTGGCTAGAAGGACAATGTAGAGTAATTTACTGCACTGTATTACCAAGGACATTTTTTTTTGTTGGGGGGGGGCAATGTTTAATTGATCATTGATACCTGATTTTCTATGTTTTCAACTAGGTTTGATATGATTCTCTTCTTGTTGATGTAGCATTACTTTTTTTTTTTTATTTCCAAAAAAAAAAAAAATTCTCATGTAGGGACTATGCCATATTTTAAGGACATTAATACTGTTAAGTCTTTACCCCATATTCTTCCCCTATGCCATTAAACAAGGAATTTATGAGTTTGAAAATTGTACAAAATGTGTTCATTAATGAGACAAGACAGACATGCTATTTTCTTTTGGCAGTAATACATGATTTTGGAAAGTCATACATATAGGGGTGTGTATTGGGCTTCTCTTTGATGCAGAAATCATAAGATTACGAGATTAAAACAAATGACTGTCACATCAACAATGTCACTGAATTTTTTTCAAATGGAAATAAATGTTCATCTATAGGAATTTAAGTATTGTTATTTCTGTAATAACATGGAGCTGTTAAAATGATGGCATTGACATAATTACAGGGTAATAATATTGGTACTGGAAAATCATAGATTGTAGCATTTATTGTATAATCAAACTCATAGATTTGTGAGTGTGAACATGTATAGGGTAAGTTTTAGGGGATACTAACCCTTAGTGATTTTCTCTAAAAAGGGGCTTTCTGTGTGGTTTTCCATTTTATAATGCCATAAAATATATTTTAAATTATTCAGTGAAAATCAATATTCCCAAAACATTAAATACAATAGAATTTGACAAAGTACTAACATTAATTGTTTATATGCTTGCTTTGTGTTATCATGGTATATAAATCACAATGAATAAAATTCCAATTTTTAAAATGCAAAAATTCTCTGGTTGATAACAAGAGAGAAATCTGGAGAGAAGAAAGGTGTGGGTGTGTATATGTTGAGGTATTAAGAAAAAAACACAATATCCTGGGAAAATACATACAGAGAGGGGCAGCATATCGTGACAGTAGTGGACCTTGAGAGTGGAAACCTTAAGGACAAAGCAGGTCTGGATGCCGCTCCATGGTGTTAAATTTAAGTGTAATTGCTTAAAAGGCTTCTATCTTGGTTACCTAATGGTGCTGTAACAGAATTACCACAAGTAGCGGGTTTTTAAAGACCAGAAGTTTATTTTGTCTCATTTGTGGAGGCAAAAGATCCAAATTCAAGCTTCCAGGCTGGTGTCAATTGTTCCTTCAGTTCCTTGGCATATTTTCTTCTCTCTGTGCGTATCTCTGTCTATTCTGCTGTCTTTTTAGAACTCAGATATGATTAGGGTTAGGACCCATGTTGTGGTAGTATAACCTCTAACAAATGGTCATATGTCCAAGTACAGGGTACAGGATTCCAGTACATACTTTGGGGGAGACAGTTAAGTCCATAACACTCATCACAGTTTAGGAGTGAGACAGGTTACCATAATTGACTTTTTGTATTGGTTGGAACTGATTCATTGGCAGTAGTTTGGGATTTGGTTTGTAGTTTAATGGAATTCTAGATAAGGTTTCTTTATCAAAAAAAAAAAAAAAAAAGGTCATTACAAAGACAGTAGAGAAAGAAGAGACCAAAATGGATGTCAGAAGAGATTCTGAAACCTGTTCTTGAGTGGAGGGTAACTAAAGTGAATGGAAGAAATGATTAAAAGATCTGAACAGGATTTCAAAGGGCAGTTTGAGAAGTAAAACAAAGTGTTATAATTAAACATGCAAAGACTTTGAGTTAGAAAACCAAAAGGGAAGAACACATTCAACTGAAGAAAACATTCAAACCTCAAGTTGCAATATAGATTCTATGTTGTTGTTGTTGTTATGTGCCGTCGAGTCGGCCCCGACTCATAGCGACCCCTCCTTGGGTTTCCGAGGCAGTATCACTACGGAAGTAGGATTGCCCAACCTTCCTTCTGAGGAGTGACTGGTGGGTTTGAACCGCCAGCCTTCTGGTTAGCAGTCAAGTGCTTTAGCCACTATGCTACCAGAGCTCCTGTAGATTCTATAGGCATATTGAATGATGCAGGAAGCATCAAAGGAAGATGGGATTTGCCATTTTACTGTAACAAAAAGAATGTTAGTGTTCAACCATTTAAGGCATGTGATCAAGAACCAATGTTATTGAAGACGTGAAAGCTGCAGTGAAGGGTATGGAATAAAAATAAGACCATAAAAAAAGAGTTAATGGAATACCTGTTGAAATATTTCAGCAAATGGGTGCAACACCGGAAGAACTCACTCATTTATGCCAAGAAATTTGGAAGACAGCTACCCGTCGAGTGGACTAGGAGAGAGAGAGATTCGTGCCCATTTCAAAAAAGGTCATCCAGCAGAATGCAGAAGTTATCAAACAATAATACCACATGCAAGTATAATTATGCTGAAAATAATTCCAAAATAGTTGCAGCAGTACTTCAACAAGGAATTGCTGGAAATTCAAGCCAGATTCAGAAGAGGACATGGAATAACAATATCATTGCTGATGTCAGACTTTAGCTGAAAGTAAAAAATACATGAAAGATGTTTACCTGTGTTTTATTGACTATTCAAAGGCATTCTACTGTGTGGATCATAACAAATTATAGATAACATTGTGAAGAATGGGAATTTTAGAACTCTAAATAGTGCTTATGAGGAAACTACATAGACCAAGAGGCAGTCATTCAAATGGCAAAGTGATACTGCTTGGTATAAAATCAGGAAAGGTATATGTCAGGCCTGTATCTTTCACCGTATTATTCAGTTTGTATGCTGAGCAAATCATCTGAGAAGCTGGACTATATGAAGAAGTACACGGCATCAGGATTTGAGGAAGATGGATTAACAACTTGTGATATGCAGAGGACACATCTTTGCTTGCTAAAAGTGAAGAAGACTTGAAGCACTTATTGATGAAGATCAGACTACAGCCTTCAGTATGGATTACACCTTATTTTGGTTACCTAGTACTGCTCCAACAGAAAATAGCACAAACGGGTGGTTTTAACAAACAGCAGTTTATTCTCTTACAGTTTTGGAGACTAGAAGTCTGAGTTCAAAGTGCCAGGCTCTAAGGGCTGGGTGAAAGCCCCTCAACCTTTGGCTTCAGCTCTGCCTCTTGCTCCTGGCTCACTGAAGCTGGCTGCTGAGGCTGACAAACTCAAGGTCGACAAGTAAAATGGCACAGTTCCAATATTACCAAACAACATGGGAAGCCATTGATTCAAATCCATTAAGAGTCCCAAGATCAGCAGACAACGTGGCAGGCTGTTGAACAGCAACTTGGCTACATGCAAGGATTCAAGCATGCCTAAAAGCCGCAGACCATTTTCAAAGCTGCTGCTTATTTACGGGAAGCAGACCACATCCCTAAAGCAGCTACTTAGCTGCTTGCAGTAGATTCCACCATGGAGTTGATTGCCAGTCTCATCATGGGGAATTAATACCCCCAGACACCCAGCCACTGAAAACCAGGCCCAGCCAAGTTGACACATAACTACCACACACCTTAACATACAACTAACAATAGGAGCTCTGGTAGCATAGTGCCTAAGGCACTTGACTGCTAACCAGAAGGCTGGCGGTTCAAACCCACCAGCAACTCCTTGGAAGAAGGTTGGGCATTCCTACTTCCATAGTGATACTGCCTTGGAAACCCAAGGAGGGGTCGCTATGAGTCGGGGCTGACTCGATGGCAAATAACAACAACAACAACAACAATTAGCCAAATAAGCAACATCATCATAAATAGAGAAAAGATTGAAGTTGTCAAGGATTTCATTTTACTTGGATCCACAATCAACACCCGTGGGAACAGCAGTCAAGAAATCTGATGATGCATTGCATTGGGCATACCTGCTGCAAAAGACCTCTTTAACATGGTAAAGAGCAAAGATAACGCTTTGGATTCCAATGTGAACCAGACCCAAGTTGTGACCTTCCTATAGCCTCATGTTGTTGTTATTTGCCATCGAGTTGGCCCCAACTCATAGCGACCCCTCCTATAGCCTCAATACACATGAAAGCTGGACAATGAATAAGGAAAGCAGTAGAAAAATTGATTCATTTTAATTTTAATCCTGGTGAAGAATATTGGCATAGTGCCTAAGACACTTGACTGCTAACCAGAAGGCTGGTAGTTCAAACCCACCAGCCACTCCTCGGAAGGAAGATTGGGCGATCTACTTCTGTAAAGATACTGCTTTGGAAACCCAAAAGGGTCTCTGTGAGTCAGATCTGACTTGATGGCAGTGAGTTGGGTTTTCTGTTTGTTTGAAGAATAGTGAAGGTGCCATGGACTGCTAGAAGAACAAACACATCTGTCTTGAAGGAAGTACATCCAGAATGCTGCTTAGAGGTGAGGATGGCGAGCCTTTGCCACTTGTTCTTTGGACGTTGTTCTGGTTCCCTAGAGCCGCTCTGACAGCAATAGACCACAAATGGGATGGCTTGAACAAACAGGAATTTATTCTCTTAGAGTTTTGGAGGCTAGAAGTCCAAGTTCAAAATGCTGGGCTCTAGGTGCTGGATGAAAATCCCTCGACCTTGGGCTTCATCTCTGCCTCTGGCTCCTGGCCCACTGAAGAAGCTGGAGGCTTTCTTCAGTCAGGCAGCTGCTGGCTGCTGAGGCTGACAAACCCAAGGTTGACAAGTAAAAAGGCACAGTTCTGATGTTACCAAACCACACAGCAGGCCCTTAATTCAAGTCCATTGAAAGTCCCAAGATTGGCAGAGCATGGCAGGTTACTGAATGAAGACTCGGCTACATGCAGAGTTCAAGTGTGCCAAAAAGCTGGAGATCTTCCTCAAAGTTGCTTCTTATATACGGGAAGCAGACCACATCCCTAAAACAGCTGCTCAGCTGCTCCAGTAGATTCCACCATGGAGTTAATTGCCAATCTCACCATGGGGAATTACTACATCCAGCTGCCCAGCCACTCAACCAGGCCCAGCCAAGTTGATACACAAACTTAACTACCACAGACATATCAGTAGGGACCAGTCCCTGGAGCAGGGCATCATGCTTGGTAAATTAGATGGTCCGTGAAAAAGAGGAAGATCCTCAAGGAGATGGATTGACACAGTGACTACAATGATGGACTCAATCACAGCAACAATTGTGAAGATGGTGCCTGCCTGGCCAGTGTTTTGCTCTGTTGTACACATTGCTATGATTCAATCGACTCAATATAACAAAAATAACAATCATTGGTGGGTGATGACTTTTATAAAAGTGATGAGAGTGGCAAGACATTAGAGAATCTTCAGAGTAAACTAATTTTATGATATTTCATAAAAGCTAATTTGTGATTCAAATTTTGTAATAAAATTTTCACAGGAGTAAACAAAATATTTGTGTCACTATTGTTAGTGTTTCAGCCATTGCTCAACAAATCCCAGTGGTCAGGAGATAGGCTTTAGAACAAGGATTTAATCATGTCTTTATGAAACTAATGATGACGCATAAAACGAATATTCACCACAATGTAAGCACCATAAAGGCTGGAACTTTGCTGATGAATCTACACACGCATAAAATAAGTAGCAGTTCTTAGGTGTGCTCAGAACTTGTTTGTTAAGGAGTGAAAAGGAGAAAATGTACAGCATTTGAACATTGTATCCATAAGTAGAAAGGGGAAATACACAATTCCATGAAACAATCATTAAGTGAAATTCCAAAACTTATTTGATACTGTAATGCAGGGTGTTACTTAGATAATAAGCTAGTTAGTTACTGTCCTTGTAGCCTCTGTTCTGATGGTGTGTTCTTTGAGCCATGGTCTTGTCCAGCTTACCTACTTTATCTTTTGTTGTTCATGTTTAAGAATCTATTGCTACAAATTTGACCAGAATATAGCACCCCTAGGTTTTTTCCTGAGAATTTTGTGGTTTTAGTTTTTACATTTAGTTTGCTGATGCATGTTGAGTTACTTTTCATGTGTGTTATGTGGTACAGATGTACTTTCATTGTTTTGTTTGTGGAAACCAGTTGTCTTTGTATCATTTATTTATTAAAGAGACTGTTCTTTTCCCTAATAAATGGACTTAGCATTGCTGTTGAAAATCTGAATTAACCATAAACGTATGCATTTATTTCTTGCCTCTTAACTCTATTCATATATGTGGCTGTCATTATTCCAGTATAGAATGTTTTGAATATTTTAGGTTTATGTTATGTTATGAAATTGGGAAGTATGAGTCCTACTTTGTTGTCCTTTTTAAAGATTGCTTTGGCAATTTATACAGCCCCTTACAGTGCTATATAAATTATATAGTTGACTTTTCCATTTCTGTAGAGAACATGTTGGAATTTTAATGGGGATTGCGTTCATAGGCATTGGGAGTTAGAACTTCAACAGATCTCTAGGAGGACACGATCAAATCATAGCATCTCTCAGTAGGGAGTTGATGTCTCTTCAACAAATGTTGGCAGGACAACAATGTATCAACTTGCAAAAGGATGAACTTGGGACCTTACCTCACCCTATATACAAAAAAATGAACTCCAAGTGGACCCAAAACCTCAATGTAAGAGCTGAATCGGTATAACCCTTTGAAGAAATTATTCAGGTAAATCTTCATGGCTTTGTATTTGGCAAGGGATTCTTATATATGACACCAAAAGTACAAGCAAGAAAAGAAAAAAATAGGTAAATAAAACTTTATAAAATTTAAAATTCTCCATTAAAGTGAAAAGAATATGATTAAAAAAAAAAAGATTGGGAGAAAATGTTTGTGAATGATACATATGTAAATTCCCTAGTATTCAGAATATATAAAGAACATTTAACAGCTCAAAAATAAAAATTAAAATTAAAAATAAGCTAAAAAAATTCTGGGAAGATGGTGGAATAGGCAGACAAGCTGCACAGACCTCTGCAACAAAGAAATGAGAAACCAATTGGAGCAGATACAGAAGATAAGCCTAGAACCCTGCACTATGAAGAGAAGGATAAAGAAGTGGATTAAATACCAATTAGTAGAAGAACCTGAAAACAGTGAACCAAACCAAACACACTGCCGTCCAGTTGGATCCAACTCATAGCGACATCTCCTTGGGTTTCTGAGGTGGTATCTTTACAGAAATAGATCGCCCATCTTCCTTCCGAGGAGTGGCTGGTGGGTTTGAACCACCAGCCTTCTGGTTAGCAGTCAAATGCCTTAGGCACTACACCACCAGAGCTCTTGATAACAGTGAATAAGGAGACAAATGGAGCTGTGTACTCTTGGCTATCCTGACAGCATGGCCAATTTGAATATTTACAGGTGGTGTTCCAATCTCAGCAGCAACCTAAGAATCAGCTCTTCTTGCCAAGGACTGCAAAGGCAACTACAATGGTGGCTGACAACGAGAAAGCAGAAAAGAAAGCACATGGAGGTGTGGGCTGCAAGCTGTCTTGAGGGCACAGCCATTTTGAATATTTGCAAGCAGCCTGGCTGTTTTGAATATTTGCAAGTGATATTCTGATCCTGGCAGC
The DNA here is from genome assembly GCF_000298275.1 of Orycteropus afer afer. Taxonomy (NCBI): domain Eukaryota; kingdom Metazoa; phylum Chordata; class Mammalia; order Tubulidentata; family Orycteropodidae; genus Orycteropus; species Orycteropus afer. The sequence goes on along the minus strand of NW_006921686.1, from coordinate 6,031,053 downwards.
AAGCTAAAAATAGGCCCCACTTGTCAAGGACACCAAGGGCAAACACACTGGCTGCTGATTAGAAAAGTGTGATAATCCCCTTGTTACTCTTACACCCCACACCCTCTTGGTGAACAGAGGTGTGGCCATCCCTGGCCTCCACCCACCTTTGGGACCAGCAAGAATTTCATTCTGTTCTGTGTGCCCTGACAGAGCCTGGTTACCCTCCCTCACCCCACCCGAGATTTGTTTTTATTTCCATTTAAATTACTTTATTCTTCCTCCTCTCTTCATTTTTATTTTCTCTTTCCCTATTTTCTTTTTTTTTTCTTCATCTTCTTCTACTTTTCTTTTAAAATCTTCCCTTTTTCTCTCTTTTGGTTCTTCCCATCACTTAACTTTCTGTTTACAGTTTACTATTCCTTCACACTTGCTCTTATCTATCTCCCCCCCTCACACAGATATTGTGAGTTATTAGGATTTTTTTTTTTTTTAGTCTTTTGGGTTTTTTTTTTTTTTTAATATATATATTTTTTAATTTTTTCTTCTCCTTTATTACCTTTTTTCCCCCTTTGGTGCTTGTTACTATTTCTTTATGTGGTTTTTGTTTTTTGTTTTCTTGGGTTTTGTGTGTGTTGTTTTTTATTTTATTTATTTATTAGTCTTATTAGGAGACTGCAACTGTTCCCACATGACCCAAGTATACCTGCACCTCCTGCAGCCTCACCCACTGAGTGAGGCCACCACTTGCTTCTGCACCAACTGACCAACAATAGACAGTGGCTGATACCAGCCTAACTCACCCTCAATTACTCTTCACGAACAGCTAACAGAGATTTGTACACACTCACTCTCTGTAACATCCACCAAGAGACAGGTGGTAAGTGCCTAAGTCCTGCCAACTAGCAAATAGAGGAGCACAGTACCCTGCTCACACATACATTAAAAGAAAATAAAAACTTGAGCAAATCACACCAACATACAACCACCAAATAAATACAAATACAATGACATCACAATGTCTTGGAGACAACTGATCATCCCAGTACAGGCAAAGAAGCAAGATAAAGTAGTACAAATAGGGGACCAGGATACAGACCCAGAAAACATCCCTAAGGAAAAAGCATTAGAACTCCCTGATAAGGAATTCAAGTGAATTATATTTAGTTATCTTCAAAGGATTGAGAGATCAAGGAAAACACAGACAAAACTCTAGAACAATTTAGGAAAACAATGTAAGAATAGACTGATAAATGATAAAAATGATACAAAAACAACAAATAGAAAAACAAGTTTAATACTAAGATTTTGAAAATAAAACTGAATGGGCAAAGGAGTAGAATTGAGTCAATGGAAGACAATTAATGAGATTGAAGACAAGCTCTTAAAATAAAAAGTAAATAAATATAGTAATTGTAAAAAAAAGAAAATTAAGAAAACCTAAGATTCATGTTGAATACCATCAAGAAGAATAACATATAATTCCAATGTAATTCCAGAACAAGAAGAGAAATAATACCACAAGAAGATTGTCGAAGATTTGTTAGAAGAGAATTTCCCTAATATGATGAAAGATAAGACATCCATTCAAGAAGTTCAGTGAACCCCAAACAGAATACATCCCAAAGAAAATCACCAAAACATATAAACAAACTCACCAGAAACAGAGACAAAGAAAAAATCCTGAAAGCAACATGAGGAAAATGCAAAGTTACCTACAAAGGGCAATTAATAAGACTAAACTCTGATTTCTCAGCAGAAAAATCATGCAGGCCCTGAAAGAAAAAAATTGGTGACAAGGATGTATGGGGAAGAGGTATGTGAATGGATCTCTCTGACTGGGCCAAAGCAGTAAAGATATTTGTGTTTCATGTGAATGCCCACCAAAAGGTGACCTCGGCAGAGGAGGACTTTAACAAATCAGGTGGATAGGATGACACGTTCAGTGGAAACCAGCCATCTTTTCCCCCAGCTACACCAGTCATTGCTCAACGGGCTCATGAACAAAGTGGCCATGGTGGCAGGGATGGAGGTTATGCATGGGCTCAGCAACATGGACTCCCACTTACCAAGGCTGATGACTGCTAATGGCCCAGACCCTTCAGGAATGAAGGTTTGGGTCACTCCACCAGGCAAAGAACCATGACCAGCTGAGGTGCTTGCTGAGGGCAAGGGAAATACAGAATGGGTGGTGAAGAAGGTAGTTCTGAATATCATGTACGACCATGTGACCAGTTGCAGAAAATGAGGACTGTGATTGTTATATTTCTTCATTGTATATGTGCATCAAATATTTTTGTTTCCTTCTGTTATGAACTGTGAAATGTAAATAAGGTTAATGCGTTTTGGTTGTATGTGTGTTAGTGTGTCATGTTAGGCACAAATATGACTTTATAATTGTCCTTATTTAGAGATTATATATGGTTAAGAAGATGTGTACAACTGCCAAGTTGACAAGGGGTGGACTGTGATAGTTGGAGCTGTGTGTCAACTTGGCTGGACCACAGTTCTCTGTGGTTTGAGCTGTTGTGTTGTGGTTGTTCCCATGATGGGATCAAAGACTATGTTTTGAGTGGCCAGTCTGTTGAAAGGGAGTTTCTCTAGGGGTGTGGCCTGCTTCCAGTATATCTGTGGACATGCTGGGTGAGAAGACATTTCTTCTGTGGATTGGGATTCTGTTGTGCTGCCTACAACTGTCCTTGAGTGAACAATCTACCATTCAGTCTGGAGATCTTGGATTCGTCATTCGTTGGAGTCAACAGCCAGTGTACTGCCTGCCAGCTCTGAGCTCCTCAGGCCCTGCTCTTGCAAGAGTCAGGAAAAGCCTCCAGCTTGACGAGTTGATGTGGAAAAGCCTCCAGCTTGATGTTTGATCCAGGAACTTTGGACTTGCCAGCTTCTATAAGTGTGTGAGCCATTTTCCTAAGATAAATCTCTCTCTCTTTCCCCTTCTCCCCTCCACCCCCTCTCTCTCTTTCTCTCTCTCTCTCTCTGTGTATATATATATACACATACATATATATATATATATATGTTGTTGTAGCTGTTGTTTGCCATCGAATACACACACACACACACACACATATATAAAAGCTCTACTCATTTTGTTTCTCTAGAGAACCCAGTCTAACACATCTGCTTATCTGGATGGTCCTAATTTCACCATCATTTGAGGCACAGTTTTGCTGTGTACATAATTCTTGGTTGGAATTTTTTTTCCTTCAGAGTTGTGTATCTACCATCCCATTGTCTTCTCGCCTGCATGGTTTCTGCTGATAAATCTGAACTTAGTCTTATTGGTTGCCCCTTGTAGATAACTTTTTGTTTTTCCCATGCTGCTCTCATGATTCTTTCTTTGTCTCTGGTTTCAGTGAGTTTGATGATGATATATCTTGGTGATTTTCTTTTGGGGTCTATCCTGGGGTTCATTGGATTTCCTGAATGTATATATTTTCATCTTTCATCATACTAGGAAAATTCTCTTCCAACAAATCTTCAACAATTTTCTCTGTGGTTTTATTTGTCTCTTTCTGTTCTGGAATTCTGATTAGACTTAGGTTATTCCTTTTGATGGTATCCCACATGAACCTTAGTCTTTCTTCATTTTTTAAAAATCTTTTTTCTGATTGATCCCTTTCCAAAGAAGTGTTCAGATATTTGCCTTCAACCTATCCAATTCTGTCTTCCATTGATTCAGTTCTGCTCCTTTGCCCATTCAATGTCTTATCTATTTCTGAAAATTTCATATTAATCTTCTGGATTTCTGTATGTGGATTTTTTATCATTTCTAATTTTTCATTTATTTTGTTATTTTGAAATTGTCTTTTGAAATTGTTCTAGGGTTTTCTCTGTGTTCTCCTTGATCTGTCTCTCAGTTCATTGAAGATGCCTAAATATAATTCTTTTGAATTCCTTTTCAGGGAGTTCCAATGCTGGGTCTTCCTCCAGTATATGTTTTGGGTCTGTATCCTGGTTCCTTGTTTCTCCTGCTTTATCTTGCTTCTTTGTGTGGACTGTGATGCTCTGTTGTCTCTGAGACATTGTGACATTTTTGTGTTTACATTTAATTGGTGATCGTATGTTGGAGAGATTTGCCCGTGATTTTTGTTTTGTTTGTACGTTATCTACGCAAGCAGGGTACTGTGCTGTGCTCCTCTGTTCACTAGTTGACAACACTTATATACTCACCACCTGTCTCCTTTCCTGTTGTCAGCCTCTTGTATGTCCCTGCTGACCTTGGCAAACAGAGTCTATTCCTGGGTCCCTGGAAACCAAATGAGAATGCTATCACTTTAAAATCCAAAATGGTTACCACTTGTAAAGATGCAAAATGGCTGTACCCTCTGTCACTTCAAATATCCAAAATGGCTGCACCCTCAGTCACTTTAAATATCTAAAATGGCTGCTGCATGTAAACAATCAAAATGGCTGCATCCTCTGGATAGTGGAAGGTCAACAGGTCAGGTTATCTCCCTCACTATTTCCCTTTCTAGTCATAGGGCACCAGCGCAGTCATCTCTGCAGCCCTTGGTGACCCGGGCTGATCTTTAGGTCAATTCTCAGGTCCCAACACCACTTGGAAATATTTAGGCTGTTGGTCCCATCAGGGTAGCTGACAGTCTGCAGCTCTGACAATCTCTGTACTCACTATTTTCATTCAGGTTTTTCCAGTAGTTGGTGCCTAATCCACTTCTGTATAGTTTGTTTCCAAACTCAGGGCTCCAGGATTATCTTCTGTATCTCTGTCAATTGGTTTTTCTTTTCTTTGTTGAAGAGGTTCTGTGTCGCTTCTTTGCCTATTCCTCCATCTTACTGGTGGAAGTCAACAAACAGGAGTTTATTGTCTTACAATTTGGGAGGCTAGAAGTCCAAGTTCAAAGTGCCAGGCTCTAGGGTCTGGGTGAAAGCCCCTCAACCTTGGGCTTCAGCCCTGCCTCTTGCTCCCAGCCCACTGAAGCTAGAGGCTTTTCTTTTCTTAGACAGCTGCTGGCTGCTGAGGCTGACAAACCCAAGGTCAAAAATAAAAAGCCCGAGTTCCAGTGTTACCAAACAACACAGTAGGCCATTGATTCAAGTCCACTGAAAGTCCCAAGATTGGCAGAGCACGTCAGGCTGCTGGACAGCGACTCAGCTACATGCAGGGTTCAATCATGCCATAAGCTAGAGACCATTCCTAAAGCTGCTGCTTATATACTGGAAGTAGACCAATTGCTAAAGTAGCTACTCAGCTGTTTGTGGTAGATCCCACCACGGAATTGATTGCCAGGCTCATCATGGGGAATAACTACCACCAGCTGCCCAGCCACTCAACCAGGTCCGGCTAAGTTGACACACAACATTAACTAGCACAGGATATTTTCAGATAAATAGAAATTAAGGGAAGTTGTTAAAACCAGACCATCCTTACGAGAGATGCTAAATAGGGTTGCACAGAGAACCAACAACAGCAGACAAAAAACAATGATTAACACATATGACAACATAACCCAGAACCTAAACCAGAAGTATCCAGGGTAAAATAAGCTTAGAATACTCAAAATGCAACCAGAGGCATTGGTTGGTAAATGAGGAAAGCTGCAAACCATAAAGAGGGCATAATGAATGTAGGTACAGAATTTCCAGATGGTGAGGAAGTTGAGACAATTGTGAGATAGAACAGACTGTTCTAAACTTGGGAAGAAAAGTATAAATCACAGGGTAACCTCAAAGAAATAATAAACCTTCACATCAAAATAAACAGAAGAGAGGTACAAATATTTAGTAAACAATAATTGCAACCAAGGAAATGATAACAACATTCATAAACAAGATGAGCTCAGCACAGGAAACTTAGGTAACAAGTCAGCAACACCTTGGGAAAAAAAAAATAACAAAATGACAAGTAAATTTGTACTTTTCAATAATTATACTATATGTAAATGAAGTGCACCATTCAAGAGATGATGAGTTGCAGACCGGATAAGAAAACATGACCTATCAATATGTTGTCTACAGGAGACTCACATTAGACAAAAACACTAAAAATCATAGGTTGGGAAAAGCAAATGCCATCATAAAAGAGCTGTTGCTGTTGCTGCTATGTGCCATTGAGTCGGACCTGACTCATAGCGACCCCTCCTTGGGTTGCTGAGGCAGTATCACTATGGAAGTAGATTGCTCAACCTTCCTTCCGAGGAGTGGCTGGTGGGTTTGAACTGCCAGCCTTCTAGTTAGCAGTCAAGTGCCTTAGGCACTATGCTACCAGAGCTCCCCATAAAAGAGCAGGAGTGACAATATTAATTTCTAATAAAACAGACTTTAAGACAAAACCACCGTAAGAGACAAGGAAGGACATTATATAATGATAAAGAATTGATTGAACAAGAGGATATACCCATATCCACAATAAATACTCATCATAGTAAATACACTCCCAAAGAGCCCCAAAATACATAAATCAGACTTTAACAGAACTGAAAAGACAAGTAGATGACTCCACAATAATAATAGGAGACTTTAACACACCACTTTCTATGAAAAATAGAAAAGTGGAAAGAAACTCAACAAAGATGCAGAAGAATGAAACAATACAATCAACCAGCTTGACCTTATAGACATCTACAGAGTACTTCCCGCAAAACAGCATAATGTAATACACTTCTAGCACACATGGAACCTTCTCTAGGATAGACCCATGTGTTTGGCCACAGAGAAAGTCTCATTAAATTTAAAAACATTGAAAAAACTGCAAAACATCTTACCAGATCACAATGCTGTAAAATTAGAAATCAACAATAGGAAAATCAATGGAAAAAGAGCAAACACATGAAAACTGATGAACACCCTCCCTAAAAACCACTGGGTAACAGAAGAAATAAAAAATAAAGAATTTTCTCGAATAAAATGAGAATGAACAGACAACATGCCAAAATCTTAGGGACACAGCAAAAGTGATGATCAGAGGGCAATTTATAGCAATAAATGCATACATCAAAAATGAAGAAAGACAAAATCAACACCTCACCTCAACATCTCCAACAATTACAAAAAGCAAAAAATTCACCACATTCTGATGGATCACCTTTCTTTGACGTGAGTACAAATATGGATCTTTTCCAATCAGTTGGCCAGGTAGCTGTCTTCCAAATTTCTTGGCATGGATGATTAAGTGCCTCCAGCACAACATCTCTTTCTTAAAACACATCCCAAATGGTATTCTGTCAATTCCTGGAGCCTTGTTTTTCACCACTTCTTTCAGTGCAGCTTCAACTTCTTCAGTACCACTTGCTCTTTATCATATGCCACCTCTTGAAATAATTTAACATTGAGTAATTCTTTTTTATATTGGGTATGCCTTCCATATTCTTTTGATGTTTCCTGCATCATTCTATATTTTGCCCATAGAATCTTTCAATATTGCAACTAAAGGCTTGATTTTTTTCTTCTGTTCTTTCAGCTTGAGAAAGGTTGAGTGTGTTCTTCCCTTTTGGTTTTCTAACTCCAGGACTTTTTGCACATCTCATTATAGTAATTTACTTTGTCTTTTCAAGCCACTCTTTGAAATCTTCTGTTCACCTCTTTTATCTTGTAATTTCTTCCATTTGCTTTAGCTACTTTCCATTCAAGAACAAGTTTCAGACTCTCTTCTGATACCCATTTTATATTTTAATTTCTTTCCTGTCTTTTTAAGGACCTTTTGCTTTCTCCATGGATGATGTTTTTGATGTCATCCCACAACTCATCTGGTTTTTGGTCAATGGTGTTCAATGCACCAAATCTGTTCTTCAGATTGTCTCTAAATTCAGATGGGATACAATTAAGGTCATATTTTGGCTCTAATGAACTTGTTTTCATTTTCTTCAGTTTTAACTTGAACTTGCATATGAGCAATCGATGATCTGTTCCACACTCAGCTCCAGGCCTTGTTTTGGCTGAACATACTGAGTTTCTCCATTGCCTCTTTCCACAGATGCAGTCAATCTGATTCCTGTCTATTCCATCTGGTGAGGTTCATGTGAATGGCCACTATTTATGTTGAAAAAAGGTATTTGCAGTGAATAAGCCATTGGTCTTGCAAAATTCTATCATGTGATCTCCAGCATCATTTCTATCACCAAGGCCTATTTTCCAACCATCTTCTTTGTTTCCACCTTTCACATTCCAATCACCAATAATCATCAATACATCTCGATTGCATATTTGGTCAATTTCAGAGTGCAGAAATTGGTAAAAATGTTCAGTTTCTTCATCATTGGCTTTAGTGGTTGGTGCATAAATTTGAATAATATTAGTATTAGATAGTCTTCCTTTTGGGCATGTATATAGTATCCTATCACTGATAGCACTGTACTGCAGGATAGATTTTGAAACATTCTCTGTGACAATGAATATGACACCATTCCTCTTGAATCTATTACTCCTGGCATAGAAGACCATATGACTATCTGATTCAAAATGGCCAATAGCAGTCTGTTTCATCTCACTAATGCCTAGGATATCCACCTTTATGCATTCCATTCCATTTCTGACAACTTGCAATTTTCCTAGATTCATACTTCATACATTCAATGTTCCAGTTATTAATGGATGTTTGCAGGAGCTGTTTCTTCATATTTTGACCCATGCCCCATCAGGAATTGAAGGTCCCAAAAGCTTTACTCCATCCACATCATTAAGGTTGATTCTATTTTGAGGAGGCAGCTCTTCCCCAGTCATATTTTAAGTGCCTTCTGGTTTAAGGGGCTCATCTTCTGGCACTATATCAGATAGTCTTTCAAAGCTATTCAGAAAGTTTTCTAGTACTACTTCAGAGAGTGTTTCAGTGCTATTCATAAAGTTTTCAGTAGCCAATTCTTCTAAAAGTGGATGTTCTCTTCCTTCTTCCCAGTCTGTCTTAGTCTGGAAGCTCTGCTAAAACCTGTCCACCATGGGTGACCTTGCTGGTATTTGAAACACTGGTGGCATAGCCTCCAGCCTCACAGCAGCATGCAAGCCAGTACAGTATGACAAAATGACAGACAAGTGCTAGAAGGGCAAACTTGTTGTTAGGTGCCATTGAGTCGGCTCCGATACATAGTGACCTACTATGTACAACATAATGAAACGCTGCCCAGTCCTGTGCCAGCCTCACAATCTTTGCTAGACTGAGCTCATTATTACAGCCACTGTGTCAATCCATCTCGTTGAGGGCCTTACCCTTTTTCATTGACCCTACACTTTACCATTAGTAGTCACTAGTGCTCAGAAGGCTCCCTTGTTACCCTCCCAAGAGGGACCGGGTCTCCGGGAGCAAGGTAAGCATGGGCGGGCTGGTACTTACTGATCTGCACTGAACACTTTCCCTTGTTACCCTCCCGAGAGGGACCGGGTCTCGGGGAGCAAGGTAAGCATGGGCGTAGTACAGAGTAGCAGGCCAGAAGAGCAGGAGAAAGGGGTAAAACCCAGTCACTAGTGCTCAGACGGCTCCCTTGTTACCCTCCCGAAAGGGACCGGGACTCCGGGAGCAAGGTAAGCACAGGCGGGCTGGTGCTTACTCACTGATCTGCACTGAACACTTTCCCTTGTTACCCTCCCGAGAGGGACCGGGTTTCCGGGAGCAAGGTAAGCATGGGCGTAGCACAGAGTAGCAGGCCGGAAGAGCAGGAGAAAGGGGTAAAACCCAGGGAGCCAAGAGAAGAGCAATCAGCCG
>NW_006921686.1:5993203-6005154 GCF_000298275.1 Orycteropus afer afer | reverse complement strand
TCAAAACTGCCTGGTATTGGTTTAATGACAGATACATAGACCAATGGAATAGAATTGAGAACCCAGAAATAGATCCATCGACCTATGGTCAGCTGATCTTTGACAAAGGGCTGAAATCCATTAAATGAGGAAGAGAATGTTTGTTTAATAAATGGTGCTGGCAAAACTGGAGATCCATTTGCAGAAAAATGAAATAAAGTGACCACTGAAATCTCAAATTACTTTAAACAAGAACTTCAGACCAGTGCCTTGGTAAGAGTAAATCTATGTTTACTTATTAAGGATGTTGAGCTCGCAGGGCGCCGTTTTTGGTTTTATTTTTTTCACTTGATTCATTCTTCTGGCTAAAGACCCCGTCTTTTATTTTCGATTTTAAGCATATTACTTTCTCCAATTAGAAAGAACTTTACATTAGCTATTGATTTTTCAAACTGTCATGTCATTGGCTCAAAACGACGTGAATAGCAGGACCTTAATGCTTGCTGATAATCTGTGTGAGAGTTTTAAGGGGTACACTCAGGTTTTGGATTGGTTGTTGCCCACTTCTTTGTTAGACTGAACATGCACACAAACCAGAGTGGAGAACTGCTTTTGGTTATCATCATGGCAACAAAATCCAAAAAGGACTTGAGATTGTGTGGTCTACAAGATCTCAAGTTTTAAACTTGAGCTTGCAAGCAGAAAATTTCAAGCTGATCTTAAGACTGGAAAACTGGACAGTTTCCTTTAACAGTATTCCAATACAGAGAGCTGAAAGGTGAAAAATATCCAAACGTTTCCTTTTTAGTAGAAAGCCTGAAGATACAGGAGCATATGTGTGTATCTGGCAGGCAGTTTAGTAATTTAGACCCTCTCCTGTCTGGATTAGGAGCTCTGATAGCATAGTGCCTAAGGCACTTGACTGCTAACCAGAAGGCTGGTGGTTCAAACCCACCGGCCACTCCTTGAAACGAAGGTTGGGCAATCTACTTCCGTAGCGATACTGCCTCAGAAACCCCAAGGAGGGGTCGCTATGAGTCGGCTCCAACTCGATGGCACATAACAACAACTGTCTGGATTATCCTTACACAGCCATCCTTAACACTTGGTTTCACTGGTAAATGCCCTATTGCTGTGTAAGTATCCAGCCAGTGCTCAAACGTTTTATGGCTTATGGTGACCATGAACTCTTTGAAAGCAGAATTATCCTCCATGACTAATCCAAGACCCAAAAAGTAGAATGATATCTGATAGAAACCAAAAGAGAGAAAAGGGAAGAGAAATCCAGACTGAATTAAAATGAAAGCGATAATAATGAAAATAAACTAGTGATAAAACTCAGTTGAATTTAGATGCCACAAGGTGGAGTTTCAAAGATCCGAGAGATGTTCTTGCAGGCAGCTCCCAAAGGCCTGTGGAAAACGGAAAGTCCAAACGACTCAGCTGGATCCAAAACTTGATTTCTCTGAATTCCAGGAGCTGTCAGAGGAAGCTCTCAGACTCCACTTCTGAAAGCAAAATTGTCATCGTGAAGAAATTACAAGTCTGTTTAAAGTAAAAACAGGGAGTTTCATGAACTTCAGAAAGGCATTTTGAAAAACGAGGAACACAGAGTTAAGCAGCCCCAGCAACGTGCTCTGAAAGGCTTAGTTATTACAAGGGTCAATGAAGCAAAAAACCACACATAGGGTGTGCATTTGGTCTACTGCCTGACTGGATAACATTTGCAAAGCTGCAGGTGGCCAGATCTTGCTTGCCCACCTTTTGCAAGAGTTACCTTCTTTTGCAAAAAGGGACTTCAGGTGACAAAATATAGTTGCTTACAAATTTTTTAGAACAAGTGGAAAAATGCAATGTATATATTTATAAAGTTGTATAAATTTATAAAGATGAAAAATACATTATAGTTAGGGAATTTTAAGGGTATAGCTTAACCACTAAAATCCCATGTTTAGCAGTATGTCTAAATTCCTGTTCACACTAAATAACGTCCATTTAACATCAGCCATTTCTGTCCCCAAAACTGAATGGAAGTAAACAAAACTGTGTGTCAAGAATTACTTATGTCTAAGCCAAGTTCCTGCCAAAAGTAAAGGGGGAAAAAAAAAAGACAAATTAGACTCATTTATGACAAAGGGAAAAAAAAAAATCCAAATCAGTCCTTAGGCGTCTGTATGGTCAGTAACTGCAACCCTCCACAATGGCTCCCAGACTCCATCTTGTTTAGCCAAGCCTGTAAGAACTACAGGCTGTGCCCCTATCTCCCCTTGTCACATATTCCCCTGCTCCCCCTGTCATGTATTAAAAACCTTCTCTCTGACGTATTAATCCATCCTTAGAATAGTCTCAAGCCATAAAACTTGGTAATGGCAGCATCTTACAGGTGCATACACAGGTGGTGGTTGTAGGACACTGCTCAGGGTCCCCTCCTGATCGGGACCTGGTGCCACTAAGTCTGAAACTAGTCACGTAGCCCTCCATTGTCAGTCACATCGCCCCCATCCCCAATTCCTCAAACTCAGGTATAAGTATCCCGGCAAAGTGGGAGGGAATTAGTGGTCATCTTGGATGCATTCCAGCTGCCGCCACTGGGCACTGAATTGTTAACGACCTTTGTAAGCCTGCTTTATTATAATCCTCTCTCCCTATTCTTTTGTTTCTCCTCTGAATAAACATTCATGTCTCTGACTATGCCTCCTGGGAAGTTTTTCAGATTTTTGCTAACTATTCAGGAGGAAGTTTTAACCTCGTTAGAAAATTCCCATAACAGTGTTTAGTCCTGTCAAGGCCTTAGTTTGAAATGCTCTTCCTTGAATGTCAGAAGCTACTCTTTTTGATTATTATCTTTACTTTCCTTAGTTCAGTGCAGCACTGTACAGGCACTCGTTGGGAGAAATGGCATCTTTAGTGACTGATGTTGGAAAAAACCTAGATTATATTGAGTCTAGAAAAACAGATGCACAACAGAAAGTTTGTATGTGATTTCATGTTTGAAAAACAAGTAAGTAGATGTAACCCCAAACCAAACCCACTACCACAGAGTCCATTCTGACTCATAGTGACCCACATTGGGTTTCCAAAATGGAAGTAGAGTGCCCCATCTTCCTTCTGTGGAGTGGCTGGTGGCTTTGAACTGCTAACCTCTGGTTAGTAGTCAAATGCCTTAACTTGCTTCATAGTATTTTTAATTCATTTCAACTTATATGTAAGTAGTATAATTACTGACTATAATGGAGATGTATCAGCCAAAAAAATATGAAGGTAAAAAATTGTTAGTACTAAAATATCATACCTCACCTGCAGAATTTTCTTGAGTGTTCTTATATTAAATCATAGGCTTTTGGGTTCAAGAATCACCCTTAAGCCAAGCTCTTCAGCAGTTATACTTCCTTGGAGATGTTGGATATGTTAGTTTCTTTGAAATGTGGTTTTCTCCTCCAAAATCCGGAAGGTGACTTTTCCACAATGGCACTGCTTCCCGTTTGGCCCCCTGAGACAGTGATTACTTGTGGTGCCAAACCTGTGGTACCACAGGGAGCTGCTACTTCCTCGCTCCTCTGGGGCCCTCCCAAACCATTCTATCCCGACCGTTCTTTACGTCTGAGCCTCATACTATCAAATTACACTAAGTATTCTTGAGTGCCGTCCAGTCGATTTTCCACTCTTTTGCGATCCCATGTAACAGCCCCCATAGCGTTTCCTAGGCTGTAACTTTTTTTTAAATTGTGATTTGGATGAAAGTTTACAGAGCAAATTCACTTTCCATACATAGGCTGTAACCTTTTTAAGAGCGCAGATCTCGGCAAAGCGGAACGCCTGGGTGGGTTAGGGCCGTTAATCTTTAGACTAGCTGCTGACTACTTAACTACTGCACTCCCAAGGCTCCTCGTACTAACCATTACTCTTCTTTCAGTCATCTGCCGAAGCCCTGAATCCGGCGTTCCCGTTGTTTTCCCTGGCACTTCCCCTCAGGCAGCGGGTTGTGAGGAATTCTGGGAAGTGTAGTCCAGAAGGTGTGTGCAGTTTCGGTCACTTCCGCTCAGTACTGTGGGGTTCCTGCCATGTTTTTCCTCGTGGTGGTTATTTCTTCTACGTCTTGAGACCGTCCCAAACTTCTGGACCTGCGTTTGGGACGTGCAAGCAACAGGACATCGATTTAGCTCAAAGAATTCGTGACGCAAACGGCGGTATGAAAGGCGGCGGTTTGCTTCCCTTCGGAGATTTTTCCATTAGGGGCGTTTCGCGCGGCCCCGAGTTGGGGGCTGTTTGGGGTGGTGTCTCTCTTTATTTGAAGGTCTCCCGGGCTCTCAGTTCCCCAATCCGCTTCCGTCCACCGTGCACTCGCGGTGCCAGTTGCTCTTGGTACAGCATTAGACAAATAACCCACCTCTGTGTGTCTCAGGTGCGGTTTTGTGAAAGGGGGATTGTTATTAACAGTTTCCTGCAGGGGCCCTGCAGGCGCAATATTAAACACTTGGCTGCTAACGGAAAGGTAAACCGTCTAGACCCAGTAGCCGCTCCTCTGGAGAAAACACCTGGTGATCTGAGAAGCTTGTGTGAAGATTACAGCCCAGAAAACCCTTGGGGGCACTTGTACTCTGTCCTTTACGGTAGCTATGCTTCGGTATCGAGTCGACGACGAGCAAGAACAAGTACTTTGATAATAGACGTGTTTTGAATATTAAAAAAGGCAGTGAAAAAAAAAAGTTTTAGAACAATTCCTGGGACGTGATGAGTCGTGACATCTCGTTGTTAGCTGTCAAAAACCCGGTGCCGAGGACGAGTTGTTTTCAGCTGATGGCGACCTTCTGGTTTACTACTTGATTTCCCAAGAAGCGCCCAATTCCCTGTCAAAAGTTAGGAAACTGTGGCCCCGATGGACAGACTGATGAAACCTCCTTTGCAAACCCCTCTGTGATAAGACAGATATTAGCCAGATTGCAAACCCCTCTGTGATAAGACAGATGTTAGCCGAAACCCCGTTTAAAGTTGCTGCAAAGAATTTAATTAAGTTTGCCAAAAAGTTAATTAGCCTTTGCCCCTGTTCCCTGCGAGGAGAGTTCTAAGCCTTTGAAATGTCCTGACCGGTTGAGGTGCTTTAATATTTTAAAACCCTGGACTAGGAGCTCTGGTAGTAGTGCCTAAAGCACTTGACTGCTAACCAGAAGGCTGGTGGTTTAAACCCCCAGCCACTCCTCGGAAGGAAGGTTGGGCAACCTACTTCCTTAGTGTTACTGCCTCGGAAACCCAAGGAGGGGTCGCTATGAGTCTGGTCCGACTTGATGGCACATAACAACAACAGACTAGAGCTGAGGAACTATGCAAATGAAAGGATTCAGGGATGGGGGTGTGGTGAGGGTGGGGTGGGTGCCCAGGTCAGAAATTTCTTCGTTGCCAACTGATCTCAGAAGGGCTTTATGATTGAAACAGTTGGGTTAAGATTGGCCAAAGGAATCAGTCCTATTGCCTTTCCCCCTGTTCTCCTTAAAAACTTCATTGTAAAAGCTCTATTCAATGATAATGAATTGTCAATATGTAGGTTGCTATACTGGCAAGTTTTGGGGTGTGTGTATATTTTAACAATATTTTTTTTTAAAAATCAACCTTTATTGTAATTGCCCCACATTGGGACCTTCGAGTTTTTCTAAACAAAGAGTCTGCCTGGGTGTAAACAGATTAATGACTGGAATGAACCCTGTATATTTCCATCTCTTTGTTAATTTTTTTTAACACTTTGAATCAGGGATGCAGTTGGAGTTGCTACTGCAGTGGCCCTGGCGCTTGTCTCCGAATCCTGAAAGAAGTGGGGTGTTCCTGGATCCCTTCTGACCTCCTTGCTTAAGAAGAAGGGGGTTGCTTGCAGCTGGTCAGCGTGAGGAGAATGAACTGTGGTTGAGAGGGGCCAGTGAGGCAGTGTTTGTAACCCACAGCCTCCTTTCTCTCCCCAGCCTCCACTTCTCAAGAAGGACCACAAGGAGGTAGAGGCAGGGACTCCTGGGCTACTGGTAGGAGCACCCACGTGAGTAGGACTCTTTCTCAAGATTTTCATGTATATTGTGGGGCGTGTGACATAGATTGTGGCATGGGTTAAGACTTAGTTGCTAAGTTCCATTCTAAGAGTTTTATACCAATTTGTTCTTCCAAAGAGAAAAATTAGTAACAGACATCTTATTTGATTTTAAGGTTTTTTTTTTTTTTTTTTTTTTTCACTCTCGAAACCAAACATGCACTGTAAAGAAATTCCCAACCAAATTTAATTCTGCCCTTGGCTTTTTCCCAGATTTACTGATTGTTCCTTTCATATTCCAGAGCCAGTTTGAGTTTCAAAAGGCATGGCTGAAAGTGGGTGAAAGGCCTGAGACCACTATTTGATGTCAGTGTCAGTAGGTGGGCAGGATGCAGTCAGAGGTGTGGGTATTGGCCAGTGGTTGATCTTCTAGTCTTCTGCCTCCTCTTCCCTTTAGAAACGTCATTGTAACTGACTGACTTCGAGCCATTCGCTTTGTCTGGGTTCAGAATGGTCTGTCTCTATGCTTATAGGATAACTGCTCAGAGTAAACCTTAAGTTGCAAGTTTTTTGAGTTTTGATTATTTTGAGCACTACATGATTCTACCCCCTGGCTGTGTAGAATGGGACTACTTTCTCCCTTATTTTGATCATGAATTAAATACACTTTCCTCCTTACCTAACTGGAAGGAGGTGGAGCTGGGGTTGGAACCCCAGCAGTCTGAGTGCAGAGCCCAAGTTCACTGTCTCTGTGATAGATTCTCCATGAGCCCCAGAGAGCTGGCTGGCATCGAATTGATTGTACCTCCAAAGCAAGGCTAACATGCTTGAACTTTTCTATTGGGTTTTAAAAAGCATTCTCAACTATATTTCATGTGATTCCAAATAATGCTTTTTTTTTGAGACGCATCACTGCTGTTTTATTAAACGTCCCTGGCAGAGGTTGATTTTTCTTTCTCCTCATCCTACTCTTTGGCCTCCTTGTCCCTCTTTACGTGGAATCGGAGGAGTGAGCAGTGGCTCAGCCTTGCGGATTCTGGCAAATGCCACAGAGGCCTTATCTTCCTCTGTGATGACCTGGCCTTGCTTTTTCCTGCAGACGGTCTGTATGGCCCTGTCAGCTCAAACCCAGTTTGAGTTCCTCAGTAGAACAGTCTCCTTTCTTGGGCAGAGGACGGTGGACTTCCAGGGGAAGAGAATGAGCTTGGAGTGGTCCTCCTTCAGCCACTGCATGGGGTCCTGCAGGAGTGGTTAGGTGTCTTTTCAGTGCAACAAGTCAGGAGGCTGGTGAGGGGTTTGTCCCACTATCAGTGATCTCAACTCTTCGTTTGGCTAAGGTGATGTCTATCTAAACTCTCTATTGAGAACTTGCTATGTTACCTTTTGTAGATAATACAGTTTGGGGAGATACATTTATTATTGGGCATTCCACTATAACGGCAGACTGCTTCTACCCTACTTCTGTATTCACCCACATATAAACTTGGTATTGGCATGGACTCAGGACCCACGCTTGTCATTTTGGGCTGTTATGACTCATGCTCCTGTGAACATGCACATGTAGGTCTATGTGTGGACAGGTCCTTAACTGGACGTGTGTCATCATCCTCCCGGCTAGGTCCCTAGGCAAGTTTAGCAGTAGTTTCATGTTTAACTTTTTGAGAAACTGCCAAACTGTTTTCCAAAGTGACTTCGTCAAACTTTCATTTTCTAGAATCTTTATTTTTTTTTTGGTAAAAACTAAAGACCAATGTGTTTTATTTCTCTCCAAGCATGTTGATCTATTTTATTTTCATGTTTCAATTACTTTTAACAAAGAAATCCATAACCATCATTGAAAACTTTCAGGGATGAGATAAGATTTGCCAGCATATTTGTTTTGTACCTTTTTATGTTGATAAAAATGCCTTTTTTACAAGCTTTCTGCTTAATGACACAAAGTCACTCGTTTCCATAGCTTTCAGAAAATCATTGTCTATGCCAATTTAAGTATTATTGTTACCAGCTTACTAAGGAAGACAGGCCTGTTGAACAGATTTTTCAGAGGACATATGGACCTTCATTAACACCAATCACATCAGTAGTCCATGTATCTTACCATGTTCCTTTGGTAGAAATTAAGTTTATAGGGTTAGTGGCATACTATATAATAACCTATGTGCTTTTCTGTATCTGATAGAAATAAGGACCCTGATAGAGTTCTGAGGGTTTCTCACCCTCCGGCAATCCTATCAATGGGGGCTCTTTTATTTCCTGTTTACAGATGACAGAATTGAGGCAAAAACAAACAAAACTCTGCTGTTGATTTAATTCCAACTCATAGCAACCCCTTCTTGGGTTTCCAAGGTGGTATCTCTACAGAAGTAGATTGCCCAGTCTTCCTTCCGAGGAGTGGCTGGTGGGTTTAAACTGCCAGCCTGCTGATTGAGGCAAAAATTGTAATTAATTTGCCCAAGAGAACAAAGCTAGGGAAGAGCTCTACTGAGATTTGAACCCACGTGTATGTTTAGCCCAGAGTGCACTCTTATTCTTTATATTGTCTCAAATTCTATTGTAATAGAGTTACAGTTACTACCTAGGGGCCCACTGTGTTGCCAGGCAGAGTGTTCAGTGAACCCAGACTTACGTGAGTCAAGGGCATCTGGTGTCCAGGTCATGCTTGGCACACAGGGCCGTGTGCAGCTGCAGCCACCCATACAAAGGGGCCTCTTTGCTACTTGACCGTAAATGTCCGTGAATGTGAGTGACATCCCTGGCCACAATTTTATATCTGTCTCGCTTTTCCCTAGTTTGGCATTTCTGAGATTCTGCATTTCTTGGGATTCCACGTCACCAGAAGTTGGAAGAAAAATGAGCACGTTCATGGTGAGTGGGGCTTGTCTTTTTGCTCTTAAAATTTCTTCTCACTCCTTAGATTGGACGCTTGGATTCCTCTTTCTTGTAAAGCCCCAAGGAGAACAACAGACATTGGCGGACCTGTTGTTTGCAAGGTGGTTTATATGTTCCTAGGAGCTCTGGTGGTGCAGTGCCTAAGGCATTTGACTGCTAACCAGAAGGCTGGTGGTTCAAACCCACCAGCCAGTCCTCGGAAGGAAGGTTGGGCACTCTTACTTCCACAGTGATATCACCTTGGAAACCCAAGGATGGGTAGCTCTGAGTTAGATCTCACTCAACGGCAGTGAGTTTGGTTTGGTCTCATAGGTGATTTTGTGTTTTGAGGAGCGTAATAATACTCGTGGGTAATATTCTTTATTTTGTGAACCAGTTTGTTACTTAGCTAAAAGGCGACCTCAGGGTCTAGTATTGATTTAAGGTTTAAAGAGTATCTCAGGGCAGTAGCCTCAGGGAGTCCTCCAGTCTCAGTCGGTCCAGTCAATCTGGTTTTTATTTTACTTTTTTTTGAGGATTTAAAGGTTCAGTTCTGTATTCTTCTCTCACTCTCTCAGGGTTTATGTATTGTGGCCGGAACAGAAGGGTCAGGAGTGGTTGTCGGGCACCATCTAGGTCTTCTGGTCTCAGAGTAGATGAGGCCAACATTCATGTAGGCTCTAGTTCTGTCGGCTACTTCTTTCAGTTTTGGCTTCTTTCTCTTTTGCTTTGGACGAGTAGAGACCAATAGTTGTTTCTTAGAATGCCAGGAATTTTATTGTTTCAAATATCACTACAGTGAGATTATTCTTGTACACAATATTTTCCCCAAAAAATCAATTCTGAAAAAGTTCTCTTTTTCTATAGCCAGAGTACCACATGTCAAAAGTACTTTTTCAGTTGGTCCATTGGCTGTTTGGTAGATAGTCCCTGTTGCACTGGGCTGTACTTGAATAGTCTCATCTGCTGCTTCACACCAGTATTGTTGGATGTTACTACATAGCGTGACTTGGGGTCTGCGTTACCATGCCAGTCATTCCTTGTCTGTATTTTTTTTTTTTCAACTGATGTATGTTTTTCCTTCATGTTTTGTTTTCTCAAAGTAATATATAACCTTAGTTTAAAACATCCCAACAAAATATTAGCAGATTTGCCAGGCACTCACGTTCTGTCACTGCATTTCCTCCTCCAAGCAGTTAAGCGAGGAGGTGCTTGGTCTCTTCTTTATTTGAAACATGAGAAATCTGCTCAGATTCCCACAGGAAAAAGGATCGGGGTGTTAGGCATTCTGGTCAATGAGAGAGAGACAAGAGGAGCAAGAAAGAACTCTGCTTACCGGGACCTGCCTCCCGGAGTGTGGGTGCCTGGAGTGCTGTGCTGAGTGATGATTTCCACAGGTGACGCTGCTCCTTGTCTGGCTCCTCCTCACTGGGCATCTCTTCTCTTCCCAGTGTCAACCTCCTCAAACGCACTGAGGTGCTCAGAGCTCTTCTATCCAGACGAGTAAAACAATTAGCCTGATTGTTGTATACAGCCTTTAAATTCTTCCATAGGAAAAATAACATCATACAGTGTTAAAAGAAAAAAATCACAAGTCAAGGTAGAAATATTTACAATACATATGTCAGAAAAAGGCATAAAATTTAACGTAGAATATTACAGGGTCATAGTATATGGAAATGTATCAATAGGAATATAGGCAAAGGGCATGTAAAGTCACTGCTGTCGAGTGGGATCTGACTCATAGTGACCCCTCCTTAGGTTTCTGAGGTGGTATCACTACACAGGTAGATTGCCCAACCTTCCTTCTGAGGAGTGACTGGTGGGTTTGAACTGCCAGCCTTCTGGTTAGCAGTCAAAGGGCATGTAAACACAAGTTAAAAAGGAGAAATAGAGATAGAATATAAGTAAAGATGATGTTATTTATTTATAACTGAATAAGTGAAAATTATAACAATGAATTGTTTTTCCTTATCAGATTACCAAAGAATTTACCATCTTATGTAGATTATCCCTTCCAAAGAAAAGTGATCAGATGGAGTGTGGAAGTTATTAAACAATATCATTAATATCACATGCAAGTAAAATTTTGATGAAAATAATTTTAAAATGGTTGTAGCAGTACATAGACAGGGAAGTGCCAGAAATTCAGGCTGGATTCTGAAGAGGATGTGGAACAAAGGATATCGTTGCCAATGTTAGATGTATTGTGACTGAAAGCAGAGACTACCTGAAAGATGTTTACTGGTGTCTTATTGACTATTCAAAGGCATTCAACTGTGTGGATCATAGTATATGATGATAACATTGTGAAAAATGGGAATTCCAGAACGTTTAATTGTGCTTTTAAGGAACCTGTATGTACATAGACCAAGAGACAGTGATTCAAACAAGACTAGGGGATACTGCATAGTTTAAAAAATGGGAAAGGTGTGTGTCAGGTTTGTATCCTTTCACCATACTTACTCGATCTGTATGTTGAGCAAATAATCCAAGAAGGTGGACTATATGAAGAATGTAGCATCAGGATTGGAGGAAGACTCATTAACAACCCGTATATGCAGATGACACAACCTTACTTGCTGGACGTGAAGTAGCCTTGAAGCATTTACTGATGAAGATTAAGGACTACAGCCTTCAGTATGGATTATACCTCAACAAGAAACAGAAATCCTCTCAGCTGGATCAATAAGCAACATTATGATAAATGGAGAAAATATTGAAGTTGTCAGGGATTTAGTTTTATTTGGATCCATAATCAGCATTTATGGAAACAGTAGTCAGGAAACGAACGTGTTGCATTGAACACATTGGCAAAAGATCTCCTTAAAATGTTTAGGAGCAAGGATGTCACTTTGAAAACTAAGGTGCACCTGGCACAGGCCTTGCATCCTATGTGTGTGAAAGCTGGACAATGAATAAGGAAGAATTGATGCATTTGAGTCACGAGTTGGTGAATCATATTGAATACACTGTGGACTTCCAGAATAACAAACAAATCTGTCTTGGATGAAGTACAGCTAGAATGCTCCTTAGAAGTAAGGGTAGTGAGACTTCACCTCTTGTGGTTTGATCAGTGTTATTAGAAGAGAGCAAT
>NW_006921686.1:5978982-5989913 GCF_000298275.1 Orycteropus afer afer | reverse complement strand
TATAGCAGTTCATACACATTTTGTTTCATGGCATTGACTGCAATTCCCCACAGTGTAATAGCTCTCTTCCCATTTCCTCCCTATAGTTACTTCTTCCCTGTGTCCTTTCTGCCCCCTGAGCTGTCTCCCTGTGCAAATACTGCCCTTCTGATTTCCCATGATTGATTGTTCTAAGGAGTGTATCTACCTGGTATAAATGTTCACCATATATGCCTATATATTGTTTGGCAGGAAGCCATGGGAATGAGTTCAATTTTAGGCCTGAAGGGTACCTAGGGGTCATAGTCTTGGAGGTTTCACCAGGCTCTATCAGACCAGAAAGCCTGGCCTTTTTGATGATTTTGAGTTTTGTTCCACATTTTTCACCCATCAAGGGCATCTTTGAGAATACATTTGCAAAACACTACTTTTGATTACTTTGTGCATATTTACTTGGAACATAGATTTCCAGTACATTTCATCAGTAATGTGTTCCTTTTCCAAAGGATATTGTTGATGTTCACAGGCCTTCAACCCTTTAAACATATGTGGCACTTTGAATCAAAACCAGACCTATTTCCATCAAGTCAGTTTTGAGTCACAGTGACCCTGTAGGACAGAGTAGAACTTGCGTGCAGGGTTTCCAAGGCTGTAATCTTTACTGGAGCTGAGTGCCACATCTTCTCAGCGCATCAGCTTGTGGATTCAAACTACCAGCCTTTTGAGTAGCAGCCAAGCATTTCACCACTGATCACCAGGGCTCTTCATGTGGCACTTAGAAAGGTGGGAAAAGGTTTTCGAAGATGAAGACACTAACCCAAAGAAAAGGTTATTAGATCAGAACCAAGCAGTGGGAACCTTTGTAGATTAATGCAGTATGTTGGATCTCTTTTAGGTGGACTTTTATGTCATGGTCTTGTAACACCCACCAAAAGATTGGATGGGACTGTACAAATAAGGTGCTTGTGGGCCATCAAAGAGATTTGAGAGCTTGCTAATTATGTAAATGCTTCACAGCATGCTTGTGAGTGTATGACCGTGCAAATAAGGTATACGGAACAATAACGTGGGGATTGGTCAGTTTTGTCGTCCCACTGGGCTTAGAATGAACCATCCCAGAGGCAGAAAGGGGTATTTCACTGCTACCGAAAAGAGATGGGGATAGAGCACATTGTACTCAGGGTCCCTGTGCTGAGAAGCTTCTAGATCCAGGAGACAGAGACAGCTGTAATACTGGAAATGACTCAGAATGGCAAGAAGCAGATATGGGGGCAGCAGAACTAGGAGACAAGCGTGAGATGATATGGTGGGCTTCATGGCCTGCAGAGCTCAGAGATTACAGTACACTTGCTGACCATGGATAGAGCTGGCCCAACGGCAAGAGGCTTCCTGGCAAAGTACGATGCCCGTGAGCATTTCCTATGGAGCTAAACGACATTGTCCAAGTATGACAGAGGCCAGCTCCAGGGTCCAAGGGAGAGGCCAGCCTGCAGGCACAACCAAGGAGCTGTCCTTCTTGAAGAACGGTATCCTTGACTTATTCCTGATCCTGGCTTATAGGCTCTTAAAATTCCCTAACAAACCCCCATAATCATGAGTATTGTCTGTGACTTCTTTTGGCCGTTGAGTGAATTGATTGAACCCAGCAGAGAAGTAGGGTGTGCCTTGGCACAGGGGTGGTTGGTGTCAGAATTGGTAAGAAGGTTGGATAGAGGAGATGTGTCTGACCTCCATTTCATAGGAGTCGGCCTTGGCCTGGTAATGTTCACGATGATTCTCCTCTCCCTGGTGAAGTTAGATGAGGTGGTCAGAGATGCTGCCACCATGCAAGTATTGCAGTTATTGTCCATTTAGTTTACTTCCTGCCTCCCCTGTTGCTACCATCATCTTGATCCAAATTGCCAGACCTCTCCTGGATTGTTGCCGCAGCCTGTGGACTGACTGCTCCACTTGCAGCCTTTCCCTCCTAAATTCTGTTTGCTGGGTAACCACCAAAGTGATCTATGAGCATGTAAGTCCAATTAAGTCATTCCTCTGCTCAAAACACTGGAGGGCTTCTTCCGTTTCTTGAGTGGTTGGCAGAGTCACAGATGGTCTGGTCTTGAGGCCCTGCTTCATCTCTGAAAACACTGTGATCTTTCATTGTGTACCTGCCACATTGTCCTCCTGGTTTCTCAGATGTACTACAGATGTTGTACTAATTTCTTACTGGTGTTGTAAATAATTACTGTCAACTTGGTGACTTCAAACAATTATCTTACAGTTCTGTAGGTCAGAAATCCAACATGGGTCTCATTGATGAAATCAAGATGTCAGCTGGCTTGCTGCTTTCTCCGGAGGATGTAGGGGAAATCCATTTCCTTCCCTTTGCTGGCTTGTAGAAGCTGGCAAGTTCCTTGGCTTGTGGCCTTAGTCAGTCCTCCCTTTGCAGAGCCACTAGCTCTGCATCCCTCTGGCCATTCTGTGGTCACATTTTCCTCTGACTCCTGCTGCGTTCTTCCACTTTGAAGCACTTTTTGAATACATTAGCCCACCGGGTGTTGTAGGATAATCTTCCTATTTTAAGGTGACCTGGTCAACAATTTAAATTGCGTCTGCCACCTTCTTTTCCATTTGCCATGTAACCTAACATGCGTAGTTTGGGGAGGTGGGATTTAGAAACCTTTGTGGGTCCACTCCTCTGCCCACCAGACCCCTCTGCCTCAGCCCCTGTTCTTGCTCTCTCCCTGCCTGGAATGCTCTTCCACCAGAAATCGTCCCGGCTCCCTTCCTTACTTCATTCAGGTCTCTGCTCAGTTTTAATATGACAAGAAAAACCTTCTCTGCCCACCCTATTTAAAACGCCATCTTCTTTTTACTCGCCTTACCCTATCTTATTTTGTCACAATATGTTTTGTTTATCTGCTTATCACCTCTCTCCTGTTGAAGGTTATCTGTAGGAGTGAAAGACTTTCGTCCCTTTTGTTGAGTTGTCTCCTCAAGGCCTAGGAGCATCCTCATCCATCATGGGCATCTGTACGTATTTGTTGACGTCAGGAATGAGGTAATGTGCAGAGGGACCTCTCTGTCTTCCTGAGTTGTCGGCATAGCCGGTAGGTGACGCACCAACCAGAGTGAGGGGGGCTGCTGCAGAACATTTGGGGTCTCCTGATGAGCGCCTGGCCGAGTTCTACTTTCTTAGGTGCCCTTGTGGTGAGTGTGTGTTGGTGTGTGCGCACTTGACCGACATCCTAGGAGAGCACTTAAGCTCTGTGGTTGTGACTGTGCTGGGTAAGGTGCTTCCCCTGTGGTCTCCCTGGACCCTTCGATGGGGTGGCATGTTCATTTCTGGAATGAACATATTTATCTGAGGATTCTGATACCTCCTTCTGAGATAACCAAAAAAAAAACCAAACTCACTGCCGTCGAGTTGGATCCGACTCATAGTGACCCTTCCTTAGGTTTCCGAGGTGGTATCACTACAAAAGTAGATTGCCCAATTTTCCTTCTAAGGAGTGGCTGGTGGGTTTGAACTGCCAGCCTTCTAGTTAGCAGTCAAAATGTGTTAGGCACAAAGCCACCAGAACTCCTACTTCGGAAATAGGTCCTGCATAAAGAGAGAGAGAAAAAAAAAAATCTCCTGGAGTCTTAAGTAAGATCAGTTTCCCTTGAACGGTTTGACAGCTGTGGCCTATTAGTTCCTTTCACGGTTACAAAGTCCACATTTGTAGCACTATCCTTGGTTTCCCTTTCCCCGTGCTGGAAGGAGTCGATCAAAGATGAGAGTAACATGAGTCACACATGTTGTTGTTGTTAAGTGCCATCGAGTCAGACCTGACTCATAGCGACCCCTCCTTGGGTTTCCGAGGCAGTATCACTACAGAAGTAGATTGCCCCATCTTCCTTCCGAGGAGTGGCTAGTGGGTTTGAACCACCAGCCTTCTGGTTAGCAGTCAAGTGCCTTAGCCACTATGCTACCAGAGCTCCCATGAGTCACACATAGGGAGCTGAATGTTCCCTATGTTTCTGATCATCTCAACGTTCCACTTGAATAAATTACGTAATGAAGGACTTGATAACTTCCACCTTTTCCACGTATCAGCCTCAGTCGAAAGGCCTCTGCCGTTGTAAGCAGTGCAGACCTTTCACGGGTGTGTGCCGTCCCAGGTGACTGCACAAGGCACTTCCTGGGATGACATTTTTGTTGCTTGTGATTGTGCTCTGAAGTTTCCTTTTCTGTTCCAGGTTTTTGTTTGTTTGTTTTTAATGCTTTTAAATGAATTTCACAGTTCAGTAATGAGCTGAAGCCTTCAGTTTGAAAATGTGTTGTGTGTGGTCAGTTTAACTACACCTGGAGGTTTTTTCTTGTTTTCAAAGAGACCGGCCCAAAGCCTCAGAAGGAGCCTGTTGCGGGGCCCTCGAGCTTCTTTTCACTGAAGTGATTTTTGCTGCTTTTTCTTTTCTTCTCAGCACCATCACTGTTGGTGGACCCCGGTCTCTGGTGCAGACTTTGTTTCCCAGCAAAACTGTAGTTTCCTGCTCCTTTCCTATTTTACAGAGCTTACGTGGAAAAGTGGTTTTGCTTCTAAGACTTGGCTTACATAAGGTTCACTAACACATCAAATGAGGGTTTATTTATTCACCTAACATGCCCTTATTGAATGCCACTGTGTGCCATGCCCTCTTGTGGACAGTCGTCTAAATAGATAGCAGGAAACAGTGTCAGTGCTTGCTCTTGATATTCCAAGGAGCTCTGGTGGCATAATGGATAAGGCATTTGGCTGCTAACCAGAAGGTCAGCAGTTCAAAACCACCAGGCGCTCCACAGAAGGAAGAGGGGGCAATCTGCTCCTGTACAGATTTGCAGCCTCGGCAACCCAATGGGAGTCACTATGAGTTGGAATCCATTGCATGGCTATAAGTTTGGGTTTTTGTTTTGTACTGATACTGCAGTGTAGTCAGAAAGGCAGACTTAAAAAAACTGACCTAGAGAGCATTTCAGTGTTGTAAGTACTCTGTAGACTATAAACAGAATCAAAGGGTGTGGAAACTGACAGAGGTGAATTGGTCACCGACAGGGTTTATTATTGTTTATGGAACTCATTGATGGACTGACACTTCAGAAAAGACCTCTAAGAAGTAATTATCCATGGAAGCAGAGTTACAGTGTCACTTAACTTCCACGATACGTTCTCTGAAATAGGACATTACATGATCTGGATACCGTGAGAACACTTCACACAGTCTACTCCTGCTTTTTCCTTCATCATCTCAAAGAAGCTTCGTGCTTTAGCAGTGATTGTCAACATGCCGAGAAGGATTTACTTTTGTGTTTGGTTCTCAGCCCACATTATCAGCAATTTCTCCATATCTGATATAGGTCCTCCTTACATTTTCATGAAGAGTTGCTGCTTTGGAGTTGTGGTGTTGGTGAAAAATACTGAAAGTACCATGGACTGCCAGAACTAACAAATCTGTCCCAGAAGATGTACAGCTGGGTTCCTCCTTGGAAGCAAGAATGACCAGACTTCATTTCACCTACTTTGGTCATGTTGTCAGAAGGGACTATTCCCTGGAGAAGAATGTCATGCTTGGTAAAGTGGAGGGTCAGTGAAAAAGGGGAAGGCCCTCAACAAGATGGACTGACACAGAGGCTGCCACCATGGGCTCAGATATGGCAATTATTGTGAGGCTGGTGCAGGACTGGGCAGTGTTTTATTCTGTTGTATATAGGGTCACTATGAGTCAGAGCTAACTTGATGGCACCTAGCAACAACATTTCATTACCTTTGCAGATTTCAGTGAGCCAATCCTTTAACAGCTTAGAGAGTTTTTCTTTGTTTTTCCAGGTTGTTGTGATTGTCAACTTCTTCTTGTTCTTGTTGTCAGCTCGAGCTGCTTTTTGAAATTTTTTGTTCAGCTCCTTTATCTTATAATTTCTTCCATTTGCTTTACCTCCTTTCTGCTCAAGGGCAAGTTTCAGAGCTTCTTCTGACATCTCTTTTGGTCTTTTCTTTTCCTGTCCTTTTAATGACCTTTTGCTTTCTTCATGGATGATGTTCTTGATGTCATCCCACAATTCCTCTGGTTTTTGGTCATTGGTGTTCAATGCATCAAATCTTTTTTTTAGTTGGTCTCTAAATTAAGAAGGGATATATTCAAGGTCGTATTTTGGCTCTCGTGGACTTGTTTTAATTGTCTTCAACTTCAACTTGAACTTGCATTATGAGCAGTTGATGGTCTGTTCCATAATCAGCTCCTGGTCTTGTTTTGGCCGAAGATATTGAGCTTTTCCATTGCCTCTTGCCACAGATATAGTCAGTCTGATTCCTGTGTACTCCATCTGGTGAAGTCCACATGTATATCCGCCATTTGTGTTGTTGAAAAAAGGTATTTGCAATGAATAAGTTGTTGGTCTTGCACAATTCTATCATGTGATCTCCCACATTATTTTGAACACCAAGGCCAAATTTTCCAGCTACCAGTGATTCTTCTTTGTTTCCAACTTTTGCATTCCAGTCACCAGGGATAATCAGCGCATCTTGATTGCATCTTGGTCAATTTCACTGCAGAAGTTGGTAAAAATCTTCAATTTCCTCATCTTTGGATTTGGTCTGGTAGCGTAGTACCTAAGGCATTTGACTGCTAACCAGAGAGCTGGCAGTTCAAACCCACCAGCCACTCCTTAGAAGGAAAATGGAGCAGTCTACTTCCATAGTGATACTGCTTCAGAAACCCAAGGAGGGGTCGCTGTGAGTTGGATCCAGCTCAGTGGCAGTGAGTTTGGGTTTTGGTTTGGTTGGCTTTGGTGGTTGATGTGTAAATTTGAATAATAGTAGCATTAACTAGCCTTCCTTATAGGCATGTGGATATTACCCTATCATCACCGACAACATTGTACTTCAGGACAGATTTTGAAACATTCTTTGTGATGATGAATGCCATACCATTCCTCTTCAGTTTGTCATTCCCAGCATAGTAGATCATATGGTTGATTCAAAATGGCCAAAGCTAGTCCATTTCAGTTCACTAATGCCTATAATATCAATTTTTATGCATTCCATTTCATTTTTAACAACTTCCAATTTTCCTAGATTCATACATCATACATTTCATGTTCCAGTTATTAATGGATGTTTGCAGCTGTTTCTCCTCAGTTTGAGTTGTGTGACATGAGCAAATGGAGATCCCGAAAACTTCACTTTATCTGTATTGTTAAGGTCAGTTCTACTCTGTTGAGGCACCTCTTTCCCAGTCATGTTTTGAGTGCCTCATCTTTTGGCACTGTGTCAGTGTTTCAGGGCTGTTGGTAAAGTTGTCCAGTAATGCATCAGACAGTGTTTCTCTGCTATTCATAAGGTTTTCC
This sequence comes from Orycteropus afer afer, assembly GCF_000298275.1. Classification (NCBI taxonomy): domain Eukaryota; kingdom Metazoa; phylum Chordata; class Mammalia; order Tubulidentata; family Orycteropodidae; genus Orycteropus; species Orycteropus afer. The sequence continues at coordinate 5,982,589 of NW_006921686.1, read as the reverse complement.
CTGGCTGGTTATTTGAGAAGTGGATGGCCTCCTCCTCCTTCCAAGTCTGTCTCATTCTGGAAGCTCCACCAAAACCTGTCCACCACGGGCAACCCCACTGGTGTTTGAAATGTTGGTAGCACAGTCTCCAGCTCACAGCAACACGTAAGCCACCAGAGTACGACAAACTGACAGACAAATTTGTCTCCTTTAGATATTGCAAACCTCTCTCCCCTCCCCTTTCCTGGATCTGGCCCTTGGCCCTGGCTTTCTTGCTTCCTGCCTTGGGTGGGGGCTCTTCCCCTCCCCTTACCTGGACCCTACCGCCGTTGGCTCTGGCTTGTCAAGTACGACATGCCTAAATCATGAACAATAGTATTCACTGATACTCGAGCTTTGTAGTGTTTAACAACCTTTGTTTCACTTCCAGATCTACAGTTCTCTTGCTGTTGCTATCACTGGCAGTGGTTTTGCTGCATTTGGGAGCTGTGATGCACTTTACAGTAATATTTTCAAAAGGAAATTAAACAGAGGTAACACTACAACACATAAAGAGGTACATGATAATGTGCAATTGGATGCTGAAACACATTTTCATATAACGTGGTAATTAAGGCTGGCTGGCTATCAGCTTGGCTGGGCTGTGGTAGCATAGAGCCTACGGCACTTGACTGCTAACCAGGAGGCTGGTGCTTCAAACCCACCAGCCACTCCTCAGAAGAAAGGTTGGGCAATCTACTTTCGTAGTGATACTGCCTCAGAAACCCAAGGAAGGGTCGCTATGAGTCGGGTCTGACTCAATGGCACATAACAAGCACCTATATGCAGTTTTTGCCAATGATGAGATTGTAATCAACTCCATGGTGGAATCTGCTGTGAGTAGCTAATTAGTTGCCTCTGGGATGTGGTCTTTTTGCAATATATATGTGGAAACTTTGAGGAAGGTCTCTAGCTTTTGCCATATTTGGATCCTTTCAAAAGGGGTATGGGAGTGGCATCCTCCTCTAATTTCCTCTAACTTCACACAGGGGAAACAGGATCACCATAAGCAGCCTAAGGCTTATTCCTATGCGGCCAGACATGCTGCCCCCTTCCAGCCTTTTTCCCAACTCTTGACACCAATTGTCCCTCACATGACACTCTACTTCTCTTCTGGGTTTGATAATTCATTGCAATGGCAACACAGAACTCAAAGACAACAATTATGGAGTTTATTAGGGAAGTAACCGGCTACAATTCAGATTCAGGAACAACCTCAGGACATAAATCTTCTATCAGGACAGTCTCCCCTGTGCTATGCCCTCAGGCACGCCTCCCTGGCCTTTGGCCTCTTGGCCTGGCCTCTGCCCTGCTCAGGCAAGTGTTACAAAGCTCTTTAGCTCTGCAGATAGGTGCACCTAGGTGCCCCCCCACACTCTGCCAGTGAGCCTCTTGCCACCAGGTACTCAGCTTTCTCGCTCTGTGGGCTGGCAGGTCTGCCACTGGGTCTCATGCCTCTTGGTTCCTCAGCCTGCCATCTCAGCTATCTCCCTGCTAAGGAGGTCCAGTGCAGGCATTTCAGGTCGAAGGACATGCTTAACTCCATTTCCTGCTCTTCTCTCTCGATGGCAGTGAGATCCCCCCTTACGCTTCTAGGGGGCTCACTTTAAGCCAGCAGAATGGCAAAATTGGCAGTTCCCCACGTAAGGGTCCCATATACCTTATTTGTGTAGTGCCTAAGGCACTTGACTGCTAACCAGAGGCTGGCAGTTCAAACCCACCAGCCACTCCTCAGAAGGAAGGTTGGGCAATCTACTTCCATAGTGCTACTGCCTTGGAAACCCAAGGAGGGGTTGCTATGAGTCAGGTCCAACTAGATGGCATATAACAACACCAGCAACACATCCCCACAAAGGTGCCATGTACCTTATTTACATTATTAAAGCTTTCCAGTCCACTTGGTGGGCCACAAGAACATTCCAGTTCTATAGTTCAACCCAGTCATCTGGTAGGAGTCACAAAGATCATGGCTAAGAGAGCCATACCAACTAATTCACTGCACCACAGTCCTTCATTTGGCTGAGTCTTCATGACCAGTGGCTTGATTTTGGGACTGTGCCATTTTACCTGCTGACCTTGAGTTTGTCAGCCTCAGCAGCCAGCAGCTCCCTGAATTAAGCAACACCTCTAGTTCCAGGCCCCTGGGATAAGAGGCAGAGCTGAAGCCTAAGGTTGAGGGGCCTTCACCCAGTCCCTAGCACCGGCACTCTGAATTTGGACTTTGAGCCTCCTAAACTGTAAGAGAATAAATTTCCTGTTTGCTGAAGCCATCCACTTGTGGTATTGCTGTTATAGCAGCACTAGAGAACCAAGACATATGGCCATCTCTTTCGAGAGAAAGTGCAGAACACTACATACATAAACCAGTAACAGACATTTATTATGACTTTCAAGACATATGTATTATAGGTTCTATATGTATCGTACCTTTGTCTGGCACAATCATCACTTTGTATACGAGAGATAGAAGGATATACGTGTTGCGTGTGGGAAGCTATGCATGCGGTATGTCATGTTTTCTGATAGTGATTTCTGAAATGTGTTACATCCTTTAATCTTAATCAGAATGTTACGTAGTGTGTTATTAGTAGTAGCGTTAGATAATTTTCATGTTCTTTTGGACTACCTTTCTTTGGAATGGGCACAAATATGGATCTCTTCTAGTCGGTTGGCCAGGTAGCTCTCTTTTGAATTTCTTGGTGTAGACAAATGTGCTTCTTCAGTGCTGCATGTTTGTTGAAATATTTTAATTGAGATTCCTTCAAATCCTGGAGACTTGGTTTTTTGCTGATGCCTTCCGTGCAGCTTGAACTTCTTCCTTCAATCCCATTGATTGTTGATCGTGTGCTACTTCCTAAACTGGTTGAATGATGAGCTCTTTTTAGTAAAGTCACTCTGTATGTTTCTTATATCTTCTTTTGATGCTTCCTGCATCGTTCAATATTTTGCCCATAGAATCTGTCAATATAGCAACTTGAGGCTTAAAATTTTTATTCATTTCTTTCACCTTTTGAGAAACATGGAACATATACTTCTTTCTCTCTCTTTTTTTAATTCCAGGTCTTTGCATATTTCATTATAATACACTGTCCTCTCTAGCTGGCCCTTGAAATTTCCTGTTCAGCTCTTTTACTTCATCATTTTTTTCCTTTCACTTTAGCTATTCTACATTCAAGAGCAAGTTCCAGACTTTCTTCTGACATCCATTTTTAAATTTTTCCTTTCCTATCTTTTAATGACCTTCAGATTTCTTCATGTATGATGTCCTTAATGCCATCCCACAACTTGTCTAATGTCATTAGCATCCAGTGCCTCAAACCTATTTGTGAGAGGGTCTTTAAATTCAAGTGGGATATGTGAGGTGGTATTTTGGCTCTTTAGATTATTTTAGTTTTCTTCAACTTCAACTTGATCTTACAAAATGCTTCAAAAATGAACATTACATCGATGGGGAATTGCCAGAAATTCAAGCTGGATCCAGAACAGATCTTGGAACTGCCCAAAGTGTAAGCCAGGTTCAGAAGAGAACATGGAATGAGGGATATCATTGCTGATGTCAGTCAGATGGATCTTTTTTTTTTTTTTTTTT
>NW_006921686.1:5977288-5978027 GCF_000298275.1 Orycteropus afer afer | reverse complement strand
ATAGACATACCTAATCGTTTAGCCTGTCCACCTATCTATCCATCCATATACCCATGTTTGCCTTCACTGACAATGCAGTACTGTATGTGCAAAAGCATTCTTATTTGTTGTCTGTACCTCCCATGTACCTCTCTATGTCATTCTCTTCCTCAGTGCTGCCATATTGGTCACTCACATTTGGTACATTGCCCTTCTCTTCACCCAAATCAATACTTACCTCTATCTATCTAACAGTATTCCTTCCCCTCCCCTCCCACCCCTGGTAACCAACAAAAAAAATTTCCTTCTATAGATAAACCTTTCCTTAACTTTTACAATAACGGACTAATATAATATTTCTCCTTTTGTGATTGACTTATTTCACTCAGCCTAATATCCTTCAAGTTCATCCATGTCATGCGATGTTTTGCAGATTCTACATTATTCTTTAGTGTTGCATAGTCATGTTGTCCCTGGTTTCTTTGTTCCGTATTATTTTCTGTGCTGAGCTCATTATGTTTATGAATCATGTTAGCATTTCCTTTGTTGCTCTTGTGTTAGTATACGCTGCTTGTCCTCTTTTTTATTGTTATGTGACGGTTTATAATTTTTCTTTGAGGTTACCCTATGAGTTATAATTTTATCCCCGAGTTTAGAACAGTCCATTCTATCTTGCAACTCTTTTAACTTCCTCACCATTTAAAAGTTCTGTAACTACAGTCTTTTCCCTCTTTTTGTTTGTAGTTGTCCTCACTTGCCA
>NW_006921686.1:5960345-5975280 GCF_000298275.1 Orycteropus afer afer | reverse complement strand
AAAAAAAAAAAATCAGCAGAGGACAGGGCAGGGCACCCAGGGTCCATCTGTTCACATAGACTGGGATGGAGTTCCTGCGGGCCCAGAAGGTGGGTGGGAGTGAGGAGTGGCTGCACCTCTGTTCACCAAGTGAGTGTGGGGTATAAGAGTAAAAAGAGGAATACCTTTTCAATTGTGCAGGTCCGGAGAGTTCTTGGGGTTACTAGAAAGCAGAACTTCTTCTTACGCCCCTGGAATCTGGTAGAGCGCTGTCTGTTTAGGTTGTCTCCAGCTGCTGGTTACGTGTTAATTAGTTTTGTCTTGGTTTTATGGTTTAATATTTTGAAAAGGTGAAGCTGTTGTATTTTATTTTATTACTGATTCAGGTATGTTGGGTCGCTCTGCTGTTTTCTTTGTGATGGTGGAATCACTGTGGGAGTGTGGATATGTGTTTCTATTTGTCATAAAGAGGGTTTAGAGTTCGAAGCGGGAGGTTTTATAGTAATTGGCTGAATATGGTTTCTTCTATTGAATGAGTGAAATTATTGGTGGAGAAGGTAGGAGCAGAAGAAGGAAAGCTTCATGTTTCTAGGGTCAGTTTCTGTGACTTTGTGCAGGCTATCATCGATGATGCAGTTATTCACAAGACCGCGGCTCAATCTCAGGAAAGATTCCTGTTGTTAGGGAGTCACCAGTTTCCGCCCGGCTTAGGCACACTCAAAGACCCCGCCTCCGAGGCTCCTCGGCACCACGAATCCAATCCAAGGCAAATTCCCAGGACCGCACTCAGCCACGGCTTCCTCTCTCTCTCCCCGCCCCATTTGCCCACGGCACTGGTGCGGTCCTGCCAGACCATTAATGGCTTGGGAGTTTGTCTGTGATACAGCCCACCTGTGGCACCGAAGATGCGCACGATTTCAGCTGTGTTAGAGTCAGGGGAGTACCCACCAGCAAACTGCAGTCCCGTTATCAGTGACAAAGATAAGCACAATGTCTCCCAGGCTGACCCAAGCCCACCCAGCGACCCGCTGAGAGGGAAGCGAGCTCGCCCTCCTGGCACAACAGTGAGCTCTCCGCCTGAGTCTCAGTGGTGCTGCATGAACCCGTTTGGATTTAAGTGACTGAAATTATCGATAAAATCAGGTGCTGGAGGCAGATCCTTGGAGCTGGTTGCTAGGATGTTGGAGTGGTCGCTGGTATGCTGATATAGGGTGTCTTCTTTCTTGGCTCACAGGGATCTCAGGTGGCCGCCCTTACCTGCCAGTCAGTGACTGCCCCAGGGAAGTTTCCAATGGCCTCTCTCGGCTGCCCATCATCTATCCTCCGCTAGATAGCTCTTTGTTAAATAATCTCCCCGTGCCTTTCCTCTAATTCTGCTCTTCTGTGTTTGGTGCACTCTGGTTCAGTGAGCTGTTCAGAGCACCAAAATCCTTAATTCAAACTTCTGTACCTAGTTTTTCAACCACTTAGATGCTAGAGGGAAATAGCGTGGTGCTTACTGACAAGACTCCATTTTGAATCAAGCAATCAGATGGTTCTCTACTGAAAGCATAAAACACCAAAAAGGTGTTTTCCTGAGTTTACAAAGGCATTTGGGTGTGTGGCTCACAAAAAAATATGGATAACATGTTGAAGAATGGCAATTTCAGAACACTTAATTGTGCTCATGAGCAACTTGTATGTGTACATAAACCTAAAGCAAGAGATGATCATTTGAACAGAACATGGGGATACTGTGTTGTTTAAACACTATTGTGCCATTTCTTCATACTTAGTAGTATGCTGAGCAGATAATCTGAGCAGCTGCATTATATGAAGAAGAAGACAGCATCAAGATTGGGGGAAGGCTTGTTATGCTGATGACACAGTATTTCTTGGTTTATGCAAGGTGGGCTTGAAACACTTACTGATGAAGAGCAAAACTCTAGCCTTCAGTATGGATTACACCTCAACATAAAGACAACAAAAAAATCGTCACAACCGGACCAATGAGTAACATTATGATAAACGGAGAAAAGATTGAAGTTTTCAAAGATTTAATTTTACTTGGATCCACAGTAAACACCCCTGGAAGCAATAGTCAGGGAGTCAAATAATGTGTTTCATTGGTCAGATCTCCTGCAAAAAATCTAATTAAAATGTTCAAAAGCAAAGATGTCACTTTGAAGACAAAGGTGCATCTGACCCAAGCCATGGTATTTTCAATCACTTGATACTAATGAGAAAGCTGGAAGTGAGTAAGTGAAAAAGGAAGACTGAAGAAGAATTGATGTCTTTGAATTACACTATTGGCAAAGAGTATTAAATATACCATGGACTGCCAGATGAACAAGCAAATCTAGCTTAGAACAAGTACAGCCATAAAACTCCTTAAAAACAAGGATTGCAAGACGTCATCTCATGTACTTTGGACATGTCACCAGTTGGGAGAAGTCCCTGGAGAAGGACATCATGCTTGGTAAAATGGAGATGAGGAAAAACAAAGAAGACCCTTGAGAACAAGATGGATTGACAAGGTGCCTGCAACGGTGTTCTCAAGCATAGCAAGGATCATGAGGATCCTGCAGCAGTGGGCAGTGTTTCCTTCTGTTGTACATAGAGTCACTATGAGTCAGAACTGACTTGATAGCACCTAACGACAATAATGTTATAACCTTATTGGACCACAGATATACATCAGGTCGGAGGTTGCTGAAACAGATGTAAGGCAGGGCATGACTTACATGTGTAGAATTCTAGGGAGAATGTTACTTCTTACACAGGATTTGCTTTCTGAAAATTGCACTGTGGCCTGTTCTTTTCCTTCTCCCTAGCTTTGTCTCTGTCATCAAAGATTAGCTTGCCCTGATTACGTTTTTATCTTGTAGATTATGAAGGTGTCAAATTGCTGTCAGGTTTCAAAATAGCTTATGTCATCACGTCAATTTTTTTTTTCCTTTATCCTCTTGGAGGAATCTTCTTAGCATGAGTTAAAAGGAGCATTGTTTGCTAATATGCTTTGTTTTAGTTAGTAAAGGATAATGTATTTCCCCTAAATCTGCAAGTTATTGCAGCCATTTGAGGGCTTCTCAGTTCCTTAGGCATTAGAGTAATTTTTCAAGGAAATAACACAAGACAAAGTTTTACACAAACTAATTAACTGCTTGCTGAAAGAAACGAGGCAGCATCTATAACCAACTGTGGTGCAGCAAATTGCTTAGTATGGCTCTTCTAGCTATGGTCTTTGTGACTCCCAGCAAAGGACTGGGTGAAACTATTTAATGTGAGGTGCTTGTGGCCTCCCAAGGGGATTGTATATCTTGTTAGCTGTGTTAATAAGGTACTTGACATCCTGGTAGGGCTGGGACTACCATCAAGAGAAAGAAATTGTGAGTGGATCTCATCCCTGGACCCAAGATCCCTGCCCTGAGATAAAGGCAGAGAGACGGCAGCAGCAGAAGCAAGAGACCGGCATGAGGCAGAGCAGTGGGCATGCTGGCCGCCGGAGCGAGAATGCTAAATACTTTCACACAGGAGACTTTCTGGCAGGGTGTGGTACACGTAGGTGCACCTATCAGCAGAGGTAAAAGAGCTTTGTAACACTTGCCTAAGCAGGGCAGAGGCCAAGCTGAGATACCGAGGGCTAAAGAGAGGCATTGCCTCCAGGCGTAGCAGAGGGGAGACTGTCCTGATAGAAAATTTGTGGGCTGAGGTTAGTTTCTGAACCTGAATTGTAACCTATTAGTTCCTTGATAAACCCCATAATTGTAATGCCTGTGAGGTCTGTATGGCCATTGCAACAAATTATTGGACCCAGCAAAGAATTATTGAGTGCCATGGAAGGGCAGTTGACGTCAGAATTGGTAGAAAGGTTGGAGGATGGTGGCATGTCTGACTTCCACCTCATAGTAATCAACCTTGGGCTGCTGATGGCAATTCTTTCTTCCCCTCATGAAGTTAGAGGAGACCAGAAGATCTCACCGTTCCCATGCCCTTTTGGCACTGACTGTTCCTTTGGGGAGAAAAGTGACATTCTCCTCTATAAAATCTTCCGTTTATCTTTGTTATTGTTACGTACTATCGAGTCAGTTCCAACTCATCACAACCCCATCTACAGCAGAACAAAACACTATCCAATCCTGTGTCATCCTCACAATCATTGCTGTTGGACCCTGTTATTGCATGCGCTATGTCAATCTTTCTCATTGAGGATCTTCATCGTTTTCACTGACTGTATACTTTACCAAGCATAATGTCCTTCACCAGTCCCTTCTGAATGCATGCTCAAAGTACATGAGACCAAATTGCACTATCTCACTTCTAAGGAGTATTCTGGCTATCATTCTTCCAAGACATACTCCTACAGTGTACTTTTCATAGCATTTCATTGAGAAGTTTCTGGGGGGAAAAAATGAAAATATGCAAATTTTTGTTTGTATTATTGCTTTTTTACAATAGTTCTTACAAATTCACTTTTTAAAATTTAATGTAGTGGAAATACACACAACAAGAAATACACCTTTTTGATTCAATTTTCTTTTCATCATGGTATTTCTAAGTACATAATTAAGGCTTTGATTTCTAAGTTATATGTCATGTTTTCTTGGGTGTTGTCTAAATGGTCTTGTTAATTCTTAGTAGCTTGCACTCAAGGGACCTACTGTTATTTTGATGGCATGTAAAGTAGAGCACATGACATACAGTGATGTCTCTTGGTTCAGTAATGTCTCATCCCTTATCTAAGTGTGAAATCTTGAAAACTCTCAATAAATCTTTCACCTATCTATTTCTTTGAACTCTGTCCCTACAGGAGGCAAGATCCCACAGCAATTGGAGACTGTTCCACAAGCCGGAGCACAGGAGGAGCTTTTTAGCTCATATATCTGGCAACAAATTGCAGGTGACTTAACCAGGTGTGAAGACTCCAGGATAAATAAATCAGAATTCTACAAACAAGGTGATTCGCCCACTCCAGTTGCAGGAGGACTGTTTGTTATTCCCACTGGAGAGAAACGTCACCAGTGCAACGAGTGTACAGAAACTTCTAGTCATGTCTCCAGCTTTGATCGTCGTCAGCATTCACACTCAGGAGAGAATTCTTACACACGCACCAAGTGTGGAAGAAGGATTTGTAATATCTCAGACCTTAGTAATCATCAGAGAGTTCACATGGGAAAGAACCACTGTAAGCATGATGGATGTTGTAAAGAATTTAGTCAGAGTTCACATCTGCAAACTCATCTGAATGTCCACACTGTAGAAAAACCATACAAATGTGATGAATGTGGGAAATGCTTCAAGTATAGAGCATCACTTATTGTTCATTGCAAAGGCCACCCAGGAATGAAACCTTATAATTGTGAGGAATGTGGGAGGGCTTTTATTTATCTTTTGAGTTTTCAGAAACATCAGAAAATCCATACTGGGGAGAGATCATTCAAATGTGATACTTGTGGTAAGATCTTTTGTCATAGAGCAGCACTTAATACTCATTGCATGGTTCATATGGGAGAGAAAGCTTACAAATGTGAGGAGTGTGGACTGGGCTTCAGTCGTAGGGCACATCTTCAGATTCATTTTAGAAACCACACAGGAGAGAAGGCCTATAATTGTGGGAAGGGTTTCAGGATCACTTCACAATTTCTGTCCCATCAGAGAGTCTACAGTGGAAAGAAACCATTCAAATGTGAATACTGTGTAAAAGCCTTTAATAGTAGATCAAAACTTCAAATTCATTGTAGAACTCACACAGGAGAGAAACCCTATAATTGTGAACAGTGTGGGAAAGGCTTCAGGCAGGCTGTACATCTTTTGACCCATCAGAGGGTCCACAATGGAGAAAAACCATTCAAATGTGAAGAGTGTGGGAAGAATTTCTCTACTAGACCAGTTCTTCAAGTTCATTATAGAATCCACACAGGGGAAAAACCCTATAAATGTAAGAGGTGTGGAATGGGCTTCAGGCAGCCGTCAGGGGTTTTGACCCATCAGAGAGTCCACAATGGAGAAAAACCATTCAAATGTGAAGAGTGTGGGAAGTACTTCAGTAGTAAATCAAACCTTCAAACTCATCATAGAATACACACAGGAGAAAAACCGTATAATTGTAAAGAATGTGGAAAGTACTTCAGGGTCTCTTCCCAACTTCTGAAACATCACAAAGTCCACAGTGGAGAGAAACCATTCAAATGTGAAGATTGTGAGAAGTACTTCAGCACTAAAGGTTATCTTCAAATTCATTGGAGGGTCCACACAGGAGAAAAACCCTATAATTGCGAGCAGTGTGGGAAGGGCTTCAGGCAACTTTCAAATCTTTTGAACCATCAGAGAGTCCACAGTGGAGAAAAACCCTTCAAATGTGAACAGTGTGGGAAGAGCTTCTGTCAGATTTCACACCTTAAATCTCATCAAAGAGTTCACAGTAAAGAAAAGCCATACAAATGTAAACAATGTGGGAAAAACTTCAAGTGGAATGAGAGTCGTGACAGACATCAGAGGGTTCACACAACAGAGAAACCACATATGTGTGGGGAGTGTGGCAAGTGCTTTAGTTTCTCCTCAACTCTTCAACACCATGAGTGTGTCCACACTGCAGTTAAGCCATACAAATGTGATGTGTGTTATAAAATGTTCAGCCGATCATCACAACTACAGTCTCACCAGAGAGTTCACACTGGTGAGAAACCTTAGAAATAGAAGATTCAATGGTAACAGCTTCAGTTGGAGAGCAAATCTTAGAAATCACAAAATCTATGGTGGCGATAAATTTTCTGAAAGTGATAATATTGGTAAGAACATCAGAGAATCTTCGTAAGAAAGAATTCTACAAAATGAAGGTTTTGAAAGCTTATGTGCAACCTGAATCCTTGTAAAACATGTCTCAGGAGAGAAAATACTTTTTGTATTAAAAAGTCTGACTTTCAGCAAAGCACAATTGGAGAACTTTTATAAGTGGTACAGTAAGAACTTCAGTCAGAGCTTTGGAATTTATGACCTGTCACTCACAAGATAGGCTTCAGGAAGAATAATTTTTTTTTTTTTTTTTTTTTTTTATAATATAATGGGGTGCATGCCAAATTGATGTTTGTTAGAATGTAAGCTCCATGAGGTCAGAAAGTTAGTTGCAGAATTTTTCTAGATATGTTCAAAGGCTGTTTATTTGTTAAATGAATCTAAAGGAGATGCTTTAAAATTTTTATCCCAAAAGGAAATTAATAAAAATGCATATTCAAGGATACAAACAAGTTTACAGAAAACTACTCAATACTGTAATCTCCAATATTAATACAGTAGTACAGTATTGGAAAGCAGGCCTTGTGGTGTAATTAAGTGCGTCTCTGGTGAAGGAAAAGTTGGAGGTTCAAATCCAACAGTGGCTTTGTGGTTGAAAAGCTTCAGTGATCAGCTCTTCTGAAGATTGTGGTCTAAGACATCCCATGGGGCCATTCTACTCTGACCTATAGTTTGCCTTGTGTCAGAAGAGATTCAGCAGCACACAGCAGACTCCTGTCCTCCCTGTAGACTCTGTTTTCAAGGTGGATCTTCCTTTCTGCAGTCCTGTTTGCTATTCAGTCAGTTGTACACATCATAAATTGAAGTATCTTTGTGATTTTCCTGGCCATACAGACTGAAATATTGTTAACCTTGCTGCAAATCATTCCATATTAAACAATTGAATGGGTATTCAGTGATGTTAAGGCAGGGCTTTTCCCTTACACTTTGAAAGTGTCAGAAGTCGTTACCTGTAAAATTGGTGTGGCATCAGATCCCTTCTAACTTGAGGAGGAGGAGAATGAATCAACATAAGGCTAAGGATAGTTCAAATGAGGTAGTGGTCAGACGTACCTCCACTCCAACCTTTTTAGCAGTTCTGACACTAGCCGTACCTTGTACGGCGCACTGCTTCCCGGCTGGCATTGATAATTCATTGTAATGGACACACAGAGCTCACGTAGCATATTCACAATTATGGGGAAGTAACTGGTTACAATCCAGAATTGGTATAAATTAGGAAGTAATGGACAATCAGGACAGTTGCTTTGTGGCTATTGCAGCTGGGCCTCCACTCTCAGCCTAGCCTCTGACCTGCTAAGCAAATGTTAAAAAGCCCTTTAGCTCCACCAGCAATCGTCTTGCCTGAAGGTGCTCAGCTCTCTTGCTCCATGGGCCAGCACACCTACTATGATGACCTCACTCTGGGCCTGGGAGCACACCAGCTGTCTTGTACCTGTCCCTTTGGTATCCTGCCATTGTTTCTGTACTGCTGAACTCTTAACATGCGTGTGACTGATTCTTGACATCTCACACTCTTGTTTTACAACTCTGTCTCTTGGGTCAAGAAGGTTCTCAGCACAAGGACCCTGGGTCCAAAGGAGTGAACTGTGATTCTGGCTTCTTTTCTTGATGGTGGTGAAGACCTGCTTCCCTCCCCCCATTCATACACACACACACATCTTTGGAATTCGCTCCTTCTGACCTAGCAGGATGGTAAAACAGACCAATCATCTACAAGGGTTATGTGCACCTTATTGTGTGTTCCTACGCCCACAAGGATTCAATGTACCTTATTTACATCAGCAAAATGGTCCAGTCTGTTTGGTGAGCCAGAAGCACCTTATTTGCATATTCCCACCCAGTCAGTTTGTGGAGTTAGAGAACTATGCCTAGAAAGTCCATGTAAAGTAATTCACTGCGGTATATTCCCAAGAACAGGTGTTTTGTCAGCCTTATAATTGATTGCTGATGTCTTTCTGCATTTTCATCCAGGTTTGATATGATTGTCCTCTAATTACAGTATCATTACTTAAAAAAAAAAAAACAAAAAAACTTTTGAGGTACAGGCTATGCCACATTTTAAGAACATTAATACTTTAAAGTTCTCTACCCCCTATTCTTTCCCCACACCATGAAACAAATACCAAAAAGAAACTTGTGAGTTTATTATTAGGACAGGACTCAACATGCTTTTCTCTTTTGGCATTAATGCATGGTGTTTAGAAAGCACTCTTTATGGAGAGAGATGTATAATGTACTTCCTTTTGATGCAAAACTCTTAGGATTATGAAAGTTTTTAAAAATGACTACCTCATCAATGATATTGCTCAGTTGTTTTCAAATGGAAATAAATGTTTATAGGAATTTGAGTTTTGTTACATTTCTGTAATAACATGGAGCCATTAAAGTGATGGCATTGACATAATTACAGGCTAATGACATCGGTATTACAAAACCACACATTTTCGCATTCATTGTAAAATCAAACTCAAATTTGTGTGTGTGTGTGTGTGAGGTAATTTTCAGAGGATCTACATCCTTAGTGATTTTCTCTGGAAAGAAGCTTTTTGTGTGATTTTTCCATTTTATAATTCCATAGAATATTCTAACTTTTCAGTGAGCATTGATATTCCCAAAACACTAAATCAAGTACAATAGATCTTGACAAAGTACTAATATTAATCCTTTACACTTGGGATGCATGATACACTTCCACTTTGTTATGTGGTACGGTGAACGGGACTCCAGATTTTTAAATGCAAGACAACTCTGGTTAACAGAAATCTTGAGAGACGAACGAAGTTGGTATATGTATGTTGAGAATAATAAATTATATATATTTATGTATATATTTATGTATATATGGGAGCTCTGGTGGTGTAGTGTCTAAGGCATTTGACTGCTAACCAGAAGGCTGGCAATTCAAACCCACCAGCCACTCCTTAGAAGGAAGGTTGGGCAATCTACTTCCTTAGTGATACTACAGAACTATTTCCATAGTTCTGCTTCGGGCACCCAAGGAGGGGTCGCTATGAGTTAGATTTGACTCAATGCAGTGAGCTTTATTTATTTATTTATTTTGATTCCCTGAGGAAAAGGTGTATATAGGGGGCAGTGTATCATGGCTGCAGTGGACCTTCAGAGTGGAACCAGTAAACCAGACTCACTGCCGTCGAGTCAGATTCCATGGTGATATTTTAAGTTTATTTGCTTAAAATCCTTCGACCATCTTGGTTACCTATTGCTGCCATAGCAGAAATACAAGTGTTCTCAAAGAGCAGAAGTTTAATTCTCAGTTCAGGAGGCACAAGGTCCAAATTCAAGGTGTGACATCAGGGTGCCTGTCACTTCCATGAATTACTTTACATATATTCTCTTCCTGTGTGTGTCTCTTGTCTATTCTGCTATCTTTTTAGAACTCAGAAGTGATTAGGTTTAGAACCTACTCCCTAGTGGTATAACCACTAATGAAATGGTCATTAAAGGTACAGAGGACAGGATTCCAGTACATATTTGAGGAGAGAGAATTCGTAACACTCAGCAAAGAGTAAGAGAAGTTTCTGTCATTGGTTTTCTGAACTCTTAACAGATTCTGGGTATTTAATGAGGTCTGTGCTGTCTCGATATCCATGACATGTCCAAAGGTCATCCCCAGGATCTGTGATTCACTAGGAAGACTCACAAGATTGAGCATAGAGTTTTATCCATAACTGATTTATTGCAGTGTAAGGATAAAAATTAAAATATGTAACAGGAAAAAACGTGAACTGGAAACCAGGCATAAATATCCAAGTTTGATACATAAATGGAATATTAAATTCCTTCAGTGTTGATATGAGGCAACACATAAAGTGGGTCCTAGGGAAGGTCATTACACATTTGGTACCCAATGCTTTTAATGGGGGATGGTTATGTAGGCACTTTGTGTACAAAAATTCAGGCTATGACAAGGCTAGATATTCAGCATAAACCACATTATTTGTACAAATAAGAAGCTCTAGTATAGTGGGTAAGGCGTTAGGCTGCTAAACAAAACGTTGGTGGCTTGAATCCATCAGCTGCACCACATAAGGAAAATGGAGCAGTTTGTTTCTGTAAAGATTTATAGCTTTGGAGACCCAATGGGGGGTCGCTATGACTCAGAATTGACTTGATGGCAATGAGTTTTGTTTGGTTTTGGGGCAAATAGTTTGGATAAATTGAGGCTTCCGTGAAGATGCAGAAATTCTGTTTGGATAGTAGCTTCAACTTGTGCCAGAGAGTTGCATCTCGCCTTATGGATCATCTGCCTAGGGATTTTGAGCATTCCCCACAATCACATAGGTCACTTCCTTACAGTCCCTTTAGTATGGGTCTCCTCCTGATTTTCTTTCTCTGGTTGAACACTTAACTGATACAGATTTAGAACTGGAAGTAGATTTAGAGCTATGGTTTCATTAGGATATATATATATATTCATACATTTGCTGGGTGTATATTTATTTGAGTAATGCAACTATGAGTTATAGGGTTATAGGGTATGAATATGTTTAGTAGATACTTGCAAGTAGTATTCCAAAGTCTTTATACCAGTGATCTCTCCCAATACTGGTATGGAAGTGCTGTATACTTGTCTACATTCCTGTTTCTTAGACTTTAATTTTAGCATCTCTGTTCATGGTATTGACTAGTGTAACATCCTCTTTCTGAACCATTTAGTCAGCTGTTTTGCCCACTTTTGTATCGGGTTACCTGTCATTGTCTTATTTAGTATCATCTCCAAATGAGTCTTTAGTTTGATACATACTTTCAAATCACTTTTTGCCTTTAAACTCTACTAATGTTGCATTTTGATGAGTAGAGGTTCTTAATTTTAAAAGTCAGATTTTCCCTGTTTCAATTTTATAGTTTGTGATTTTTTTTGTCTAATTTAAGAAATTTTTCTTAATCCAGGGTGAAAAGGAACTGTTCTTTCTGCTTCTTTCCTAAAAGTATCATTGTTTTAATATTCAGATTTAAATCTGCAGTCCTTTTTAATTTTATATATTTGTGTTTTGTGAGATAATGATTGATATTGTTTCCCATATGGATATCCACTTGATCCAGAACAGTTTTTAAGAAAATACCTTTTCTCTCTCCACTGTGGTGTTTTCACACACAAAGTTACAGTGTCTTTTATCAAGATTTTGATCTCTAGTCTCTTCCCTTACTTCTGTGTCCTTGAGAAAAAAACTACACTGTATCCATTAATGTAAAGCTTTCATTCCATTCTTCTTTCAGATTATAATGGCTCTTCATAGCTCTTTGCTTTTTCATGTAACTTTCATGACCAACATACTTATATTTTGAGAAAAAGCATGATAATATTTTTATTGGGTTTGGATTTATAGTGTAACTCATTGGGAGAATATCGGTATCTTTGAAATAGTGAATTTTCAAGTAATACCATTATTTTAAAGAATTCCTTTTATATATGGAAGGAAATAACCATGTACTAGATTGTCTATAAAATGGCTTCAGAATATAAGGGATGGTTGGTGGGGGGTGGTTTGAAGGTGAACATTGCTGAGGGGTATAGATTTTTTAAATTTTGAATGAAGAATGGAGTTTGCTTCTGGAATCTAGATTTCTGGGGTCTCTGGAGGTGAGGTTACCCACCCAGGACATTGCCCTTAGCTGGTATTTTGAATTGTGAGCCTTAAGGAAAATGGTTTTCTAAAGACAAAGAGTGGTGTAAATAAATGAGTAAAGACCATTTTGCCTTGGGTATTGGACTCTTCGAGGAATATCTACATTCATTTAGTTTTGACAAACAGAAACTCCAAGGTCAGGCTGTAGCTGTGTTTTACAGGGTAAATCAGTCATTATTTTGTTTTTCAAAACAATGCTGTTTGAATTCTTTTTTGACCACAAATTGTTTATCCATTCTCTACTGGTCTCTTTCTATTGCAATGATGATGAGTTGTGAGAGTGGTTTTTTTTTTTTTTTTTTTTAGTGTTTTCAGAAGCTTTATTCACAGTAACCAAAAAGTGGAAATAATCCAACTATCCATCAACTGATGAATGGTAAACATCTTTATAACTGGAATACTACTCAGCAATGAAAAAGAATGAACTGATAGATGCGACAACATGCACAAATATCAAAAGGATAATGTTAAGTGAAGGAAGTCAAAAGGCTACATACTATGTGATTTCATTCATAAGATACTTTGGAAAAGGCAAAACAATGACAGAAATCAGATTGGTGATTGCCAGGGGCTCATGGTCAGAGGATGGAATTCAGGCAAAGGGACACAGGGGCCTTTTTGGAATGACAAAATTTTCTAATCTTGATTGTAGAGGTGGTTACATAAATATGTTTCCCAAACCTCATTGAAATGTACTAAAAATGGTGAATTTGATTATGTGTAATTAGACCTCGGGCAACTAATTGTGTGTGTTTGTGTGTGTGTGTGTGAATTGGCTGAATATTTACAGCAAATTTTCCATTCAATAGTTCATACACATTTTGTTTTGTGACATTGATTACAATTCCCATAATGTAATAGCTCTCTTCCCACTTCCTCCCTGTGATTACCTTTTCCCTGTGCCCTTCTTTCCTATGCATTCCTATCCTCTATGATTTCTCCCTGTGTAAATGCTGCCCTTTTGATTTCTCATAATTGATTGTGCTAAGCAATATACCTACTCGGTGTAATTGTTCACCTCATAGACCTGTCTGTTGTTTGGCTGGAAGTTAAGCTTCAGTAGTGAGTTCAATTCCAGGCCTGAAGGATGACTAGTGGCCATGGTCTCAGGCATTTCTCCAGTCTCTATTAGACCAGTAAGCTTGGCCTTTTTTATGATTTTGAGTTTTGTTTCAAATATTTCTACCTAGAATATCCAATTTTGATCTTTTTCTGAGTGGTTGGCATTGGTAGTTGGGCACCATCTAGTTCTTCTGGTCTCAGGGTCATGTAGGGTAAAGTTCCCCTGGTCCACTAGTCCCTTGGACTAATTGTTTTCATATGTCTTTGATTTTCTTCACTTTTCTTTTGCAGTGGTGATAAGTTGGGGTATAAGAATCTGTGGAAGTTCTTTATTCCTGGGAACATTTTTCATTCCTTAGTCAAAAATATTACCCCCATTTGCAAATTGCATTTTAAATAAATTTCAATAAATATTACTTACTGTGATTTTTGTTTTAATATAAATAATGAAAAATTTGGCAACAGATTGTGGTGATTGTTGCAAAATATGGTGATTGTAAGTGAAATGACAAATGTTTTCTTACAAACATTCTATTACAATAAAAATTAAATTGAAAGAAACACAACAGTTTTAAAAATAAAACTTTGTAAAATAAAAAACTAGTTTTAATTGGATTCAAATATTTGCAAATTGGAAAGCTCCAAAATGAAAGTTCAAAATGATATTCAAAGAG
This sequence comes from Orycteropus afer afer, assembly GCF_000298275.1. NCBI lineage: Eukaryota > Metazoa > Chordata > Mammalia > Tubulidentata > Orycteropodidae > Orycteropus > Orycteropus afer. Next base: position 5,961,143 of record NW_006921686.1, on the reverse strand, counting down.
GGAACATAAGCACACATCTTTTAAACATAATTTTGTAGAACTTTGGATATTGTTGGGAAGAGTAAGGGGTGTAATTTGTTTACAGTCAACATGCATTCATAAGACTTATTTCTCAAGAATTTCTGTTGCTGAGGGGAGTGAAATGTAACCACAATTTCCTACTTTACAGAGCTGGTTCCTTCTCTTTTCTGCAACATTCTGTGTGGTCTATTTCAGAGTGTTGCTGAATAAGTTATCTCATTCAACAGTTTGGTCATGGGTCACATACTCCAAAAAGCAGAAGCAGGGACCAAGGAAAAATGAGGTCCAGTTCAAACCTGTGTTGGCCATATTAGTCAAGTGCCTCAGTTTTAATTTTTTTTTTACATTTCCCCCTTTTGATCATGAACTCTATAGTTGTTTGTTTGTTTTTTTTTTTTTAAATGAGCATTAAGGGTGTTTTCTTTTGAATGGACTTCTTGTTGGGTAGATCTTTTTATAAATCTGTTCTTTCATCAACCTTTTCACCATGCCATAGCTCAGACATTCTGCTTCTGTGACCCTACAGTTGGGGCATGTGTGGAGAAAGGTCAATCCATCTTGTTGAGGGCCTTCCCCACTTGTCAACCCTCCACCTTACCAAGCATGACATCCTTCTCCAGGGAATGGTCCCTTCTGACAACATGACCAAGTAGGTGAGATGAAGTCTGGCCATTCTCACTGCGCTTCCTCCAGGACAGATCTGTTAGTTCTTTTAGCAGTCCATAGTACTTTCAGCATTCTTCGCCAGCACCACAACTCAAAAGCATCAAATCTTCT
>NW_006921686.1:5958828-5960049 GCF_000298275.1 Orycteropus afer afer | reverse complement strand
TCCTCTTATGTCCTGACTGCTGCTTCCATTGGCATCAATTGTAGAACCAAGCAATGTGAAGTCTTTGACAACTTCAGTCTTTTCTCCATTTATTGTGATGCTGCTTATAGGTCCAGTTGTGAGGATTTTGGTTTTCTTTATATTGAGATATAATCCATACTGCAAACTGTATTCTTCAATCTTCATCAGTAAGTGCCTCAAGTCATCTTCACTTTCAGCAAGCAAAGTTTGTTTCATCAGCATATTGGAGGTTGTTAATGATTCTTCCTCCAATCTTGATTCCATGTTCTTTTTCATGTAGTCCAGCTTCTCGGATTATTTGCTCGGCATACAGATTGAATAAGTATAGGAACAGGATACAAACCTGACACACTCTCTTCTTGATTTTAAACCATGCAGTGTCCCCTTGTTCTATTCGAACAACAGCCTCCTGATCAATGTACAGGTTCCTCATGAGCACAATCAAGTGTTCTGGAATTCCCATTCTTCTCCATGTCATCCACAATTTGTTATGATCTACACAAATGCCTTTGCATAGTAAATAAAACACAAACATCTTTCTGGTATTCTTTGCTTTGAGCCAGGATCCATCTGACAACAGCTATGATATCCCTTGTTCCACATCCTCTTATGAATCCACCTTGCATTTCTGGAAGTTCTCTGTCAATATACTGCTGCAATGGTTTTTGAATTGTCTTCAGTAAGATCTTACTTGTGTGTGATATTAATGATATTGTTCAATAATTTCCACATTCTGTGGGATCACCTTTCTTTGGAATGGGTACAAATATGGATCTCTTCCAGTCAGTTTGCCAGGCAGCTGTTTTCCAAATCTCTTGGCATAACTGAGTGAGTGCCTCCAGTGCAGCATTCCTTTGTTGAAATATCTCAAGGGGTATTCTGTCAATTCCCAGAGGCTTGTTCTTTGCCAATTCCTTCAGTGCAGCTTCGACTTCTTCCTTCAGTACCACTGGTTCTTGATCATATGGGACTTCCTGGAATGGATGAAGATCCACCAGTTCTTTTTGGTACAGTGACTCTGTGTATTCCTTCCATCTTCTTTTGATGTTTCCTGCATCATTCAATATTTTACCCATAAAATCTTTTAACATTGCAACTCAAGACTTAAATTTTTTCCTCAGTTCTTTCAGCTTGAGAAATGCTGAGCATGTTCTTCCCTTTTGGTTTTCTAACTCCAGGTCTTTGCACATTTCATTATAG
>NW_006921686.1:5953364-5957838 GCF_000298275.1 Orycteropus afer afer | reverse complement strand
TCTGATTCAAAATGGCCAAAACCAGTCCATTTCAGCTCACTAATGCCTAGGATATCAATCTTTATGTGTTCCATTTCATTTTTGACAACTTCCAATTTTTCTAGATTCATGCGTTGTACAATCTATGTTCCAATTATTAATGGATGTTTGCTGCTGTTTCTCAATTTTAGTCGTGTTACATCAGCAAATGGAGGGCTTGAAAGCTTTACCTTATCCATATCATTAAGACTGGTTCTACTCTGATGATACAGCTCTTTCTGGTCCTATTTTGAGAGACTTCTGGCCTAAATGGCTTATCCTCCTACCTGTATGGGACAATGTTTCTGGGCTATTCATAAAGTTGCACAATAATATGTCAGACAGTGTTTCTCTGCTACTCATAAGGTTTTCCCTGGACCATTCTTTGAGAAGTGGATGGCCTCCTCCTTCTTCCTAGTCTGTCTCAGTCTGTAAGCTGTTAAATCCTGTGCACCATGTGCAACCCTACTGGGTTTGAGACACTGGTGGCACAGCCTCAAGCCTCACAGTAACACACTACCACAGTAGGACAAACTGACAGACAAGTGTGTCTCCCTTAGCTATTCAAAACCTCTCCACCCTCCCCACCCTCCCCTTACATAGACCCCTGCCTCTTTCCCACCACTTTGGAGGGGTGTGTCCTGGGTCCCCAGCGTTACCTGGATCCCTGCCTCTGCTTCCTTGCTCTGTCTTGGTCCTCACCCGTGCTTTTTTTCTGCTTTCCTGCTGCTTGGGAGGCCCGTGGCCTGGGTCCTCACCCCTACCTGGATCCCTGCCTCTGCTTCCTCACTCTATCCTGGTTCCCCTTCCCCTTCGGCTTTTTCTCTGCTTTCCCACTACTTGGGAGGGCCATGGCCTGGGGCCTGGCCTAACCTGGATCCCTGCCTCTGCTTCCTCACTCTGTCCTGAAAACATTAGGTCCTCTAAATTTGCTTTTAAGTCTTGGAACAAATATCTGGGTGATTCACTAAAGCTCTGAGGCTTGATATGCCAGGTATATTGGCATCCATCTCAAGTGAAGGCAGGTCAATAATGACTGCTAAAGTAGCCTGAGATATTAAAGAAAATACTACATAGGTCTACTACTGAAACACCTTAGACTCAGGAGGTGTTTGAGACAGATGAGATTTTTGAAGATGAGAATTTGGAACTCTCAGGAATTGAGGGAATCACCAGACAATTGATCGCGCTGAGATTTTCAACAAATTTCCACTTCTTTCCATTAGGTTTTCAACTGGAAGAATTGGGTTATTACATGGGCTAGTACAAGATATTATTTATCCTTTATTAATTTATTCATGAATTACAGTATTTGAACTTTCAGTTGCCTCCTGTCTTAGAGGGTTTTGAGAAATCCTGAAAAGTAGTTTGTGTCAATTTGAACTTTAACTTATTGTGCACTATATAGTCTTCCCAGATCTGTGGAGGAAGAAGGTCATAAACTTGGGGACACAGAGGGTAACAGTAGATGCACTTTTTCTAATATAGAGGTATCCTTATCCATAATCAAAACCTCTAAGTGACACAAGAGGTCTATTTTGTGCCTCTACTGATCCAACTCTAGTGTATAGATTAACTTATACCGATCAGCCAGACCAGGTTTTTTTTAACTAAAATTAAAATACAGAATTTAACTTTTGTAGGATCCTCAGTGAGTTTTGAAAATTTCATAGCTACTGTTCTTCATTCAGATTTAGACCATGGAGAGAAAATAATTACAGAGGGTTTGTCTTTTGGCCCTTCAACTTGTTTGACCTTAAAGGGTATCTGAGAGCAGGGGAGGTTTAGGGTGCAGAGCAAGGCCAGATTATGGTATATCAGAGCCCTACACACAGGGAGCTCTGGTAGCATAGTGCCTAAGGCACTTGACTGCTGACCAGAAGGCTGGTGGTTCAAACCCACCAGCCACTCCTCGGAAGGAAGATGGGGCAATCTACTTCCATAGTGATACTGCCTCGGAAACCCAAGGAGGGGTCGCTATGAGTTGGGTCCGACTCAATGGCACATAACAACAACAACAACACATTAATAATCTGCATAATCTATGCTGCCCCCTGCTCAGATGTGATATGTGTGTTTTATTTGTATGTGTGTCTTAGCTAGCCATGATGTAACTTCCATTTAAACGTGAATAGAATATTAGCAATTGAAGGCAAAGATAGCATATGTCATTTAATGGAATGAAATAAACAGGTTATAATTAATTTTTTAGTGAATGCAGGGTACTAAGATTTTTACCATATACCACATTAAAAAAAAAATTCTACAATAAACAAAATGAGTCAATAACTTAGTTGTTTCTACAATCAATGTAAAGTTCTATAGATCTCCCACAATGAAAAATTGACTTTCACCAATATTGCTTTAAAGGATCATACTTCAGTTTTGATGCTTGTTTTGTAATAAATGCTATAATTACAGATGAAGAAATAAAAAGTTGTTGTAAAAGTAAACTTAATGATCAGAAAACAAATATTACAAAAATTACTATATTTTATTTTAGATAGGTCTTTCAACACTAATGCTATATTTCAAAAGATTTCTTTCTATTCCTTACTCTTACAAATTCTTTAATGATTTCATCACAATTAAGCTTCTAAACAATATCTACTTCCATAAATAATAAGGACAATGAATCAAGTCTTTCTTGGATCATCATTGAGTGTGTTAAGAGACAAAAATGAGCATTCTTTTGTGCAGTTTTTGATCCTTAAAAGAAGGGGTATGTGTAAAGCAATTCCAACATCCACCACTCATCTGTCAGTTTATCGTACAGTGTGGCTTCCATGTTGCTGTGATGCTGGGAGCTATGCCAATGATATTTCAGTTACCAGCAAGGTCATCAAGGTGGACAGGTTTCACTGGGACCTCCAAACCAAGACTAGGAAGAGACGTGGCCTGGTACTCTTTTTTTGGGGGGGTGGGGGGGAGTTGGTCACTGAAAACCTTACAAATAGCAGTGAAACACTGTCTAATATAGTGCCAGAAGATGAGCCCACCAGGCTTGAAGGTACTCAAAATATAACTGGGGAAGAGCTGCCTCCTCAACGTAGCAGAAACCTTAATGACATGGATGGAGTAAAGCCTTTGGGATCTTTACTTGCTTGATGTGGCATCACTCAAAATGAGAAGAAACAGATGCAAACATTCATTGATAATCAGAAAGTGTAGTGTACAGAGTAAACAGGATGATGTTGCATTCATTGTCAAAAAGAACATTTCAAGATCTGTCCTGAAGTACAATACTGTCAGTGATAGGATAATATCCATATGGCTACACAGAAGACCAGATAACACTACTATCATTCAAATTTACACAAAACCATTAAAGTCAAAGATGAAGAACTGACCATTTTTACCAACTTCTGCAGTCTGAACTTAACAAAACATGCAATCAAGACATATTGATAGTTACTGGTGATTGGAATGCAAAAGTTGGAGACAAAGAAGCAGCATCGGTGGTTGGAAAATATGGCTTTGGTGAATGAAATGATACCAGAGATCATATGATAGAATATTGCAAGACCAATGACTTATTAATTCTAAATACCTTTTTAAAACAATATAAATGATGACTATTTACATGTACCTCACCAGCTGGAATAATATACACAGGAATCAAATCAACCCCATCTTTGGAAAGAGATGATGGAGGAGCTCAATCTTATTAGAACAAGGCCTAGGGGCCAACTGTGGAATAGACCATCAAGTGCTCATATGGCATGTTAATGCTGAAGAAAATTAAAACAAGCCTGGAGAGCCAAAATACAACTTTGAGTATATCCCACCTGAACTTAGAGACCATCTGAAGAACAGATTTTATGCATTGGACAGCAGGGACTGAAGACCAGGCCTGTTGCTGGATGACATCAAGAACATCATACTTGAAGAAAGAAAAAGACCATTAAAAACACTGGGAAGGAGGAAAATACTAAAATGAATGTCAGAAGAGACTAAGACTTGGTCTTAAATGGAGAGTTAATGCAAGTGGAACAAATTATGAAACACTGAACGGAAGATTTCAAAGGGCAGCTTGGGAGGACAAGTTAAAACATTATAATGAAACATGCCTGGAGTTGCAAAATCAGAAGGAAAGAACACACTCAGCACTTCTCAAATGGAAAGAACTGGAAAAACATTCAAGCTTTTATTTGCAATATTGAAGGATTTTATGGAGAAAATAATGAACGATGCAGAAAGCATAAAAAGAACATGGAAGAAATGCACAGAGTCACTGTAGCAAAAGGAATTGGTCAACACTCAACCATTTCAGAAAGTAGCATATGAGCCAGAACCAGTGGTATTGAAGGAAGGAATCAAAGCTGCACTGGAGAAATTGGTGAAAAAAGGCCTGTGTTAGATTGGGTTCTCTAGAGAAACACAAAAAACAGCAAAGCGTATAGAGAGAGAGAGAGAGAGAGAGAGAGAAAATTATCTTAGGAAAATGGCTCACAAA
>NW_006921686.1:5937362-5948671 GCF_000298275.1 Orycteropus afer afer | reverse complement strand
CAATTTCCCTAAGCCTCTGGATACCTTCTTCTACATTAAACCAAGGCAGGTCTGGTACTTCAACTTGACTTAAGGTAGGCCACCACATAATCCATGCCTCAGTAAGCCAACCAAATAAACTATTAGATCCTTTCTTAACCTCTCGAGCTGAGACAATGAATGAAGAATCCATACTTAGTGGACATAAATCAATAAACTCAGACTGATCCAATCTTACATTCTTTGCACCATTATCCCACACTCTCAGTAGCCATTCCCATACATACTCTCCAGGTTTCTGTCTGTACATGTTGGCAAAAAAGTAGGTCTTTTCGAGTATAGCGTATCACCTCCTCAGTCACACTTTCTATTTCACCTCTTGGGGCTTGCTTAGACTTGACCTTTGCTATGGGCCAAGCCGCCAGAATAGGTGCTTGAGGCAGTTCCTGAGAGCATTCAGGAATGGTTTCCATGGCCTCTGCCTCACACAATAGCCCTGCAGGACAGGTTTGGCTAGTCCCCTCAAGCTGAGGGGGAGGGGATAATGGTTTTACAGTAATCTGTTCAGATGGGAGGGATTCAACAGAATTTTCAGGCTCCATATCCTGATCTTCCTGATCATCTGTCCATATGTCCCCATTCCAGGTTACAGGATCCCATTTTTTTCTAATCAATGCCCTCACTTTAATGTCAGATACCGTTCTGGGTTGGCAATTGAGCTGGCATTGTAAATTGGCCACTCTTACAATAAGACTCTGGATTTGAGTTTCAGCTATGTCAGCCCTGGTAGTAGAAGCTATAAGTCTTTCTCTCAAAGCACACCTGGAAGCACTGAGGTTATCCATGCGGTGCATAAGCCAAGACTCAGCAGCTTTGAGCCCATCTCGCTCTTTCACCAATTTATCCAGTGTAAGTAGGACCAATCAACCAGCTTCCCTATACTCCTCATTCTGACAAAACTACAGAAAAGAATCAAATACCCAATCACCCAGAGCGTCACTTCTCAGAAGTACTTGAGCTATTGGTGATGCTATTTCATGTATTAATTTTGCCACCTCACGCCACAGATTAGTAGGGCTCTCTTTACTAGCAGACGCAGAGTTGCTAGTGTCATCAAAATTAATCGAACTGGAGAACCAATCTAGGAAGCCCATCCTTATGATTTTGTCTCTCTGGAACCACTCTCGGTACCAAATGTGTTAGATTGGGTTCTGTAGAGAAACACAAAAACCAGCAAAGCGTATATATATATATATAGAGAGAGAGAGAGAGAGAGAGAGAGAGCGCAAATTTATTTTAGGAAAATGGCTCACATAGAAGGTGGCAAGTCCAAAGTCCCTGGAGGAAATGTCAGGCTGGCAGCAGCCTTAGCTTCCGCAAGCGCACGGGGCCGAGAAATTCAAGGCTGGCAGGCAGTACACTGGTTGTTGACTCCAATGAAAGACGAATCCAAGATCTCCAGGCCGAGCGGTGGGCTGCTCCCTCACAGAAGTTTGTAGTCTGCACACCAGGGTCCCAATCCCTCAAAGAATGTCTCTCTTCCCAGGATGTCTCTGGATATCTTGGAAGCAGGCCACACCCCTAGGGAAACACCCCTTGGGCAGATTGGCCACTCAGAACACGGTCATCTGATCCCATCATGGGAACAACCACACAGAACTGGGGTCCAGCCAAGTTAACACACAGCTCCAACTATCACAAGGCCCTAGGAACTGATGATGTTTCAACATTGAGATACTTCAAAACATGGATGCAACACTGGGGCGCTCATTTATGCCAAGGAATTTAGAAGATAGCTACCTGGCCAACTGACTGGAAGAGAGATACTTCTGCCCATTCCAAAGAAACGTGATCCAGCAGAAGGCTCAATTATTGAATAATATCATAAATATCACATGCAAATTCAAGATGGCTGTATGTGGTTGGCAAAAAATGTACAGTAATTCCGCGGGTTTAGAATGTCTGATTTATGGATAACTTGTATTTATGAACAGACTGCCATATGGCCAATTGTATTAAAATTTTGTGTTAAATACAATGGTTCATAATAATGAATGAATGCATCCACTACTTTGTGATGCTCATGAAAATATTGCAGTTTCAGTGTTGGCTGGAGGAAGAGGAATACCATCCGTCTTTTTAAATCTGATCACTTTGCCGATGACATTGCCATTAATACTGTTGAGTGTGTAACTTTGTATTTGGCTTACATTTTCTTCTCATTTACACTTGTAACCATGTCTCCAAAGCATAAATCCTATGCAAGTGCTGGTGATGCATCAAAGAAAAGAAACAGGATCACAATTGAAAATAAAATGGAAATAATAAAGCAATCAGAAAGAGGTACAATGCCATAAGTCATTGGAATAGCGTTAGGCTACAGTCACTGTGCATGTACAGGGAGACAGCTCGGGGGTGGGGGCAGGAGTGTTTGGGAGGGAAGTACACAGGGAAGAGGTAACTATGGGGAGGAAGTGTGAAGAGAGCTGTTGCTTGTGGGAAATTGCAGTCCATGTCATGAGACAAAGTGTATGTGAGCTGTTGTATGGAAGGTGAATTTGCTCTGTAAACTTTCACCCAACTTACAATAAAAATTAAAAAAAAAAAAACACTAGGCTACAGTCAGTCAATGACTGGAACAATTTGAAAGCATAAAGTGAGAATAACAGAGCACGTGAAAGGCTGTGGTCCACTGAAACCTACAATTATTACTAAGTAAGGAAGTGGTTTAATTACAGGTATGCTTCACTTATGTCCCTGATATGTTCTGTGAAATAGGATGTTACGTGATTTGGACATTGTGTGAATACCGTATTACGTACAGGCAGTCTTTGTCTAATTTGTAGTTAAATCCCTGTAAAGCCTGTTAATACCTTTTAGGAACCCACTGCACAAAGACCAAGAGCTGTACCCACTGGATACAGAGGCTGTTCTTGTTGAGTGTGTGGCCGGGCCAGGTGGAGGCCAGGCAGATGAACAAGAACCATAGAGAGGTGGCCTCAGGAACCAGGTGTGTGGGTGCTGGGAGCACGACTGGCAGTAGCAGCCCTAGCTGCCTGTTGATCTGGCTACTTCCTGATCATATGTGGTACCTGCTGGTGCTTCCTGGGACATGGAACCTGTGAGGGACTCTCCAGTGCCCACAGCAGGAGTGGAGGAGCCATGGCAGGCACTTCCCTGTACCGGGAGTGAAAGGCTGCTCGGCTGCTGGGCAGGTGAAGGAAGCCAGGATGAGGAGGCAGAAGCAGACAAGCAGGTGTTAAGGGGATTGGGATGCAACTGGGAGCCTCACTGCTCATTCATTTCATCTGGGGCTTTGGGTTTTAAAACCATTCCAAACCAAACCAAACTCACTGCTGTCAAGTCATCCCAACTCCTAGCAAACCCGCCTTGGGTTTCCAAGGTGGTATCTATGTGGAAGTACATTGCCCAATCTTCCTTCTGAGGAGTGGCTGGTGGGTTCGAACCACTAGCCTTCTGGTTAGCAGTTAATGCCTTGGGCACTATGCCACCAGAACTCACATTATAAAGAGAGCTCCTTTCCCTTAAGAAGAGAAAACCTTATGGGACCTTGGACATACATGGAGTCAGATATTGCCCAAATGAACACCAAGCAATACATACCTGTATTGAAATGGAAAGGCTATTGATAATTTTGTTTAATGATAAAAAAAACAGTGCCTTATAGCCTTATTTTATTGCAAGAAAAGGCTAGAACATCCCATTACTAGGTATATACCCTAAAGAAGTGAGAGCCATAACAAGAACAGATATATGCACGCCGATGTTCATCGCAGCACTATTTACAATAGCCAAAACTTGGAAACAACCTAGATGTCCAACAACTGAGGAATGGATAACCAAACTTGGTACATTCACACAATGGAATACTATGCAACGCTAAAGAATAATGTAGAATCTGCAAAACACCGCATAACGTGGATGAACTTGGAGGACATTATGCTGAGCGAAATAAGTCAGTCACAAAAGGACAAATATTGTATTAGTCCGTTATTGTGAAAGTTAAGGAAAGGTTTATATATTGGAGGACATTTTCTTTGTTGGTTACCAGGGGTGGGAGGGAAAGGGAAGGAATGCTGTTAGATAGATAGAGATAAATATTGATTTGGGTGAAAAGAAGGGCAATGTACCAAATGTGAGTGACCAATATGGCAGCATTGAGGATGAGAAAGATAGAGAGAGTTACATGGGCAGTACAAACAACAAATATGAACCCCTTTGCAAATACAATACTGAGTTGTCAATGAAAGCAAACATGGGTATAGGGACGGATAGATGGGTGAACAAGCTAAACAATTATGTATGTCTAAATGGAGAGTGTATCCAAGATCATATACAGGGTTGGCAGACAATGGGCCTCTCAGGGTGCAGAAGAGTATGAAGGGATGGACACTGGGAGGAGGTAACTATGGGGAGGAAGTGGGAGGGGAGCTGCTGCATTGTAAATTTTGGTCAATGACATGAAACAAAGTATATGTGAACTGCTGTATGAAAAGTGAATTTACTCTGTAAATCTTCACCCAAATCCTAATTAAAAAAAAAAAGAAAAAGAAAAGGCTAGAAGTCTTTTCAGTGATTTAAAAGCTGCACAAGCAGCAAGTGAAGGGATGTGTTGAATTTCTTGGGAGTAGGGGTTGGTTCAATCTGTTCAAAGTGAGAGCAGATTTCCATAGTATTTAAGTGCAAGGTGAAGCACAGTGTGCCAATGTTAAGTGCTGTGAGTGATTTTCCAGAAATGTTTGGGGGAAAAAAACTGAGTGAGGGAGGTATTTGCCAGACCAAATATTTAATATAAACTAGACTGGCTTATTTTTTGGGAAAAGATCTCTAAAAGGACCTACATTTTCAAAGAGGAAAAAAAAATGCACCCGGGCAGAAGGCATTGGAGCCTAAGTGATCATTGTTGTTTCAGGGTATCACATCCAGGATTTCAATCTCAAGTCTTTGCTTGTGTTCCACTCTCTAAACCCAAGGGCACTTCACCGTATCTGCTCCCCATTATTTGGAAAGCAAATGCAAAGGCTTGGTTTACAATTGCATTGTTTTTAAGATTGGTTCTGGAACCATTGTGTCCCTGCTGTTGAACCCGATTGCTTGGCCAAGAAATTTCTATTCTCCTTGTATTTGAAAATGCCATCTTAGATGACCTTCACCCTAATGTGCCAGCCATATTTTTACCCCCACGCCCAATACCACATTACTACTTCAACCAATGTATCAGTGAAGTATATCCTACTTTCAGGACTACTGTTTAAGGCAGACCTTCTCACAAGCAGTCAGGGCTCCCCAAGTTGATGTTGATGAGCTTAAGGGAGTTCTGGAGGAATTATAATGTCCATTAGTTCATCAAGGTCTGGTGGAACCCACTAGCCACTCTGCAGGAGAAAGATGAGGCAGTCTGCTTCCCTAAAGATTTACAGCCTTGGAAACCTTATGGGAGCAGTTTTACTCTGTCCTCAAGGGTCACTATCAATTGGAATTGACTCAGTGGCAGTAGGTTTGGGTTTGGTTATCAAATATATTGCTGATTTTTGGGATGGAGTGAAGCAGTTCAATATGAAACGAATGTGGAATAAATTATGTCCCCAGTATGTGCATGCTTTTCAGGGATTTACAACTGACATCGCTGAAGCCAGGCAAGCCGTGGTTGGTACTGGTGATCAACTGCAGTTGGACTTGAGTGAAAATGATGTCATAGTTTCTCAACTTCCATGCTGAAGAACTAACCAATGAAGACCTAATAGAACTAGAATAGTAGTGGATAGCATTTGAGGAAGACTGGGACCTAAAATCTCCAGAACTGAAACAATTTTTTGATGAATTAGGGGAAGGAAGCCTCTTGTCTTATTGAAGCAGGAATGACAAAGTTAGAGAAGCAAGAGCCTACTACTAGAGAGAGGTTCATGCAACTACCATACAGTTACCAAGAGCCTCAACTACTACAAGGCCATTTATCATGGGAAAAAGAAAAGCTCTGTACAAACCTCCCTTGCTGCCTCCTTGGAAAAACTGACTGCAGTAGTAAATATCCACACACACACACACCCATCCCCATCCCCAGCAGCAGAATCAAACCCTGACTCTCCAGTACCACATCCATCCTCTCCAACAGGCCCATCATTTTCAATGGTAGCTGTCTCTGGAGAGCCATCATCTTCTGCATCATCCTATTATCATTATTATACTGTTACCTTCCAAGTGCCCTTTGAGTAGGTAAGACAATAGAAACGAGTGTTAATCTTTACTCATGATCTTTTTTCTATCAACAGTTTAATGTTTTCTTTTATAGTAATATATACCTACACACACACACACACACACATGCAGATTCTTCAGTACAGTACCAAATGTAGTTACTATTATTACTGTATCATATTTAAAATGTTGCAGTATGTTTTATTTTATATGTATAAAACAAATCTAACTCACTGTCATTGGGTCAATTCCAACTCATAGCAACCCTCACTGGTGTTCCAAGGCTGTAAATCTTTATGGAAGTAGACTGCTCAATCTTTCTTCTGCAGAGTAGCTGGTGGGTTTGAACTACCACCTTTGGGTCAGCAAATGCCTTAACCACACCACCACCAGACCTAGTAAAGCTAAATAAGAACCATTAAGTGTTCAAACTTACCTACAAATTTGACTTGACAGACTTGGGAACAGATCTCCTTCAAAACCTGGGGACTGCCTATATAATGCATGTTGTCTGCAAAAAAAATATGGTCAGACATAAAAGGACAAATATTGAATGTTCCCACTTCTATTAAATATCTACAACAGGCAAATCCATTAAGACAAAGAATATTATTGGTCACTGTGGGCTCCGGCAGGAGAAAATGGGGAGTATGAAAAACTCTTCCAGGTACTTAAAATTTAGTGAGAGATAATGAATTACACAGTCTAGTGGGAGGAGATAAAAGAAAACCATGTCCCAGTAATTAGTATTTGATGAAATTAAGTTCCAGAAAATATTTTTTTTTAACCTTTTATCTCAGACTGGGGAGAGGAAGAATATAGACTACTTGACAAAAATAATGTACTTCAAGTCTGATCCAGCCTTTACCTATGAAGTTTTCATGAAAGTAATGCTATAGTCCTTAGAAGGCAAGCACATTAGATTGCCTAGATGGGAATATAGAGAACAAAAAAACAATTCAACATTTCCTAAAATTAATGTCACATTAGTGTCTCTTCCTGACACTTTTAAAGTGTTAGAGTAAGTTCTTGACACCATTGAGAAAATTCAATCGTGTAATATACACTATCTTGTTATAGCAAAATTAACAAAATTTTCCAGTCTATATTGTCACAAATGATAACTGAATTTGTACTGTAAAGAAGTGACAGAACAGTAGACAAAGTCTAAAATACGGACCAAGCCTGATAAAATAAGCTGGGGGGTGGACAGGAGCTAATCATAAAAAGGCAATGATAAACTAATATTGCATCTTGCAGTAATGATTGCTTTTCTACACTTCGAGTCCCTGAATTTGTTTTACTAAGGCTGTTTTCCTTTTCCCAATGTTTATATAAAATGTTAAGAGATGAACACAATTTTCAAGTATTACATATTTGGCCTAGTTTTTACCAAACACTGAGCACCTAGGTTCAAGGGTAAAGCACTTGGCTGTGACAGGTGGGTGGTTTGAACCCACCAGCTGCTCCACAAGAGAAAGATGTGGCAGCCAGCTTCCATAAAAATTTAGTCTTGGAAATCCTGTGGGGCAGTTTTACTTTGTCATGTTGTTTGACTTTGTCATCTCTGTGAGCTGGAATTGACCTGATAGAAATGGATTTGTTTTGTTGTTGTTCATGAAGTGGCAGGCAATTACATAGATTCACCAGGGAACAAACTATCTGCCTTGACAAAGCTTACATTATAGTGGACATTAATTTTGGCATGTATCATTATTCTTTTGCTAAAAGGACTGAAAATTCTTGTCCTTTCTAAGTACTCTCTCCTGAGTTGTGTCGGATAAAGATCAAGGTTGTGACTGAAGCCTTTACTGCACCACTTACAAAGGTTCTCTGCTCTGAGGTCTTCTGACTACTGAGATGTTATCCTATGACTGAAATATTCACTTATATGAAAGAAATAATTTTCTTATGAGATCAGATGATTGAAAGAATTCACAGCACACTTGAGACTTTAAAAATCATTTTATCGAGCCTCTATCCTGTGTGGACACTCCAATGTCCTTACCACTTTTATATGATTTATCAGCAGCATGAATTCGGTGATGAATTGTAAGATTTGATCTCCAACTGAAGCTCTTACTACATATCTCACACTTGTAAGGTTTCTCCCCTGTGTGAACTCTCTGGTGAGACTGTAGTTGTGAAGACCGACTGAAGCCTTTACCACATAAATCACATTTGTATGGTTTCTCTCCAGTGTGGACACTCTGATGAAGTTGAAGACTCGAGGCTTGACTGAAGTACTTACCACATTCCCCACATTTGTACGGTTTCTCTCCTGTGTGGACCCTCTGATGCATGTCAAGATTCAAGCTCCATTTGAAGCCTTTCCCACACTCCTCACATTTGTATGGCTTTTCTCCAGTGTGGACTCTTTGATGGGCTTGAAGGTGAGAACTACGACCAAAGCTCTTCCCACACTCTTCACATCTGAATGGTTTTTCTCCACTGTGGACTCTCTGGTGGGCCAAAAGATTTGAGGCCTGCCTGAAGACCTTCCCACACTCTTCACAAGTGTAAGGTTTCTCTCCTGTGTGGATCCTACAATGAATTTTCAGATCTGCTCTACGACTGAAGCCCTTGCCACACTCATCACATTTGTACGGTTTCTCACCTGTATGGACCAGCTGGTGAATTTGAAGTCTTGAACTGTTATTGAAACCTTGCCCACACTTCTCACACTTAAAAGGTTTCTCTACATTGTGGGCTTTCTGATGGATCTGAAGATAAGAACTCTGACTGAAGCCCTTCCTACATACCTCACATTTATAGGGTTTTTCTCCTGTGTGAACTACCAGATGAACTTGGTAATGGGAGTTCCTCCTAAAACTCTTCCCACACTCCTCACATTTATATGGTTTTTCTCCAGTGTGGACTCTTTGATGGGCTTGAAGATTTGAACTCAGAGTGAAGCCTTTACCACACACATTACATATGTATGATTTCTCTCCTGTGTGAATTCCTTGATGGGCCTGAAGACTTGAAGGCCGACTGAAGCCTTTACCACATTCCTCACATTTATATGGTTTTTCTCCTGTGTGGACCCTCAGATGGATGTAAAGATTTGAGCTACAAATAAAGCCCTTCCCACACTCCTCACATCTGTACGGCTTCTCTCCTGTATGTACTCTGTGATGGGACTGAAGATGTGAATTCCGACTGAAGCTCTTACCACATGCATCACATTTGAATGGTTTCTCTCCAGTGTGGACTCTCTGATGGTCCTGAAGATGAGAGGCCTGATTGAAGGTCCTCCCACACTCCTCACAATTATAAGGTTTCTCTCCTGTGTGGACTTTGCCATGAACATTAAGTGCTGATTTACGACTGAAGCCCTTCCCACATTTCTCACATCTGTGTGGTTTCTCTACAGTATGGACTTTTTGTTTAGTTTGCAGACATGAGCTCCGACTGATGTCTTTATCACCATCATTACACTTATTACACCTCTCTCCTATGTGAATTTTCTGATGTCTATGAAGACCTGAGCTGTAACAAAAGCTTTTTCCACACTTGCTACATGTACGAGATTTCTCTAAGAGCAAGGACTGATGAAGATCAAAGCTGGAGATATCACTGAATGTTTCTTTACACTTGTTACACTGATGATAGGTTTTCTGTCCTGTGTGAGTTATACTTTTCTGATCAAATGTTGAAATATTCATTCTGTATTTTCCATAATCATTGTAGGTATAAGTTATTTCGCTTTTATTTACTCCAAGATCATGGTGATGTGAAATCCAAGTCATGCTGTCAACCCTCTGATTATACTGACACAGTTTGTTTTTTATGGGAATAGGCTGATATTTACTCTGATCATTTGGTGATTCAGTCAGGTAAGCTCTCTTCCAAGAATCCTGGCTTCTCAAAGTTGAAAACATTAGATTTTGCGTATCATTGGAGCCATCTCCTTTATGAATCAGTATATAATTCTCAACTTCAGAAACTGGAATAGGTAGTATTGCCCCAAACTGGCAGGGCAAATCATCTTGTTTGCAGAATCGAGAACTATTTACTATGGAGTCTTGACACCTGGCTAAGTCACTTGCACTTTCTTGCCAGATTTGCCAACAGGAAAGCTCTTCATGTGATCCTCCATCTTGAACCATTCCTGACTCCCTTTGATTCTTCTCTCCTGTAAAAATTAATAATTTTTATTTATTTTTGTGGACAAATCAAAGTTTTATTCAAAACTGTGGACAAATCAAAGTTTTATTCAGAGATTTCACACTTAGATGCACCAGAAGCCTTCAATGTGCTGGATGAATCCTAGGATGGTTAAGCTTATCTTTTTCCCACATATGAAGTTCTCTGGTTTACATATCAACAGAAAACAAGAGGTAGCCCACTAAACTCTCAATCACTAAACATTAATGAAACCTAGGTAGGAACACAATTATTCCATCTGACATACTATCTAAGTCAGATTTTTTTTTTCTTTCATGTACGTCTTTTCCAGCACAATGCAGTATCAATGAGAACAATAATTTTGTAGTGCTCACAGCTTAATCACTACAGTCCAGAACAGTGCCTAGTAGTTAGTAGGTGCTCAACAAATGCATGCATACATAAATCCCAGTTTGACTTTTGAAATTCTGTATGATGCCAAATCCCAGTTTATATTTAAGCCAAGTCATAAAAGCAAAAGAGCTTTTACAAGTTACCTGAAATAGGAAAAGGACTACAGACTATAGTTTTGTTGAGAAGTGGAAAGGCTGTACCCTTCAGAAGGATCTAGCAAGGGGGATTATGCTGATGGGAAAATGAAAGGTGGAAGAATTAAGTGGGGTAAAAGGAAAGCATGAAGACTTATGCACTGGTTCCTTCTGAGGGTTCTTTACTCTCTCTAACGTCTCATCACTTTTCTATGTCAGAGTCAACATTTAGAGGCTAGGGAAGAAAGCTGTCTTCCTTGACGGAACAGACTGTACAAGGAATAGTAAAGCAGGGCAACCAGTATAAAGGCTGGTGCAGTGTAGTAAATTACTTAGTGTGGCTTTTCTACTCATAAGTCTTTGTAAACTCCAAGGTGGGATTTGCTATGAGCAACTGAGGAGCTCCTGATGGCTAAAGTTGTCCATCTGGAGTATTTCTGTTGGGAGTGGCACAAA
>NW_006921686.1:5921177-5937262 GCF_000298275.1 Orycteropus afer afer | reverse complement strand
ATGATTGGCTTGTTTGGCCACTCTGCCAGGCTCAAAAGGAGGCCTCCTAGAGGCAGAAGTCTTTCTCTGACTGCTGGTTGAGGAAGATGTGCTGCTGAAAGAGACACACACTGCTGGAAAAGAGATGCAGGAGACATGCATTGCTGAGTGAGACACCGAGGGACACTCACTGGTGGGAGAGAGACTGTGGGTTGGGAAAGAGACTGAGTGTTTTCCCTGAACTTGAATTGTAGCCTTCCCTAATAAACCCCATAATCTGTGGGTTCTGTGTGGCCACTGCAGTGAATTATCAAACCCAGGAGAGAGGTAGGTGGTGGGTGCTTTGGGAGGAACGGTTAGTGAAAGGGGTAGAAGGAAGCAGCATGTCTGGCTTTGTAGTAATAGGCCTTGGGTTACTGATGGTGACTGTCTTCCTCTTGTGTGGTTAGAGGAGGTCAGGAGTTGTGGCCTCCTTGCCCTTTTTGTAGCTGTTAAAACAATCCAGGAAAGAAGCGTGGTGATTTAGACAGCAATAGGGGTAGCAAGAAGCAAACAGACAGGCAGTTAACTGTGATGGACTAACAAAGCTTGGTTCTTACCTGAATTTCTCTCTCTTTGGGTTGCTGTCTTCATCATCCAAAGCTTCTCTCCTCTTTCTATATGCAATATATCTCTTTTGAAGGGTTGATCCCCTGTGAACATGCAAAGTAACATATTTATAATGAGTACACTAAACATAAAAATTACTGGAAATTTGAGTTTCAACTGCATACTCTTCAAGACGTCAAAACCCGTGTTTTCCACACATATTTTCATCATGATCTATTTAATGAAATATCACTTATTTTTATCATGACCCAGACACATATGCATAAATACGTATTACTAAAACAAAGGTTAAAAGACTTATTGCTAACCAATATTTATTATCATTTAATCTTGTCCCACTGGCTCTTACTCCATTCATACAATTGACAAAAGTTTTTGCTGCATTGTTTTCTGTTCCTCCTAAGGAGCTCTAATATTTTCTATTTTATTCTGTTTCACTAAAATTTACAAGTAAAAGAAAACTTACTACTGTCGAGTCGGATCTAACTCATAGTGACCCCTCTTCAGGTTTCCGAGGCAGTGTCACTACAGAAGTAGATTGCCCAATCTTCTTTCTGAGGAATGGCTGGTGGGTTTGAACCACCAGCCTCTGGTTAGCAGTCAAATGCCTTAGGCACTATGCTATCTTATTGACTCATTAATGGGTCAGTACTGAAATGTGAGAAGGCTGGCAAGCCTTCTGGTTAGCAGTCAAATGCCTTAGACTACCAGAGCTCCTAGTGAAATGTGAGAAAATGGATACAAGCTATAGCAGTATACTGTCCATTTATAATTTTTTACTTTTTTTAAATAACACATAAAGACCAGAAATATCCTATTCACAAAGACTAAAAACATCCTATCTCCGTGTCCCATAGAAATTAGGAAAGATAGGTCCCCAAGCTCAAGGAAACATTTCAAGAGCTCCACAGTCTTAAAAGCCCAAAGATACAAAGACCCTCCAGAAAGTACTTGTCCTCACCCACTGAGACCAGGTTCCTGAAATTTTCCATCATCACATCTTGGTACAGCTTCCTCTGGGCAGAATCCAGCAATCCTAGCTCCTCCTCAGTGAAAGCCACAGCCACATCCTTGAATGTCACTGTTTCCTACAACAAACACATACAACCTCAGTCCTACAACCAACATCCACTATCTGAGTGGCAGCAATGAGAAGGTAGAGGAGATGTGTGGGAAGATGCTCGGGTTTCTGAGGGTCAGCAGTCACTTTGTAGCCTCGTATATTTACTAGGTGCCTATCTTGGTTCCCTAGTGCAACCATAACAGAAATAACACACATGGATGGCTTTAACAAACAGGAATTCATTCTCTTATAGTTTGTTGTTGTTGTTGTTATGTGCCGTCGAGTCAGCCCTGACTCATAGCGACCCCTCCTTGGGTTTCCGAGGCAGTATCACTATGGAAGTAGGATTGCCCAACCTTCCTTCCGAGGAGTGGCTGGTGGGTTTGAACCGCCAGCCGTCTGGTTAGCAGGCAAGTGTCTTAGCCACTATGCTACCAGAGCTCCCTCTCTTACAGTTTAGGAGGCTAGAAGTCCAAGTTCAGAGTGCCAGCTCTAGGGGCCGGGTGGAGGCCCCTCTACCTTTGGCTTCAGCTCTGCCTCTTGATCTAGGCCCACTGGAGCAAGCTAAAGGCTTCTTCTGACTCACACAACTGCTGGCTGCTGAGGCTGATGAACCCAAGATCGACAGGTAAAATGGCACAATCCCAAGATTGGCAGGAAACACGGCAGGCTGCTGGTTATCCAAATGTGCCAAAAAACTAGAGATTTTTCTCAAAGCTCCGTATATACTGGAAGCAGGCTACACCCCAAAGGCAGCTCCCTTTCTACTGATTAACTTCTCACAGCAGATCCCACCATGGAGTTGATTACACCAAGTCCAATCTCATCATGGGGAACAACTGCATCCAGCTGCCAAGCTACTCAAAGTCGTGGCCCAACCAAGTTGACACACAACCTTAACTACCACAGTTCCCTCAATAAAAACTCTTATAAGGAACCACCTAGAACTATAAATGCTGCATCCTGAACTAAAAATGTTTTACTTTTTAATTGATATGGCCAACTGCCAACTAGTAGTTTAGTACCAAAAGTTTTTGACTGTATCTGCCTTGCCACTGAGGCAGGAACCAGGTAATAAGCAGTGTAATATGTGGAACTCAACCAAAATGGCAGGTCTAGGTCTTTGAATGAAAAACTCTTCTCTTTTCTCCTTTCTCTTTCACTCAAATACCCTTGGTTTTCTGTGGGTCGTGAGCTGGTTTCTCATAGTGGGCAGTGAATTACTTAATATGGTCCTTCTACCTAGTCTTTATAACTCTGATCAAATGACTGAGAGGGACTATGCAAATGTAAGGTGCTTGTGGCCCACCAAGGGGATTCGATAGCTTCCTAGTAATGTAAATAAGGGGCAAGGCACCTTTGTGGGGGTGAGACCATGCAAATAAGGGATATGGAACCCTAACATGGGAATTTGTCAGTTTTGCCATCCCGCTAGCTTTAGAATGAAAGGAGCAGTGGTGGAGTAGTTAAGGCATTTGGCTGCTAACCAAAAGGGCACTGGTTCAAACCCACCAGCTGTTGCATGGGAGAGAGATAAGGAAGTCTGCTTCTGTAAAGATTTACAGCCTTGGAAACCCTATAGGGATTGGTAGGAGTTGGAATCAATTCAATGGCAATAAGTTTGGTTTGGTTTGGTTTAGCCTTAAAATGAGCCATTCCAGAGGCAAGAAGAGGGAATCTCGGTATTATCAAGAAAGAAGAGCCAGGAGTACAGTGTGTCCTTTGAACCCAGATCTCTGTGCTGACCCTCCTCAATCCAGGAGACAGAAAACTTTAACACCAGACAGACAGCAAGAAGTGGTAGCAGCCAAAAAGAGCTAGCAGAGGCACCAGAACCAGGAGACTGGCAAGAGACAGTGCTATGGGCTTCTAGACCCAGGTAGGAAGAAAGGTGAGGGCCTCTGGGCAGGAGGCCTGCTGGTAGAGTCAGGTGCTTCTGGGCACTTGGTGGAACTAAGTTTGCCAACCCATGGATGATTAGAGGTAACTGTCTTCATTCCAAAGCTTACCGAAAGAGTGAGGTACCTCTGGGCACTTAATGGCTAAGCTAAAAGAGCTTTCTAA
The DNA here is from genome assembly GCF_000298275.1 of Orycteropus afer afer. Lineage (NCBI taxonomy): Eukaryota > Metazoa > Chordata > Mammalia > Tubulidentata > Orycteropodidae > Orycteropus > Orycteropus afer. The sequence continues at coordinate 5,933,547 of NW_006921686.1, read as the reverse complement.
CACTTGCAGGATCAGGGCAAAGGCCAAGGGATCACAGAGCTGAGAGGCCAAGAGCCTGAGATGAGGCATGCCTGCAGACACCACTGAGAAAAGGAAGTCATGGTCAAAGAACTATATCACAAGTTGTTCCTGATCCTGAACTGTAATCTGTTAACTTCCCTAATAAACCCCATAGTTGTGAGCACTGTCAGTGAGTTCTGTGTGGCCATTTCAAGGAATTACTGAACTCAACAGAGAAGCAGAGAGCATCATAGGAGGGCCTGCTGATGTTAGAACTGGAAAAAAAAGGTTGGAGTGCAGAGGCATGTCTGACCTCTCCCTCACAGGAATCAGCCTTGGGCTATGGATCTTGATTTTCTTCCCCTTTGTGAAGTTAGAGGAGGCAGATGCCATTTCTACAATCAAAAACCTTCCTTATACACAAAATGTAGATGAGACCAAGTAGTCTTACACTGAAGTGTAAGTGCAGTGAGAGAATGCAAGTATCTGGTATACCCTCTGGTACCACCAGACTTTTTAAAACTAAGGTCATGTATTACTTTGATTAAAGAAAATATATATATATATAGGTACAAAAGAAAAAATTAAACCAGTAAATAATACACAGAGAGGTGGTAAACATAATCTGAATATTTTAGTATGAAAATATCTAACAACTTTTTTATATATATGAAGCAGCAGTTAGATCCTGATGCGTTGTGACATATTTGAATATTTGATTAACAAACATCCTAGGAACCACATATAAAGACATACCATTTCTATTTTGAATTCCTAGTATGTTAAGGATGAAAAATGACAGTATTTCTTTAAAATTGATTTTTTGAGAAAAAGGTTATGCAGAGGGAAACTACCACTGTTGTGTTCCTAAAACAGAAAAAAATCTTTCACTAAATGGCTAGGAATAGAGAACAGTCAAACAGGTACATAAATTTGATGGGAAAATAACTATTGCAATTAAAAAAACGATTAGCAATTAAAAAAGCTTCATGGGCCATCCTGGTTAACTGGCCTAATATTGTGTTAGTGCTTCTGTTCTACCTCCTTTTTCTGTACGTAGTGCCTGGGGTCTCAAAAGCTTGCAAGCGGCCTTCCAAGGCACAACAATTGGCCTCTATCTGCCTGGAGTAACAGAGAGTGAGGAATAGGAGGATTATCAAGTGCATGGCTAATGGCTTCCATGGACAACTGCCTCTTCTGCCATGAGACCAGAAGAAATGGATGGTGCCCAACTACCACAAATGAACAGTTTGTTCAGAGATTCTATAGAAAAGGTGCAAATGCAGAACCAAATTTCAAATTCTCATGGACTCCAGACTTTCTTGAACAGTGGAGGCTTGATGAACCCCTGAAACAACTGTCCTGAGATAATCTTTAAACCAAAAATATCCCCTGAAGATCTTAAAAGCTAGCAAGCTGCCATCTAGATGCAACAATGCATCTCTCCTCGTCAAGAAGAAAGAAGAAAACCAAAATTAATGGAAACAATCAGTCCTAGCGACTGGTACACCATCCGATCTGCAACCTATACAACTATGAGACCAGAAGAACTAGATGGTGCCCAGCTACCACTGTCATCCACTTGGAAGGGATGTAGGAGATCCTGCATAGAGAGGGAAACAATGTGGAACAAAACTCAAAATCATTTGGAGGAAAAAAAAAAAAAAGAAGGTGGGGACCAGGTTTACTGGTCCAATGGAGCCTGGTGGAACCACTGGGACTATGGCCCCTAGCTGCCCTTCAGGTCTGGAATTGAACCCACAACTGTGGTTTCCAGCCAAACAAAGTACAGGCATGTGAGTTAAACATTTACCTCAAGTAGACTCACACACTAGAGAGAACAATCATGGGAGAAGGAAGGGCGACTTATGCACAGGGAGACAGCTCAGGGCACAGAAGAGTATGGAGGGATGGTCACTGGGGAGAGGTAACTATGGGGAGAAAGTGGGAGGGGATCTGTTGCATTGTAAATTTTGGTCAATGACATGAGACAAAGTATATGTGAACTGCTGTATGAAAAGTGAATGTACTCTGTAAATTTTCACCCAAATCAAAATAAAATTTAAAAATAAATAAAATTAAAAATATCCCCTGAAATCTTAAAACCAAAAAATAGTTTAGCTTAACTGGTACAGAGTGCCTGCCTTGAACACTGGGCTCTTCTTAAGATCTGTCTACATGGGATCGAGTTGACAATAGCAATGTGAAAGATGAGAAAGAAAACTTAAGGGCAGTGAGTTTATGTTAATGGGGAAGGAACAACTCACAAAGGGAGGTGAGAAAGGTTACACAACTCAAAGAATGTCGGTCGGTGCCACTGAATGTTACAGGTAGAAGTTGTTGAACTGGTTTACATTCTGCTGTGTATGTTTTCAACAACAACAAAAATTATCACACTAACAAATGTTGTGTTAAATAACATAGTGTTAAATAAAAAAGCATGATTTAAAATTTTATTTATATTTTGAATTAAAAAACCAAACCAAACTCACTGCCATCAAGTTGATTCCGACTCATAGCGACCCCCATTGGGTTTCTGAGGTGGTAAATTTTTACAGAAGTAGATTGTCCCATCTTCCTTCCACAGAGCAGCTGGTGGGCTTGAACCTCCAACCATCTGGATAGTAGTCAGATTCCTTAGTCACTCTGCCACCAGAGCTTTCATATTATGAATACACATATATAAATACAAATGCATCTAATGAACAGATTATGAAATATGTAAGCAACTAAGTAGTAATCAGGAAAGTAGTAAGGTAGAAGTTTTTCTTTCATGTCTATGAATTTTCTACTCTTATTTGTGAAATGACTCGCCAGTACCTAACAACAACAACATTTGTGAAATAAAAAAAACCAAATGAAACTTAAATGGACAAAACAAGTACCTGGCATACCCAACAGGTCCTCAAATGTCTTGACTCTCCCTAATGCTGCTGAAGATATGAAATGTTCTGTCTCTGAGTATTAAAATGGCATTTGAACAGCAAAAGTAAGCCCTACTCACCTTGAACATGGTCATTTTGTTGTCCTCCTTCTAGGCAAGCAGAGTCTTTGGAGGAAGAACTAGGAAAGGAAAAAGAAATCAGTGTGTCAAGTGTGTCACTAACCCATGATGCTGCTCCTTGGGAATTAACAAAGGTGTCTATTGCTTGGGTAGCTGCAGGTGCACAGGGCTTGATGGGTAAAGCATGGCATGGATAACAGATACCCTTTAACCCTTTCAGTAGTACTGTAGTGGACAGTGTGCCCAACCACACACAGTGTCCTCATCCCCAGTGTGCCTTAAGTTCTCAGGCAGGAATTATTATCCTGGGCATGGAACAGATTGAGACAAAGTATTTAAAAGCAGGCTGCGGAGCCAGTAGGTTGTTGTTGTTATGTGCCGTCGAGTTGGAATAGCGACCCCTCCTTGGGTTTCCGAGGCAGTATCACTACAGAAGTAGATTGCCCAACCTTCCTTCCAAGGAGTGGTGGGTTTGAACCGCCAGCCTTCTGGTTAGCAGCCAAGTGCCTTAGACACTATGCTACCAGAGCTCCTGAGCCAGTAGGTGTGGGTTGAAATCCTGATACAGCTATTCCCTAGCTTTGTCATCTTGGGCAGATTACTAAAACTTCTGTGCCTCAATCATGTCATCTGCAAAGTGGGCAGAGTAACAGTACCCATTTAATGGGACATTTTTTTCCCTTAGGGGAAAACGTAGGATACTGTCAGTGTTTCTTATCTCCTTGAAACTGCAAATAAGCAAGTAATATTGTGTAGTTTGAAATTATCTTTGTTAATGTGATTTCTCTTTGGGAGGTCAGAGGACATGGCTTTGTCACATTTAAATTTCTTTAATGTTTGAAAAATCTCTGGTTGTTCCCTAAGAATTTATTACCTTGATAACATTTAAGTTGACATTAAATATTTTTTAATAAAAGGTATAAAAATGTGTGAAGTTTCATTTCAAGCAGGAAATGCCTTTCTGATATGTATGCATGGAGGCAGTAAAAATAATAAAACCTAAGAGTCTGCAGGAGCTCTGGTAGCGTAGTGCCTAAGGCACTTGACTGCTAACCAGAAGGCTGGCGATTCAAACCTACCAGCCACTCTTCAAAAGGAAGGTTGGGCAATCTACTTCCGTAGTGATACTGCCTTAGAAACCCAAGGAGGGGTTGCTATGAATCAGGTCTGACTCGATGGCACATAACAACAAGAGTCTGCAATAGATTAATAGTCCATGTGCTTGCTGTTAGTTGCCATCCAGTCAATTCTGACTCTTAGCAACTAATGTGTACAGAGTGGAACTGCTCCACAGGGTTTTCATGCCCTAATCAGATCTCCAGGACTGTCTTCCAAGGCACCTCTGGATGGGTTTGTACTACTGACCATTTAACTAACAGGGCAACACCTGTTTGCACCATCCATGGACTATGTGTGTGTGTGTGTCTGTATCTATGTATACACATATGTATATGTATACAAACACACATATATATATGGAACTCTGGTGGTATAGCAGTTAAGGCATTTGGCTGCTAACCAAAAGGCTAGTGGTCCAAACACATCAGTCAATCCATGGAAGAAAGATGAGGCCGAGTGCTTCTGTAAAGATTTACAGCCTTAGAAACTCAATGGGGCGTCCTGTGAGTCAAAATCAACTCGATGGTGGTGCGTTTCCGTTTAGCATAGTGGCTAAGACACTTGCCTGCTAACCAGACGGCTGGAGGTTCAAACCCACCAGCCACTCCTCGGAAGGAAGGTTGGGCAATCCTACTTCTGTAGTGATACTGCCTCGGAAACCCAAGGAGGGGTCGCTATGAGTCAGGGCTGACTTGACGGCACATAACAACAACAACAACAACAACTGTCATTGCTTGGTAAAGTGGAGGGACAGCAAAGAAGGGGAAGGTCCTCAACAAGATGGACTGACACAGAGGCTGCAACGATGGGCTCAAGTATAGCAGGGATCGTGAGGCTGGCACAAGACTCGGCAGTGTTTCGTTCTGTTGTACATAACGTTGCTATGAGTCGGACACAACTCAACAGCACCCAACATTATCATTCCCAAAGAATACAGTCTTTACTAAACAGAAATATACACCAAGAATAACTAAAAAAGCACACATTAAAATGTGAATGGTTGTTATCTTTACATCCTAAGGTTATGACTAATCAAGTTTTTTCTTTACATACTTATGTATCTTCTGAATTTTCTGCAATGATTACATGTTACCTCTATATTTGAAATGAAATAAAGTAGATGAGAAACTATTTGGCTAGTAGTCAAGGAGTCACTACCCCCATCTCTGTGCAGTGTTTTTTGAGGAGTCAGGGCTGGGGAAAGAAAGGAGGCCATAAAATACGATTGGTCTCCACCTCCTATAAATCAGTGGCATCCCCGGGTACCAGATGGAAGTAATACTTTCCTGCCTAAAAAGGGGTCAGAAGGGGTCCAGGTCAGTCCAGCTGCCAGGGCTTACAGAAGCTCACTGCAAAATGGGGGCTTCTTGGAGAATGACAGTAGTATTAACAAGAATGACAGTAGTATTAACAACAATCACTGCTAGGAGTTTTAAGCCTTTTACTTTTAATATGTCGTTTTTTCACAAAACACACTATTAGAAAATACCCATCATTCCCCTCTTACAAAATAGCAACGGAAAGCACCGAGACGCTAAGTAATTCGCCCAACGTCCTACCGTTATAAAGAAGCAACTGGGGTCACAGACTGGAGACGCGAGCAAACTGCCTGGAAGAGCCTCAAACCCAGTGATGCACAGCCAGGGCCCACCCCAACCTGGGAACTCTGCAAACGAGAAGCAGCTCCACCCAGGCGAATGCAAATCACCGCCCTCGCCCCGCAAACCTCCGCTCTCAGCTGTTTCTCCTTTTTCCCCTCAAACGAAAAGCCCAATAGCTGTTGATCCCAAGAGTAGTTTTTGTTGTTGTTGTTGTTGTTATGTGCCGTCGAGTCAGCCCCGACTCATAGCGACCCCTCCTTAGGTTTCCGAAGCAGTATCACTACGGAAGTAGGATTGCCCAACCTTCCTTCCGAGTTTGAGAAGGTTCAAATGTGTCTTGAAGAGCTAACCAGAATCACCACAGCAAGGAAAAGATGGCTCCTATACCGACATGCTGAGGCGGAAGTGCCTTCAACCACCCTGAGTGCCTGAACTACATTTCCCAGAATTCCCCACCTTGGCCACCTAGAACGGAAGTGCTTGCCACTACGCGGAGTTCTGGAACCTACAATTGCAAAAATGTTCTTGAGGCAAATGTTTTACTGCAGCGGAATACGTGACACTACACGGAGCTGGACAGTATGTCACAGAATACCAAAGACCGAAAACGGCCTTCTGCACTCAAACCAAACCAAGCCAAACCCAAACCGTTGCCTTCTAGTTCATTTCGACTCACGGTGATTTTCTGAGGCAGTAAATCTTTAGGGAAATAGACTGCCCAGTCTCCCTTCTGCAGAGTGGCTGGTGGGTTTGAACTACAAGCCTTAATGGTTAACAGTCAGATGCCTTAGGCACTGTGCTACCAGAGCTTCTGGACCAAATCTCCCCAAATGTCCAAATGAAAACATGCCCTGCTCTCTGATGTTGTAGGGGACTGCACTGTGCTGTAGGTTTCATTTCCCAAAATCTCTCAGAAATTCTCGAGTTTAGGCTTTGCCATTTGAGGTGGAATCAACTTGAGGCCAATAGGGTTTTTTGTTTGGTTGGTTGGTTAGGGTTTTTTGTTTGGTTGGTTGGTTTGGGTTTTGGTATACAGTGGATGTGCCGCTTTAGGAGTGTGTCGATTTTATTAACTGAAAATCTGAGAAGCTCAGTAGCATATTAGACAAGTTCAAAGGACTAAGGACAGAAAGACCAGAGCCTGCTACAAAAGGTTCCAGGTGTTAAAAATAATAAAATTCAACCAAATTGAAACACGAGGCTTATTCTGAATACTTACTCTATATGCTTATAAGGAAACCATTTAAAAACAAAAACCAAACTCACTGCTGTGGAGTTGAACTCAACTCACAGTGACCCCTCCTTGGGTTTCCGAGGCGGTATCACTATGGAAGTAGGATGGCCCAACCTTCCTTCCGAGGAGTGGCTGGTGGGGTTGAACCGCCAGCCTTCTGGTTAGCAGTCAAATGCCTAAGGAACTATGCCACCAGAGCTCAGAAAAAAGCAAATGGCCAAAAGTAAACTGATTAAAAATGATGCTTATAGAAGAAGGAGAATAGAATGACTGGGAGGAAAAAAATGTTGGCCAATACACCAACACTTGGATAATACTGGTGGGAGAGTAAATTGACATAAACACTTTGGAATTCTACTTGTAAGTATCTACTAAAACAGACCATACTCAAACCGTATACCCTTTGGTTCTACTCATAGATATATTACTCAAATAAATTTATCATACTCAGCAAATGCATGAATAATAATAATTAAAAAAAGATAACTTATCCTTAAAATCCTGTTCTTCTAAAGCTACAGCCAGCACTAAAATCTGTATCAGTTAGTGTTGAAGCAAAGAAAGAGAACCAGTAGGAGATGCACATTAAGAAATACATTGCAAGGAACTGGACTATGTGATGGTGGCATCTTGCTCAAAACTGACAAGGCAGGTTATCAAGAAGGCGACCTGCAACTCTCCAGCATAAGCGGAAGCCACTATCCACAGAAAGAATTTCTTCATCTCCAAGGAAGGCTCAATGTACCTAGAGGCTTTGGGCAAATAATATGGTTGATGCTGAACATCTGTTTTCGTTCTGGGAGTCTGAAATTTTAGTACATGCCAGGCAGAGGGTGCCTATGTTACCAAGCCCAGTAAAAACCTCGGTCACTGACTAGTCTATAATAAGGTTCCCCAGTAGCCATTGGACAAGTTCCCACAAATTGACATTGAAGGAATTTAATACGTCATGTGTGTTCCAAGATTGGAAATTTGTGCCTGGTTTCGACTTCACCCCAGGTGCTTCTTCCCTTTAATCCTTTTACTTTGTATCCTTTCACTGTAAAAATGATAGTCATGGTACACCATGCGATCCTCAGCCTATTTGACTATGAGACCAGAGGAACTAGATGGTGCCCAGCTACCACTGTCAACCACTTAGAGGGGGATCTATGGAGGAGATCCTGGATAGAGAGGGACAACAATGTGGAACGAAACTCAAAATCATTTGGAAAAAAAAGGGGGGGCGGGGGACCAGATTCGCTGGTCTGATAAAGCCTGGTGGAAGCACTGAGACTATGGCCCCTAGATGCCCTTCTGGAATTGAACCCACACCTGTGGTTTCCAGCCAAACAAAACACAGGCATATGAGTTGTGTGTATCTACCTGAGGTAGATACACTCCTTGGAGAGAACAAGCATGGGACAAAGAAGGGCCGTTTATGCACAGGGAGACAGCTCAGGGGGCAGGAGTGCATGGAGGGATGGACACAGGGAAGAGGTAACTGTCAGGAGGAAGTGGGAGGGGAGCTGTTGCATTGTGGTAAATTGTGGTCAATGTCATGAGACAAAGTGTGTGTAAACTGCTGTATGGAAAGTGAATTTGCTCTGTAAACTTTCACCCAAATCACAATTTAAAAAAAAAAAAAAAAAGATAGTCATGAATAAAACAGTCTTGTGAGTACTCCTACAGAATCACAGTATGTTGTTAATAAGTGCCATTGTGTTGGTTCTGACTCACAGAGACCCTGTGTACAACGGAATGAAACACTGCCCGGTCCTGCACCATACTCACAATACTTGCTGCATTTGAGCTCATTATAGCAGCCACTGTGTCAAACCATTTCCTTGAGGTTCTTCCTTTTTTTTTTTTTACTTTAAGAAGCATGATATCCTTCTCCAGGGGCTGGTCCCTCCTGATAACATAACCAAAGTAATGTCTCACTTTTAAGGAACATTGTGGTTAAACTTCTTCAAAAACAGAGTTGTTCCTCCTTCTCGTAGCCCATGGTATTTCCCATATTCTTTACTAACACCATAATTCAAAAGCATTAATGCTTTGGTCTTCCTTATTCATTGTCCAGTTTTCACATGCATATAAGGCAACTGAAAATACCATGGCTTGGGTCAGGCACATCTTAGTCCTCAAAGTGACTTCTCTGCTTGTTAACACTTTAAGGAAATCTTTTGCAGCACATTTGCCCAATGCAGTACATAGTTTGATTTCTTGACTACTAAGCAATGTTTGTGGATCCATGTAAAAGGAAGTCCTTGAAAATTTTAATATTTTCTTCATTTACCATGATGTTGTTTATTGGTCCAGTTCTAAAGATTTTTGCTTTCTGTATGGTGAGGTGTAATTCATACTGAAGGTTATAGTGTTTTATTTTTTTTATGCATTTTATTGGAATTTATGTACAGTGAAATATACAAAACTAAAGTGACATGGGTCAATGCATTTTTATGCAGTGTTCCCTTTCCTCCCCTCCCACCCCTGCAACCAACAAAGAAAGTTTTCCTCCATTTATAAACCTTTTTCTTGACCCTCCACAACAATGAACTAATACTACATTTGTCCTTCTGTGATTGACTTATTTCACTCAGCATAATGTCCTCCAAGTTCATCCATATTATGCATTGTTTTGCAGACTCTGTTATTCTTTAGTGCTGTATAGCATTCCATTGTGTGTATGTACCATAGTTTGGTCATCCACTCTTCCGCTGATGGGCATGTAGGTCGTTTCCATCTTATTGCTATTGTAAATAGGGCTGCGATGAACATGGGTGTGCATATATCTGTTCCTGTCCTGGCTCTCACCTCTCTACGATATATACCTAGTAATGCAATTCTGGGTCAGGTGGTATCTCCGATTCCAGTTTTCTAAGGAATCACCATGTGGCTTTCCACAGTGCTTGTATCACTTCACAGACCCACCAGCAGTGTATGAGTGTCCCAATCTCTATACATTCCCACCAGCATTAGTTATTTTCTGTCTTGTTGAATCTTGCCATCAATGCTGGGGTGAGATGGCATCTCATTTTGTTTTGCATCTCTCTGATGGCCAATGACTGTTAGCATCTCTTCATGTATTAGCTAGCCACCTGAATATCCTCCTTGGCAAAGTGTCTATTCATATTTTCTGCCCATTTTTCAATTGGATTGTTAATCCCTTTGGTGTTGAGGCGTTGGAGTTTTCTATAAATCTTAGAGATAAGACCCTTAACATATAAGTAATTATCGGCAAATATGAATTTGTTGCTGTCATTTTTGTTATGTGCTTTTTCGTGGTGTCAATTTCTTTGTTCCATATAATTTTATATGCTAAGCTTGTTTTGTTTATGAATTGTGTTGACTTCCTTTGTTGCTATTGTTTTAGTATTTGCTAAATATTTTTGCTGGTCCTCTTTTTTATTTTGATGTGAAGGTTTATCATTTTTCTTTGAGGTTATCCTGTGATTTATAGTTTTCTTCCAACTTTAGAACAGTCTGTTCTATCTTGTAGTTGTCTTGACTTCCCTACCATCTAGAAATTCTGTAACGACAGTTGTTTCCCTCTTTTTGGTTTGCAGTTGTCCTCATTTGTTAATTGATGTCCTGGTTCCCTGTTTACAATCTTGTAGGCTTATTTACTTTAGATACTTCCATAGCTGGGTTGGTTTCTGGGGTACATCATCATGTGTGTTAATGGTCAGTTGTTGGCTGTTGTTGCTTCTCTGTCCAAAGGGCTCCCTTTAGCATCTCTTGTAACGTTGGTCTGGTTTTAACAAATTCCCTTAATTTCTGCTCTTTGGAAATATCCTAATTTCACCATCATATTTGAGGAACAATTTTGCTGGGTACATAATTCTTGGTTGGAGATTTTTCTCTGTCAGGGTTTTATATATACCATCCCATTGTCTTCTTGCCTGCATGGTTTTTGTCGAGAAATCCAAGCTTAGTCTTATTGGTTGCCCCCTGTAGCTAACTTTTTGTTTTTCCCGTGCTGCTCCTATGATTCCTTTTTTGTCTTTGGTTTTGGTGAGTTTGATGATGGTATGTCTTGGTGATTTTCTTTGGGGTCTATCCTGTTTGGTGTTCATTGGACTACCTAAATGGATATATTCTCTTCTTTCATCATACCAGGAAAATTCTCTTCCAACAAATCTTCGACAATTTTCTCTGTGGTTTTATTTGTGTCTTCCTGTTCTGGAATTCCGATGATATGTAGGTTATTCCGTTTGATGATATCACACATGAACCTTAGGCTTTCTTCATATTGTTTTGATCTTTTTTCTGATTTATCCCTTTCTAAAGAAGTGTTCAGGTATTTGCCTTCAATCTCTGTAATTCTTCTTCCATTGATTCAGTTGCGCTGCTTTGCCCATTCAATGTCTTATCTATTTCTGAAAATTTAGTATTAATTTTCTGGATTTCTGTCTGTAGATTTTGTATCCTTTCTAATTTTTCATTTATTTTGTCATTTTGTTCTTGTATTCTTTTTAAATTGTTCTAGAGTTTTCTCTGTGTTTTCCTTGATCTGTCTCTCATTTTGTTGAAGATACCTAAATATAATTATTTTTTTGAATTCCTTATCCAGAAGTTCCAATGCTGTGTCTTCCTCAGGGACGTGTTTTGGGTAAGGATCCTGGTCCCTTGTTTCTCCTGCTTTATCTTGCTTCTTTGTGTGGACTGTCATATTCTGTTGTCTCTGAGGCATTGTGGCGTTTTTGTGTTTATATTTAATTGGTGATTGAATGTTGGAGTGTCTTGCCCACGATTTTTGTTTTGTTTGTATGTTATCTACGCAAGCAGGGTACTGTGCTGTGCTCCTCTATTCACTAGTTGACAGCACTTATACACTCACCACCTGTCTCCTTTCCTATTGTCAGCCTCTTGTGTGTCCCTGACAACCTTGGCAAACAGAGCCTATTCCTAGGTCCCTGGAATCTGAATGAGAATGCTATCACTTTAAAATTCAAAATGGTTGCCACTTGTAAAGATTCAAAATGGCTGTGCCCTTGGTCAGTTTTAATATTCAAAATGGCCACCACTTATAAACATTCAAAATGGCTATGGCCTCAGTCACTTTAAATATCCAAAATGGCCACCACTTGTAAAAAACCAAAATGGATGTGCCCTCCGGACAGTGGAAAGTCAATAGCTCAGATTGTCTCCCTCCTTGCTCTTTCCCTTCTTAGTCATAGGCCACCAGCATAGATGTCCCTGCAGCCCTTGGTGACCAGGGCTGATCTTTAGGTCAATTCTCAGGTCCCAGCACCACTTGGAACTATTCAGGCTGTTGGTCCTGTCAGAGTAGCTGACAGTCTGCAGCTCCGACTGTCTCTGCACTCACTGTTTTCGTTCAGGTTTTTCCACTAGTTGGTGCCTAATCCACTTCTGTATAGTTCCTTTCAAAGCTCAGGGCTCCAGGATTACCTTATGTATCTCTGTCAA
>NW_006921686.1:5918425-5920147 GCF_000298275.1 Orycteropus afer afer | reverse complement strand
CATTCTTGAATCTGGCTTGAATTTCAATGTACTGCTGCAATCATTTTGAATTATCTTCAGCAAACTTTTATTTCCATGTGATAGTAATAATATTGTTCAATAATTTCCACATTCTGTTGGATTACCTTTCTTTAGAATTGGCACAAATATGGATCTCTTCTAGTCAGTTGGCCAGGTAGTTGTCTTCCAAATTTCTTGGCATAGACAAGCAAGCACTTCTAGCTTTGCATCCATTTGTTTCAATTACTGTTCTATGAATTCCTGGAATCATCTGTTTCACCAGTGCCTTCAGTGCTGCTTGGACTTCTTCCTTCAATATCATTGGTTCTTGATCATATGCTACTTCCAGAAATGGTTGAATATAGACTAATTATTTTTAGTACAGTGGCTTTGTGTATTGCTTCTTCTTTTGATGCTGATATAGGATGAAGGGGATCTTGTCTGATGTACAAATGAGACAATCTACTTGGCACCAGAGTTTGGGTGAAAGAAACACGATTTATTGACAGCACATCAAGGAGCCTGGGGAACTCACCCAAATCTGACTCCCCAAGCCAAAGCTTGAATAACAATATATAAGGTTCAAAAATAAGGAAATTATACCTATTCAATAATTTTCTGGGAAATCTAATGCATGTTTAAAGCAAGGGAGGGACTTCTTTTGAACAGGAACTGGCTTTCAAATCCTTAATACAAAACAAAACAAAAAACTGCCTACTGTCGAGTTGGATCTAACTCATAGCAACCTCTCCTTGGGTTTCCGAGGCAGTATCACTACGAAAGTAGATTGCCCAATCTTCCTTCTGAGGAGTGGCTGCTGGGTTTGAACTTCCAGCCTTCTGGTTAGCAGTCAAATGCTTTAGGCAGTACGCCACCAAAGCTCCCTTCAGATCCTTACCTTCTGATTGTCTTCCCTGAACTTTTGGTTGCTGTGCTTTGGTTCCTTTGGGTCTTCTGACAGCACCTATGTTTGGGTAGGTCATCCAAGGGACACAGCTCCTCCCTATTGTGAATGGTTGGGGACCAAAACTAGCTAGTTCTTGTCTTTTCCTTTGCCTCATATCTTTCTAGTCCTGCAACACATAATGGTTAAGTACAAACTAACAAATGATTAAGTACAAGCTGACACAGTGGTTAAGCATAAAAGGGGGATTGTTTAGAAACTCAACCTTTACAGTGCCAATGCTTTTTTCATTGTTCAATGATTAGCACATAGAATCCTTCCATATTGCAACTTGAAGCTTGAAATTTTTCTTCAGAGCTTTCTGTTCAACAAATACCAACTGTGTTTTTCTCTTTTGGTTTTCTATTTTAGGTCTTCACATATTTCATTATAGTATTTTTATTTCATCTTCACAATCCACCCTTTGAAACTTTCTGCTCTTCATAATTTCTTCTGTTCCCTTTAGCTCCTCTATGTTCAAGAGCAAGTTTCAGAGTTTTTTCTGTCATCTATTTTGTTTCTTCTTTCTCATCTTTTAATGATTTTTTACTTTTTTCACGTTTGATGTCTTTGATCTCATTCTACAACTCACCTGGACTTTGGTCATTAGTGTTCAGTGCATCAAATCTGTTCTTGATATGGTCTCTAATTCAGGTGGGATATAATCAAGGTGATACATTGGGTCTTGTGGAATTGTTTTAAAGTTCTTCAGCTTCAACTTTAACTTGCATATGAGCAACTGATGGTCTGTTATGCAGTCATCCCTGGTCTTATGCTGA
>NW_006921686.1:5909926-5911640 GCF_000298275.1 Orycteropus afer afer | reverse complement strand
AAAACTTGTTTGATGGTTCCTCAAAAAGTTAAACATAGAATTACCATGTTGTTGTTGTTGTTGTTATGTGCCGTCGAGTCAAACCCGAATTACCATAGGACCCAGCAATTCCACTCCTAAGTATATACTTAAAAAAAACTGGAAAGCAGTGTCACAAACAGACACATATAAACCAGTGTTTATTGCAGCATTAGGTACAATAGTCAGAAGGTGGAAACATTAAAATATTTATCAACATATGAATAGATAAATTGTGACATATCCATACAGTGAAATTTTATTCAGCTAGAGTGCCTAAGGCATGTGACTGCTAACCAGAAGGCGGGTGGTTCAAACTCACCAGCCACTCCTCAGAAGGAAGGTTGGGCAATCTATTTCCATCATGACACTGCCTTGGAAACCCAAGGAGGGGTCGCTATGAGTAGGATCCAACTCAACAGCAGTGAGTTGAGTATAGAGAAATGAAGTCCCGATACAGTCTACAATATGAATGAACCTTGAAAACATTATGTTGAGTGAACTAAGTCAGCCACAAAAGGACACGTTTTGTGTGGTTCCACTAATACAAAATATCTACAATAGGCAAGTACATGTTGTTTTTAGTTGCCATTAAGTCGATTCTAACTCATAGGGACCCCACGTGTACAGACTGGAACTGCTCCATATGGTTTTCAAGGCTGTGACATTTCAGAAGCAGATCTCTTGGCCTGTTTTCCAAGGCACCTCTGGAAGAGTTTGAACTGGCAACCTTTCAGCTAATAGTTAAGCACTTACCGTAACTTTCTTGCAAGTAATCCATACACATGGGGCAAAATTAAGTAAAACAGTTCTGGCATAGTGCCCTCATGCAAATATTGCACAGTGAATTACTTTATACAGCCTTCTAGCCATAGTTTTGTAACTCCCACCAAATGACTGGGTAGGATTATGAAGTTCTTGTGGCCTACCAAGGGAACTGGAGAGCTTGGTAATAATGTAAATAAGGAATGCCACTCTTGTAGGGGTGGGACCATGCAAATAAGGTGTATAGACCCTAACGTGAGGATTGGTCAGTTTTACCGTCATACTAGGCCTAAAATGAGCCATCCCAGAAGTGGACCTGACTACCACCAAGAAAAAGAGCAAGGAACTGAACACATTCTTTGGACCCAGGCTTCCTGCATTGGGAACTTCCTCAACCTAGGAGACAGAGCTGTAACACCAGAGAGATACCAAGAAGTGGTGACTGAGAAGCGATGGCAGCAGAGGCAGCAGAACCAGGAGACAGGTGCAGTGGGCTTCCCAGCCCATAGATCAAGAAAGCTGAGTGCCTTTGGGCAATGGCTTTCTGGCAGAGTAGCGTGCCTTTGGACACTAATTGGCAGAACTGAAAGAGCTTTATATTTGCCTGAGCAGAGCAGAGGCCAAGGCAGCCCAGAAGGGCCCTTAGGGGGCTGAGGACCTTAGAGGCCTGCCCGTGGCTCAGCTGAGAAGAGGTTGTCCTGATTGAAGAATGGTATCCTGAGCATTCCTGATATTGAATTATAATCTGTTACTTCCCTAATAAACCCCATAATTGTAAGTATTGTCTGTGAGTTCTGTGTGGCCATTGCAGTGAATTATGGAACCCAACAGAGAAGCAGAGAGTGACTCGGGAGGGACGGTTGGTGTCAGAATTCGTAAAAAGGTTGAAGGGTGGAGGCTTTTCTGAGCTCTGCCTCAGAGGAATCTGCTT
>NW_006921686.1:5900543-5908616 GCF_000298275.1 Orycteropus afer afer | reverse complement strand
TGTTGTTGTTATGTGCCGTCGAGTCAGCCCCGACTCATAGCGACCCCTCCTTGGGTTTTCGAGGCAGTATCACTACGGAAGTAGGGTTGCCCAACCTTCCTTCCGAGGAGTGGCTGGTGGGTTTGAACCGCCAGCCGTCTGGTTAGCAGGCAAGTGACTTAGCCACTATGCTACGTTTTGACAGAAAAAGCGAAGCTCTACACAGGAATCTACTCCAAAAGAAGGGCAACAGCAAACGTCAGGAAACTGCTTCAACCCGACACAATGGCGTGAAGACTTGATGAGGGTTCTGGGAGTTGTAGTCTGGGAGCTTCGAGCACTTGGAGGCCTTTTAATTTATTTGCTCTAAGAGGTAGCACGGGAGCTCTGGTAGCATAATGGCTAAAGGCGCTTGACTGCTAACCAAAGGGCTGGCAGTTAAAACCCACCAGCCCCTCCTCGCAAGGAAGATGGGGCAATCTACTTCCGTAGTGATACTGCCTCGGAAGCCCAAGCAGGGATAGCTATGAGTCGGATCCCACTTACGGCACATACATCCTTCAAGTGACTCTGGGTAATGTATTCCAGGTCTCTATTCGGAAATAATTGGGCCCCCGCCGAGGCGCGCGGGTTGGCGCCTGTTCCCCGGGGGCTTGTGGGAACTGTAGTTCACGTACTCCGAGTAAACAAATACTTCCGCCCCGGGAGCCGGAGGCCCGCACCATCTTTTTGGTCCTGGAGGTGAGTCAACTCCGAGTCCTCAACCCCGCGGCCTCACCACCCGTCGGAATATTTTCAGGCTGCGCGTGGGAGAAGCCGCGCGACTTAACTGTCGATGATAGGACACAGAAGCCGCGGACAACGGCTGAGAGGCAGGGGACGAAATTTATTCTCTCAACTGTCCTCCATTTAACCCGGCAGCTCTGCTACTTGGATCGCTAATACTAGCGAGTTGTTACTGTCTGCATTCTAATTTCCTCATCTGTAACATAGGGTTAAAGGTAGTAACTACCAGGTAGGAATGCGATTAATAAATGAGACCATACTTGTAAACATCAGGTGAGAACAGTGGCGGCACATCTTAATGGGTGGGCTTTTGCTATTGATACAGTTTTGTCCTCGCAAGCTCCCTTTTCACCGGAAGCACCTGGGAAGATGGAGATAAGGTCAGGGCTCTGGAAGCGGTGCCGTCCATCTGTGGCGCTTCGATCCCTCGGGAAGCAGAGCCCTTCAGGACTTACTTGTAAAGGTCTCTTCTTCGGAAGGGAGCTCTGGTGGTGTAGTGCCTGAGGCACTTGACTGCTAACCAGAAGGCTGGAGGTTCAAACCCACCAGCCACTCCTGGGAAGGAAGGTTGGGCAATCTACTTCCTACTCGAGGGCACAAAACAACAACAACAAACAACTTAGGAAGGACAGTGTCACACCGAGCTTCTGTCTCCTGAAGTTTCTGTGGGAGACAGGCAGTCGTGGTATCTCACCGTGTCCCTGAGTTCAGAAAAGAGGAAAGAGAGACTTCTTGGCTTCTCACAGCACAGCCCCAGGTACATGCTACGGAATGCACACTCTTCTTTTGATGTTTGTTTTCAGTTAGTCGTGTTTCCTTCAGGTGGTACATTCTGTTGGAAAATATTTCAATATTCAATAAAAAAATGAGAATGTGTTGGAGGGATACTTGGAAATGAGCACTGTTAATAACATTTTCACACTTCTTTTTTTAAGCATTCTTCTTAATGACTGTATTGATGAACTAGATGCTGAGGAAAAAGATGCAGACAGAATTTATGTTACTTTCCCAAAGTCCTTCAACTATTAAGAGGTAGAGTTAGAATTGAACTCAAGCAGTCTCTTTACAGAGCCTGTGTCATCTCCTTTAGCTATAGGAGATTTTAACCTGTATGTAAGAAAGGGGGTAAAAACCCTGGGAAGGTAGATTGGACCTTATTTGAAGTAAAATCTAATCTGATTTCACGGGAGACTGTGAAATCAGATTAGATTTCACTTCAAATAAAATAAGAAGAGAGTGAGTATGTGCATGAGAGCCCTGGTGGTGCAGTGGTTAAGCGCTCAGCTGCTGAACTGCTAACTGAAAGGTTGGCAGGCGGTTTGAACCCACCACCTGCTCTATGGGAGACAGATGCTTCAGTAAAGATTACAGCCTTGGAAAGCATATGAGGCAATTTTGCTCTGTCCTATAGGGTCACTGTGAGTCAGAGTCGACTCTCCATCAGTGGGTTTGGTTGGTTTCATTTATTATACAATGGGCAGTACAGTGTAGTAGTTAACACTAGTGTAGATAGGGATTTCTGATGTTTGACGCCTTCCTCTAATGCATACAAGTATGTCAACTGTTAGGGAATGAATTGTGTTTCCCCAAAATTTGTGTTGTAAATCTAATGTTTTTTGATTGAAGGAGCCCTAGTGGTCTGATCTTTAAACGCTGGGCTACTTACCAGAAGAAGGTCAGCACAGTGAACCCACCAGTCACATGGCAAGAGAAAGACCTGTTCCCATAAAGATTTTGTTGTTGTTGTTTGGTGCCATTGAGTGGGTTCCGACTCATAGTGACCCTGTGTACAACAGAACAAAACAGTATCCATTCGTGCGCCAGCCTCACAATCCTTGCTATATCTGAGCCCATCATTGCAGTCACCATGTCAACCGGTCTCATTGAGGGCCCTCCCCTTTTTTTGCTGACCCTCCACTTCACCAAGCATGATATCCTTTTCCAGGGAATGGTCCCTTCTGATGACATGACCAAAGTAGGTGAGATGAAGTCTGGCCATTCTCACTTCCAAGAAGCATTCCGGCCAAGAAAAACCCTGTGGGGCAGTTCTATTCTGTCACGGGATTGCTATGAGTTGACACTGACTCGAGGGCACATGACAACAGTATTCCATTGATTGATACACCATAATTTGTCTATACATTCACATGTTAAAGGACGTTTGCTTTTTTTTCCAGTTTTGGTGATAGAGCTGCTATCAACATTTGTGTATAGAATTTTGCATATGCATAAGTTTCATTTCTCTAGAAGTTGGGTTACTTCATCTATGATAAGTATATTTTAATTTTATATTTTACATTCTTTACATAATTTATCAAAGTTCTAGTTGCTCCACATCCTCATTAGAATGTGATACTGTTCCCCGCCTCCAAGCCATTCTGATGGTTGTATAGTGATAGTTCCCCATGGTTTTAATTTGCATTTTCCTAGTAGCTAATCTCTTTGCATCCTAATTTGTCCAGGTCTTCTCCTCTTTTTATTATTAGGTTGGTTGTTTTTTTATTGTTGAGGTTTAAGAGGTTTTTATGTATTCTGGATACAAGTCCTTTGTCAGATGTGTGATTTGCAAATTCTTTTTTCCCTCAATCCGGTCTTTTCTTTCTCTTAACAGTGTCTTTGGTAGAGCAGAAGATTGTAATTTTGATTAAGTTCCATTTATCAATTTTATTCTTTCATAAACCATGCCTTTTATGGCAGATTTAAGAACTCTTTGCCGAATTCCAGATCACAAAGATTTTTTTTTCTGATATGTTTTCTTTGAAAAGTTTTATAGTTCCCCATTTTTGTATCTATGATCACTTTTAAGGCTCCTCCACCCCAAAGGGATGTGAAATTTAGAGTTTCTGTTAATTTTTTAGCATAGGGATAGCCAGTAGTTCCAACTGCTTTTCTTTAGAGACAGTTTTTTCACCATTAAATTACCTTTGCTCTTTATTCAAAAATCAATTAGCAGATGCTTGAATAATTTCTTTTAGAAAGATCAGAACAAGTCCAGTCAGTATGAGGCAGAGGTTAAAGAAGTCCCAAATGTCCACCTTTTCCAAACTGCCCCACCACTCCATCATCTCTGACATCAACTCCTCCTCCTCCCCTCAATAATCTTCCTCCTGTCTTAGGGTTCTGTAGTTCACTGTAATGTCTTATAGAACTCACAAACTCCCAAGGAAATGGTTCATGTGGTGGCGGTGGATAGTGGGAGGATGGTAGGCTGGCAAGTCCCAGGTCTGTGGGTAGGTCTGGAAGATTTCTCTCAGCTCATGTGATTGCGGGGGTTGGTGAGCCAAAATTGGCAGGTCAGGTGACAGCTGCTGTCTCAAGTCCAGGGGTAAGATGATGAGATGATGGCGAACCAAACACAGAACTAGAGCAAGAGAACAAACCTTTCCAGAGCATGCACATATATACCCTCGAAGAAGCTAAGGGTGGTGACTTGATTCACACCCTCCAGCAAGGCGGGATTCAAGATGCATCCCATCCTAAACAGGAATAGAGAATAGGATTTACAATATAAATGGAGGACGCTGGTTAGAAGGGCCATATTAAACAATTCACTGCACTGCAGCGGAGGACCCAGGGGCAGAGGAGACTGGAAAGTGGGAAGCATCCACACAGCCTGTTTAAGTAGCTTCTCTTCTGTCCCTAGCCCTGGCCAGGTTTGACCTTAGCCCTGTGTTAGCCTCAGCCCGGCATGTTTTGACCCAGTCCCACCATGCAGTTTCACTGGGCAGATCGGCAGCCTTTGGAGCAAAGCAAGCCCATGAGTGCCTTTATGTGGGTTTTTGGAGAGTTTTTCTCCTAAGCCCTGAGGAGTTACCTTTGTCCTAGTTCTTTGGAGAAGCAACTGGGCAGGGGAGTGGGTCCCCAGGTTGTTTTCTGTCCCAGAGGGTTTGTTCCTTTTGTCCAGGTTGATTGGCATTTCCTGAGTAACTTGATAGTTTGATACTTTTGGTTTAGCCCTATGTTGTAGTCTGCCCTGGTTATTGAAGGGATTAGTCAGTTTGCTATGCAAATTGAGTGAATGACTATGCAAATTGAGTGAATTGCAATCCACTGAGTGGATTGGTCAGTTTGTCGTCCTGCTGGGAGGGCCATGCCTTGAAAATGACAAGCAGTTTGCTTCTATAAGGAATCACCCTCACAACCAGAGGTGAGAAACCCCTCATGATGAGGACCCTGGAAGGGACCCTGTGGCTGAGCCGGCAGCACAGGCCCAGAAGGGGCCCTGCAGCAGAATCAGTGATGGACAGATCTTGAGGAGGCTCTGCACAGAAAGCTGCTGCTGGGGAAAAAAGAAAAAGAAAAAAAAAAAAAAAAACCCACTGCCATCGAGGCGGGTCTGACTCATAGCGACCCCTCCTTGGGTTTCCTAGGCGATATTACTACAGAAGTAGATTGCCCAACCTTCCTTCCAGAGAGTGGCTGGTGGGTTTGAACTGCCAGCCTTCTGGTTAGCAGTCAGATGTCTTAGGCACTGCACCACTAGAGCTCCCAAGAAAACTGAGCAGGCTGCTGCACTGGCTGTGAGATTGGCCAGGTAGCAGCAGAGAGGCTGAAGGTAGTGTGGGACCAAGCTGGCCTGCCTTTGTCAGTGGCAGATGCCCTGGCTGTGCTGAGAGCTCTAACTCTAAGGCCAAGAGGGAGTCAGCCCTGGGGGCTGGAGAAGGCCTGTCCTGAAGGGATGTGCGTAGCCCAGAGGCGGCAGTATGGCTAAGAGAAGGGCTTGTGCTTGCTTGCACAACCAAGCAATTGCACAGCTCAGAGCACTGTCCTGCACTGAGGAAGGGAGGGATGTGTCCATTTGGGGGGCACCTTCTATGTTCTTCCTGATCCTGATCCCAAGTTGTTCCTGTTACTTCCCTAATAAACCATATAACTGTGAGTATGGTCTGTGAGTTCTGTGTGGTCATTGTAATGATTTATCGAACCCAGCAGAGAAGTAAAGAGTGCCATGGAGGCAACAACTGGTGTCAGAAATGGTGAAGAAGTTGGAGAATCGTGGTATGTCTCACCGCCACCTCAGGAACCAGCTTTGAGCTACTGCTGGGATCTCTGGAATTTAAACAAGCTCATATTAGATTACACTGGCAACCAGTGTTGACCATGTGGAGCTCCTGGTTCTTGAGGAAGAATGGAGGATTGATGCAGTTCACGAATTGATCCTAGCAGTTTATGAACCATAGGGCCCCAGCCAATGGCCACGAGAAACCATCTTGCTATGAGCATGCTGCTGTTACACACATGCATCCATCATTGTTCTGGCCACTGAGGACTGTGCCAGAACTGACTGATGACTGCTGGGTGATGCTAACAACATGGTATTGCACATTGTATCAAGTATGATAAAAGAGTCATTTAAGTACAGCATTATTTTCACATGTGTGATAGAATGGTTCCCTGTTTATTCTTTGCTGCTGCTTTTGCTGCACAGTGAAATCTCTGTGAACGTGGACCTCTGGCATTTTGTATGCATTGGTTTATCTGGTTCATGGAAGCTGAAGGAACCATTTATATATTTTGCTACCTTGAAAAGTATGAGATGGTTGATCTCTTTCTATCTCACAATGAAATTTTGTCCAGTCCTGGTAGTGACATAAAGAATAATACCACTGGACTTCACAGACTTGCCTGTCAGTGCTTAATGGGTGTCGAGTTCTTCAGGAATGATGGC
This sequence comes from Orycteropus afer afer, assembly GCF_000298275.1. Classification (NCBI taxonomy): domain Eukaryota; kingdom Metazoa; phylum Chordata; class Mammalia; order Tubulidentata; family Orycteropodidae; genus Orycteropus; species Orycteropus afer. The sequence goes on along the minus strand of NW_006921686.1, from coordinate 5,902,183 downwards.
ATCATGCCTTTTGCCCATGCCATCTGGCACTGTTTGTGTCCACTGTAGCTACAGCACATTACTGCACCATTTGGAAATATCTTTAGCTCTGGTAGCATAGTGCCTAAGGCACTTGACTGCTAACCAGAAGGCTGGCAGTTCAAACCCACCAGCCCCTCCTCTGAAGGAAGGTTGGGCAATCTACTTCCGTAGTGATACTGCCTCGGAAACCCAAGGAGGGGCCGCTATGAATCGAGTCCTGCTTGATGGCAAACAACAAGTACAATATAGACCTTATGTGAGATTTAAAATTAATCTACTAGATCTCCAAACCATCATTATTTTAATGATAATGACAGGGAAAAATGAAAAAAGACAACTGCACTGATTTTCTTTATATCTTTTGGATGTAAGTACTGTGCAAGTATAAAAGTTGTGTTCTGGAATGTTCTCCCCTCACAACAATCAAGGAAATGAATCAATTATTTCTTCTATTCCACTATTATGAAGGAGTCTGGATAGACTTGATCAAGTGATATTTACAAACCAGAATTTGTATTTTTATTTTACAGATTTTATTACATGCATAATTTTCTGAAATTACTAAGGTTGTAAAAGTCAATGCATTAACAGAGATCCTTTTAAAGAAAAATGTGTTTATCACTTTCCTATTCATCTTGGAAACCCAATGGGGGTCGCTATGACTCAGAATCGACTTGATGGTAGCAGGTTTATTAGCTATATAAAGAATCATGGGTAGAACTTACATCACTTTTTACCTTGTTTCATCTTGACATAACATGGTTATTTTATAAATAGACACTTAGTTTTTGCAGATTAAAAAAAAATTGTTCTGTGGGAAGGCGAATCGGACTATACCTCAGATATATATAGGTTAAACAGAGGTTATTTCTTCATATGTATTTACATATGCTATAAATATGTCCATGAATATAGTGGAGCATACAGAGGATAAATAATTGGAAGACAGCTACCTGGTCAACTGACTGGAAGAGATCCCTATTTGCACCCATTCCAAAGAAAGGTGATCCCACAGAATTTGGAAATTATCGAACAATATCACTAATATTACATACAAGTAAAATCTTGCTGAAGATAATTCAAAAACGATTGCAGCAGTATATTGACAGGGAACTTCCAGAAATGCAAGTTGGATTCAGAAGAGGATGTGGAATAAGAGATATCTTTGCTGATATTAGATGGATCTTGTGAAAGCAGAGAATAACAGAAAGATACTGACCTGTGTTTTATTGACTATGCAGAAGCATTCAGTTGTGTGGATCATAACAAATTATGGGCAGCATTGAGAAGAACGGGAATTCCAGAATTGTGCTCATGAGGAACTTGTGCATAGACAAGGAGGCTGTCATTTGAACAGAACAGGGGGATACTATGTGGTTTAAAATCAGAAAGGGGGTGCATCAGGGTTGTTTCCTTTCATCATACTTATTCACTCTATATACTGAGCAAATTATCCAAGAAGCAGGACTATATGAAGAAGAACATGGCATCAGGATTGGAGGAAGACTCACTAACAACCTGCAATATGCAGACGACACAGTCTTGCTTGCTGAAAGTGAAGATGACTTGAGGTACTTACTGATGAAGATTAAAGACTACAGTCTTCAGTATGGGTTACA
>NW_006921686.1:5898472-5900228 GCF_000298275.1 Orycteropus afer afer | reverse complement strand
TTCTGAGGAGTGGCTGGTGGGTTTGAACCACCAGCCTTCTGGCTAGCAGTCAAGTGCCTTAGGCACTGTGCTGCCAGAGCTCCTTTTTGAAGATTAAGGTGTGCCTAACCCAAGCCGTGGTATTTTCAGTCGCCTCATAATGCATGTGAAAGCTGGACAGTGAATAAGGAAGACCAAAGAAGAGTTGGTGCTTTTGAGTTGTGGTGTTGGCGAAGAATACTGAAAGTATCATACAGAATAGTGAGCAAATCTGTCTTGGAAGACATGCGGCCGGAATGCTCTTTGGATGTGAGAATGGCCAGATTTCATCTCACCTACTTTGGTCATGTTGTTAGAAGGGACCATTCCCCGGAGGAGAATAACATGCTTGGTGAATTGGAGGGTCAGCAAAGAGGGGAAGACCCTCAATGAGATGAATTGACAGTGGCTGCAACGATGGGTTCAAGCATAGCAAGGAGTGTGGGGATGGTGCAGGACTGGGCAGTATTTTGTTCTGTCGTACATGGGTCACTACAAGTCATAGCTTACTTGACAGCACCTAAGAACAACAGCAACACAGAGGATAAAGTTACGAAAATTTCTTAGCTATAACCAAACACCTTGAGGGAATGAGTCACTGGGCATAGGGGCCCAGGGCATAGGAGCTCAGGACTGTACTCTTGGGGGACACTAAGGTCAGTTGACCTAACATGGTCCACAAAGACAATGTTCTACATCCTACTTTGATGGGTAGCGACTGGGGTCTTAAAAGCTTATGAGCATCCCTCTAACGTGCAACTATTGGTCTCTTCCTGTTGAGAGCAAAGAAGAGTGAAGAAAATCAAGGACACAAGGACACAGTTGGTCTGAAGGACTAATGGACCACGTGAACCGTAGCCTCCATGACCATGAGATCAGAAGAATTAGATGGTGCCCGACTGTCACTGCTGACTGTTCTGAAAGGGATCACAACAGGAAGTCCTAGATAGAGTGGGAGAAAAATGTGGAATAAACTCAGAATTATAAAAAAAAAGACCAGGCTTACTGGTCTGATAGAGACTGGTGAAATCCCCAAGACTATAATAACACTTGGACACCCTTTAGCCTGAAACTTCATTCACCCCTTGGTTCAACTTTCAGCCAGATGATAGAGAGGCCTGTAAGGTAAACGGTAACACCTGGGAGGTATGCACTCCTTAGTACAATCAACCACATGAGATCAGAAGGGCAGCATTTAAAGATTGGTTTTATAGGTATGAAGTCGTGTGTGGGGGTTAGCATACTAATTATTTTGATGATTTTTTAAATAAATGAAACTCCTTGCCTTGGTTTTCCTGATGCTCTCTGGTTCCCTGAAGCCCCCTGTCCTTCATCCTGTCATAAAGCCGTGGACTCAGGCATCCATCTGTCTGAGCTCATCTTCTGGAGCAGTGATTCTCAACACTGATTGCACAGACCAATCATCAGTGGCAGTTGCTTTTAAAAAGTCCAGATATCTGTGTTACATCTCCAGAGAGTCTGATTTAATTGATCTGAGATGAGGCCTGGCTAGTGGTGTGTTTTCAAAGTCCCCCAGTGACTATAGTGCTGCCTCTGTGTTTAGTTAGTAGCGCAGATTATTGGCTCAAATCCTATCTTCTGACCAGGTGTATTGGTCTGACAAAGCCTGGTGAAACCTCCGAGAATGTAGTCCCTAGTTACCCTTCAGATCTGGAATTGAACTCAATCCCGTGACTTCCAGCCAAACAATAGACAGGCATATAGGGTGAACATTTAC
>NW_006921686.1:5897005-5897707 GCF_000298275.1 Orycteropus afer afer | reverse complement strand
CCATCATTGCCTTGGTATGTATTATGTGTTCAGTAAATGATAGCTGTGGTTATCCTTTTTATCACCTTCTGTTTTTATGACAAGGAATTTATCAATGAGCCTATTCTGGCTTCATGAAGTAAATGGACTGAAATGATACTTTCTAGGAAACAGATCCCAGTGTCAATAAAATATTATTAACCGGGCAAATAAGGAAGAATTTAAAGTCAGAATTGTTCACGCAAATAACACATGCATTCTGCCTTTGTTCCAGGTATTTTCGTAAGTATGCTATGCTACTGTTTGTACATGAACATGTATAAAAAACAATTTTGATATAGTGCACTTACAGAAAATACCTGGATGGCTAGAGGGAGTTGGCAAAAAAGTGTAGAATTCATGTGTTGTTTGGTAGGCCTTTCACAGAAAAAAAATGACTCCTTGGAAGGAAGGTTGGGCAGTCTGCTTCTATAGTGGTACCGCCTTAGAAACCCAAGGAGGGGTCACTATGAGTCAGATCCGACTTGACGGCAGTGTGTTTTCACAGATAAAAAATGATTTTCATAGGCAAGAGCAATACTACAAAGTCCAGATACCTTCCCATTCTTTTGTTGTTAGAAAAGACAATTGCAAGTACAATTTATAATGCAAAGCATGTACTTTTTTTGTAGCTGCAAGAAAAAGGGATTCTTGGTTCTTAAGAATGTTTTATCCACTTGTTTA
>NW_006921686.1:5894600-5895385 GCF_000298275.1 Orycteropus afer afer | reverse complement strand
CTTTCTTCCTGGATGATGTTCTTGATGTCATCCCACAATTGTGCTGGTTTTTGGTCATTGGTGTTCAGTGCATCAAATCTGTTCTTTAGATGGTCTCTAAATTCAGGAGGAATATAGTCAAGGTCATATTTTGGCTCTTGTGGACTTGTTTCAACTGTCTTTAACTTCAAGTTGAACTTGCGTATGAGCAGCTGATGGTCTGTTCCACAGTCAGCTCCTGGCCTTGTTTTGACTGAAGATATTGAGCTTTTCCATGTAATTAATCTGAATCTTTTTTATTCCATCTGGTGAAGTCCACGTGTATAGCCGCCGTTTTTGTTATTGAGAAAAGGTATTTGCAGTGAATAAGTTGTTGGTCTTGCAAAATTCCCTCACGCAATTCCAGCATCATTTCTGTCACCAAGACCAAATTTTCCAACTACTGGTCATTCTTCCAACTTTTGCATTCCAGTCACCAGTGATAATTAACACATTCTGATTTCATGTTCAGTAAATTTCAGACTGCAGAAGCTGATAAAAATCTTCAATTTCCTCTTCTTTGGCTTTGGTAGTTGGTGCATAATTTGAATAATAATCATATTAACTGGTCTTCCTTGTTGGCGTATAGATATTATCCTATCACTGACAGCATTGTACTTCAGGACAGATCTTGAAACATCCTTTGTGATGATGAATGCCGTGCCATTCTTCTTCAAGTTGTCATTCCCGTCATAGTAGACCACATGTTTGTCTGATTGAAAATGGCCCAAACCAGTTCATTTCAACTCCCTAATGCCTAGGATATT
>NW_006921686.1:5891075-5893750 GCF_000298275.1 Orycteropus afer afer | reverse complement strand
TGGGTCCCTGGCCTTACCTGGGTCCCTGCCTCTGCTTCCTCACCGTTGACTTTAGAGCCTACTTTTTATTAACCCACATGGTGTTACTCAGCCTCTCATGTGCTGCCATCCCAGGATCAGAAATACTGATAGTGAGGTACTGCATTTGGTGGTTCACTGCCCAGTAGCCATGGGCTGACAGACCTACTTGTGTCTGGAATCTACACCACACTCTTCTTACCAAGCTGAATATGACTGTGCCTGCCTGAGAGTAGGGACAGTCTTTATTTTGTGGATGCTGCAGCGTGTGGATAGGGCATGCATCTTGAGAGAAGAGAGGAAGAGCTATGTACCTGTCCAGGAGGGTTACTGAAGGCCTGTGGACTTGGCAATCATTAAAATAGTGAAAGAATCCAAGCTTGCACAGCTAGGGGAGACAGTGAGGAGGAGACAGACAAGACAGACAGACACTAAGGCCTGCATCTCATGGCTTCCTTGTCCTTCCCAGATATGCCTGCTCAGGACTCTGACCTTTCCTGGAAGGAACAGGAGAAAATGACCAAGTTTCAGGTAAGTAGGCCATTCCTTCCTGTCTCTTAAAAGGTGATTTTACTTCTCAAAGATGAGACATGTCTTCTTTCTCTTCCTTGGGACTGTGAATGGTAAACCACAGATCTTGCATGCAGGTCGTGTGCCAGAAATACGTATGTGTGAATTGTTTATTTCATCATCTTAATTATCAGTCTTTGAAAAAAATAATGGAAATTTTAAATAGATAACAGTAATTGCTCTGCTATGGTGCCATGAATTCCTTGAATTCCTTTTCTAGCCATGGTCTTTGTGACTCCCACCAGACTACTGGGTGGGATCTTGCAAATAAGGTAGGTGTGTGGAACTCTAATGTGAGGACTCGTTAGTTTTGCTATGCTGCTGGACTTAAATTAAAATGAGCCCTCCTAGAAGCAGAAGAGGGGATCTCACTGCCATCAAGAGAGAAGAACTAGAGGTGGAGTGGAACGTGTCCTTGTCCTGAGATCCCTGCACAGGACCTCCTTGGCAGAGGTGACCGAACAGCTGAGATGACCGCAAAGGAACCAAGAAGCATGAGACAGAGCTGGGGGGTTGCTGGCCCAAGAAAGCTGAGTGCCTTTGGGCAGGAGGCTTGCTGGCAGAGTGGGGCGCCCCTTGGTGCACCTATCAACAAAGCTAAAAGAACTTTGTAACATTTGCCGGAGCAGGGCTACACAGGTGTGGCTGAGGGCATAGCAGAGGGGAGACTTCCCTTATTGAAGAACTATATCCTGGGTGTTCCTGAACCTGAATTGTAGCCTGTTACTTCCCTAATAAACCCTGTGAGTATTGTCTGTGAGTTCTGTGTGGCCATTGCAATGAATTCTTGAACCCAGCGGAGAAGTAGTGAGTGCCGTGGGAAGAATGGTTGGTGTCAGAACAGGTAAAGAGGGTGACGCTATGTGTGCCCTCATAGGAATAAGCCTTGGGCTGCTGATGGTTCTGTCTCCTCCTCGGGAAGTCAGAGGAGCTCAGAGGATGCCACCTCCTTGTCCTTTTTGCATCTGCTTACAGACCAGCTCTGACTTTCCCATACTCCTCTTTCATATGCATGTATTCGAATACTAGAATAGATTAACTTTGTTTTTTGAACTTTTTATTATGGTTTCGGTGCAAGTTTAGAGAGCAAATCAGTTTTCTATTCAACAATCATACGCATTTTGGTTTTTGACCTTGGAAAATAGATGAAATTTTGAATTGTGTCCTTCACTTAATTTTATCACTTGCATTTTAAATGATTACGTTATATTCCATTGGTTTGCAATACCTCCTCCCCTCCCTTTTCCTTTTTTTTTTTTTAATGCTATCTGATTGTGTTTTCAGTGAAGGTTTACACAACAGTATAGATCCATTCCACAATCTCTACACAATTGTTCAGGGACATTGCTTACATTTTTCACAATACATGAGCATTTTCATCATTTCCATTCTGGTCAGTCCATTGCAGTACCTTTTTTCTTTTTTTCAAAATTATCACCAAGTCAATAGACATTTAGAGAATTGAAGAATTTTACTGCTTTAAAGCACATTACAGTGACATTTTTTTCTGTGTGTGTACGTGTGACCTTTGTCCTCAGAAAGCACCTCTGGTGGCACTCTGCATTATTTGCCTTTGAAGTTGTAAGAACTCTGAATTGAAGAGGTGGGCTTCACATTGCTCCCCTCAGCTGTTTGTGAGCAGAACATCAAATTACAACACAAAAACCAAAAACCAAACTCACTGCTGTTGAGTCGGATCCGACTCATAGCGACCTCTCCTTAGGTTTCCAAGGCAGTATCACTACAGAAGTAGATTGCCCAACCTTCCTTCTGAGGGGTGGCTTTGAACCACTGGCCTTCTGGTTAGCAGTCAAGTGCTTTAGGCGCTATGCCACCAGAGCTCCTAAATTATGACATGGTGTCATATAATTAGATGTTTCCATAGAAGAAGAGCTATTATGTTTTCTTCCCACTGCAATGACTAAGTCATTGGAAATGTGTGTTTATTTTAGTTTTTCTTGTATCTATTTATTTTGTGAAAGTAGTTACACGTACAGGAGCTCTGGTGATGCAGTGGTTAAAGCATTTGGCTGCTAACCAAAAGGTCGGCAGTTCAAACCCACCAGCTGCTCTGCGAGAAAGATGAG
>NW_006921686.1:5889439-5890601 GCF_000298275.1 Orycteropus afer afer | reverse complement strand
TTCGTTGGTTGTTAAATGTTTTTTTTAAAGTACTTACCTGTCTTGCCAGCCCTTTCCATCTGTGATTACAATGTTCTTAAGAGCACTGAGTGGGAGGAGGTGGGTGATGTTTCTGCATTTTAGATGTGAATAAACAGGTATTTGAATACTGTGAAACTGCCTAGATTCTCCCAGGCATCTGATAGGTCAGATCCGATGCTTTGCTATTTGTTGTCTTTGTTAGTTGGCGTTGAGTTGGCTCCTGCTCGGTAGTGACCCTACATGGAACAGAACGGAATCATTGCTTGGTCCTGTCCATCTTCATGGTCATTGTGTGTTTGAGTCCATGGCTGTGGCTCTTCTGTCCGTCCATCTCGTTGAGGGTTTACTCTGTTTGACTACTAGGTTAGGAATAGCTGGCTTCCATTTTCATAAAAAGATAGACAGGACAGAAGAATTTGCCATGCAGAAACCTGAGCACTCACGGTGGAAGTCCCTGCACGACCTTTAGGTTGAGGACTCCACAGATGCTCCTCCTTGCTTCCCATCTCAGCACCTGTCTCTTCTCTACTAGTTGTGAGCATAACATCCAAGTTATGACATAAAAAACAAAAACCAAATTCACTGCTGTCGAGTTGGATCCGACTCATAGCGACCCCTCCTTAGGTTTCCGATTCAGTATCACTACAGAAGTAGATTGCCCAACCTTCCTTCTAATTATGTGATACCATGTCATAATTTAGGAGCTCTGGTGGCATAGTGCCTAAAGCACTTGACTGCTAACCAGAAGGCTGGCGGTTCGTGAACTTAGGTGCTTAAGCAAAAAGCAGTGGTGGTGCAGTGGTTACACACTCGGCTGCTAACTGAAAGATTGCCGGTTCAGACTTACCAGTGGCTCAACAAGACGTGGTGACCTGATCTTGTAAAGATTACAGCTTAGGAATCCCTGTGCGGCAGGTCAACTCTGTCCTGTAAGGTCACCATAAGTCAGAAGCAGCTGAGTGGCATACAACACAAAGATGCTCAAGCCCAGTTTTGATATCAGTCTTAAATTTCTCTACAGCAGAAGACATTAGGTCACAAAGATCCAAGATGAAGAGTCAACATAGCCAACTGGTGGGATATACTTACAACATATCTGGCAGATGGAGCCTTGTTAGTTGTCCTCAGTGGATTCCAACTC
>NW_006921686.1:5873255-5888634 GCF_000298275.1 Orycteropus afer afer | reverse complement strand
TCACAAAATGGGATGGAGGGGATCGTGGCGATTGTGTTAACTGCTCACAGTTACTGAGCATTTGTGGGGTACCAGGCACCATTCCAAGCACCTTACATATATTCACTCATTTAATCCTTTTACGATTTACATAGAGGAGAGGAAATTGAGGTAGTGAGAGGTTAAGCAGTGTGGCTAAGGTCTTAGACCTAGTGTAGGGCAGAACATTGAACTTGAACGCAGCCGACCTGACCCCAGAGCTTATGCCTTAACCAGCTGTGGATGCTGCGGTGGGTGGGTACGACATGTGTCTTGACAGAACCGAGGAAGAGCTGTATACCCATCGAGGAAGGCCTGAAGGCCTGTGAACGTGGCGGTTGTTAAAACACGGTGAGGGAGAGGGGCGACAGAGAGAGAGAACTGGGTTGAGACCAAAAGCTGACTGGGTTCTCTCTAAATCTGCGTTCCAATCGCATGGCTTCAGACCTCACCTAACTTCAGGAGAGGAGAATCGTCATCAACATCAGCCAAAGGCTGATTCCCATGAGGTGGAGGTCACACATACCTCCACTCTCCAGCCTTTTTACCAATTCTGACACCAGCTGTCCTTCCCACGGCACTCTGTACTTCTCTGCTGAATTGATAATTCATTGCAGTGGCCACACAGAACTTAACAGACTATACTTATGATTATATGGTTTATTAGAGAAGTAACAGGTTATAATTCAGGATCAGGATCAGCTTGGAAATAATAGGAATGACTCAGGATACAGTCCTTTGATCTGGATAGCGTCTTGTCAGCCATGCCCACTGGAAGGCCTCTCTCTCGGCCTTCAGCTTTCATTCTTGGCCTCAGCTTGTACCCTCAGCGTTCAGCCCTCAGCCCTGCTCAGACAAGTATTATCGTTTGTTGTTGGGTGCAGTTGAGTCGTTTCCAACTTGTAGTGACCCGACGTACAACAGAAAGCTGATAGGTGCCTGGAGGTAGCTCACTCCACCAGGAGCCTCCTGCCTGACGTGCTCAGCTGTCTTGCTCTGTGGGTTGGCGAGCCTCACCTGCTGCTCCTCTGCCGGAGCTGTCTCATGTCGTGTTCAGTTTTATAACTCTCTCTCTGGCCCCCGGCTCTAAGGTTCTCAGTGCAGGGACCCTGGGTCCAAAGGATGTGCTCTGCACCTGGCTTTTCTCCTACATGGTAGTGAGGTCCCCCTTAAACATCTGGAACTGGCTCCCTTTAAGCCTAGTGGGATAGCAAAAACCAAACCAACCCAAAGTCACTGCCACTGAGTCGATTCCGACTCATAGAGACACCCCGCTCCCCGGGTTTCCGAGGCAGTAAATCTTTACCGAATTAGATTGCCCAGTCTTCCTTCCACGGAGTGCCTGGTGGGTTTGAACTGCCAACCTGTTCGATCCTGTTTGTGGGCCACAAGCATCTTACTTGCCTAGTCCCACTCAGTCATTTTGTGGGCGTCACAGGACCATGGCTAGACAAGCCATACGGCTGCAGTTCACTGGGCTGCGACCTGAAACAATATTTTTGCGAGTTTTATCCTTCTCAATGCTGCCCTTCTGCCAGTGGTAGCTGATTGTAAGACTGAGGTTATATGCGTTTGATGTTGTAGGAATCAGTGACATTCCAGGACGTGGCTGTGGTCTTCACCGAGGAGGAGCTGGGGCTGCTGGACTCTGCCCAGAGGACACTGTACCAAGACGTGATGCTGGAGACCTTCAGGAACCTGGTCTCCGTGGGTGAGGACGGGCACCCTCTGAACTAAACCTCAGCCCCCGTGAGAGTCTCTGTTCTCAGTTGTTTAAGGCTTTGGGCTTTTGAAATGGTTCTTTGACCTTGAAGACAAAAGTTTTACAATCACTGGCACAACAGGGGTAGGTTTCTCTGGTCTTTTGCTCTGGCAAAAGTCTGTCCTTTTAAATCACTGGTTCGCCACCAGGGATGATTTTGCTCTGCAGGGGATAATTGGATGGAGGGAGACATTTTTGGTTGTCTCAACTGGGAGAGAAGGAAGGTTGGGCAATCCTACTTCTGTAGTGATACTGCCTCGGAAACCCAAGGAGGGGTCGCTATGAGTCGCGTTTGACTCGATGGCACATAACAACAACAACATCAACAACAACAACTGGGGGAGAAAGATGGATCCTCCTGAAAGGTGCATCCAGTGGGTAGCGGCCAGGGATACTGCTGAACCTCCTGCCACAAAGCACAAGACAGCTCCCCCACAACAAAAACTGGTCCAGGATGTCAGCAGTGCCGAGGTTGAGAGACGCAGGAAATGGGGAGCCATTGGTGGGTTGTGAAACCAGTTTTGTTCATTGCACCACAATCTTTTTTTTTTCTTTGTCTTTTCAATGCCATAGATAAGGACAGAGAACAGCCAAGTTCTTTACCAAGAACTGCTCCAGTTGTAGCAAAACGAGTGCCTGTTTGCAGTGAGTGGTGGGAGACACACAGGCAAAGCTGCTGGAACTCATTGTGTCTCCCTGTGCACATGAGCTAGGCTACGACCTAAATCTGGTTCTCATTATAGTTCATGATCAGAAAGTCTTGAAGTGTTGCTTCAGAGGTTGTGAGAGTTACAGCATTGGGACCAGATACGTTTTAGTTGTAAGCGTGTTGTCCTTAAATGTATATGTATCTGCCTTTTTGTAGGACATCATCCCTTCAAACTAGATATGTTATTCCAGCTGGAAGTGGAAGAAAAGCTTTGGATGATGGAGACAGAAACCCAAAGAAGTGAGTATTCTGGGGAGAGCCCCGTGACTCTCCTTTCGGGTCCTAGCTAGTCTGCTGCCCAGTGCTTCTTTGATTAATGCCCTTGTCTGAGTCAGTCATCTCTTGCTTACATTACGACAAACAGCCTCCACACTGGGCTCTGTGTTTCCCGCACACACTCCTATAATCTAGTCTCCACATGCTAGCCAGCGGGATTCTTTAAAAAACAAGTAGCATGCTCTCCATCTGCTCCAAACCCCCCAAAGACTTCCCATCTCATCCACAGTCCCCTTGCACAGCAGACTGCAAGACCTGGCTTGATCTGCCCCCCTCCCCAGTGTCTCCTTCGTCTTCTGTCCTTTTCCCCTTCCACCATTTCGGCCATACTGACCCCTTGGTGTTTTTCTCAGAAGCTCCTATGTCTCTTCTTCCTCATGGTCTTTGGCTGCCTCTCCTCTTTGTCTACGGTTCTTACCATAACTGCCCCAACCCCTCCCTGACTCCACTCTGGTCTTTGCTCAAATGTTAGCTCATCACAGAGGCCTCTTGTGTCTTCCCTGGTGAAAGTGCCAGTATCTCTGCCTTCTCCATCCCCTTACCCTGCCCAGAAAAAGGTGGCTTTTTTTGTTGTTGTGCAGATACCAGAATCCAACCGTTTCTCCATGTACAGTTCAGTGACATTGATGGTGCTCTTCAAGATGTGCAACCATTCCCACCCTCCTTTTCCAAATCATTCCACCACCATTAATAGAAACCCACTGTTCTCTTACCAGACACTCTCCTTTCCCCCTCCCTCCCACCCATAGTAATCTTTGGTTTTATATATTTGCTTGTTTCATAGGAGCGAGATCGTATATTGTGTTGGTTTTTTTTTTAATTGTTATTTGGGTGAAAATTTACAGAGCAAATTCACTTTCCACACAGCAGTTCACATACACTTTGTCTCATGACATTGACTAGTTTCCGATAATGCAACAGCTCCCCTCCCACTTCCTCCCCATAGTTACCTCTTCCCTTTGTCCATCCCTCCATACACTCCTGCTCCCTGAGCTGTCTCCCAGTGCATAAACAGCCCTTCTTTCTCCCATGATTGTTCTCTCCAAGGAGTGTATATACCTCAGGTAAATGTTCAACTCCTATGCCTGTCTTTTGTTTGGCTAGAAGCCACAGGTGTGGGTTCAATTCCATACCTGAAGGGCAGCTAGGGGCCATAGTCTCAGGGGTTCCACCAGGCTCTATCAGACCAGCAAACCTGCCCCCCCTTTTTTTCCAAATGATTTTGAGTTTTGTTCCACATTGTTCTCGCTCTCTATCCAGGATCTCCTACACAGATCCCCTTCCCAGTGGTTGACAGTGGTAGCCAGGCACCATCTAGTTCTTCTGGTCTCATAGTCATGTAGGCTGCAGATCGCATGGCATACACTGTCTTTTTACAGCTGATTTGTTTCCTTCAATGTGATGTTTTCAAGGTTCATCTGTGTGAGCATGGTTTCTCTTTGTGACTGAGTAGTAGTCGACTGTGTGGATATCCCACATTCTGTTTATCTGTTCATCTGTTGATGGCATTTTTGTTGTTTCCACCTTTTGGCTATTGTGAATAGTGCTGCACATTGGTGTACAGTTATCTCTTACTGTCACTGCTTTCACATGTCTTGAGTGTATACTGAAGAGTGGAAGAACTGGGGTGGATGATAGTTCTATGTTCAACTTTTTGAGAAACGGCCGAACCTTTTCACAGTAGCTGCACTATTTTATATTCCCAGCAGCAATGCATGAGGTCCTACGTTAATTTTCCTTTTGTTATTGGCTTATTTCACTCAGCATAATGTCTTCAGGCTCCATCCATACTGTATCAAGATTTCATTTCTCCCACTGGCCAACTAGTATTCCATTGTATGTATGTACCTCGTTTTATTTACCCTTTCATCTGCTTATGGGCATTTAGGAGTTTCCACCTTTTGGCTGTTGTAAATAGTGCTACAGCGAACATTGGTACACATTCTCTTTTAAGTCTTTGAAATCTTCTGGGTTTATACATAGGAGTGCAATTGCTGAGTCATACAGTAGTTCTGTTTTTAGGTTTTTGAGAAGCTGCCATACTGTTTTCCATACAGCTGTATCATTTTGCATTCCTGTTAGCAATGGACAGTGGTTCCAATTGTCCCACATCCTCACCGGTTATTTTTATTATCTTAGCCATCCTAGTGGGAGTGAAATAGTACCTCATGTGGTTTTGATTTGCACCTCTTAGAGGGCTAATGATGCTGAACATCTTTTCGTGTGTTTGGTGGCCATTTAAATGTCTTCTTTGATGAAATGTCTGAGTTCTTTGCTCATTTTATGATTGGATTATTTGTCTTTCTGTTGTTAACTTGTCAAGGTTTTATGTATATTTTGGTTATTAGATTCTCATCAGATAAATGGTTTCTGAAGATATTCTCCCAGTGGGCTGCTTGCCCTTTCACTTTTTCGGTAAAGTCTTTTGATGAATGAAAGATTTCTGTTTTTAAGAGGTCCCATTTATTTATTTTGTCTTTTGGTCTTTGTACTTTTGTTAATGTATTATATAATACAGTTTTGAGAACTGAGCATTGTTCATCGTTGTTGTTCTAAGAATTTTATGGTTTTAGTTTTCAAATTTAGGTCCTTAATTTTGAATTTGTTTTTGTATATGGTGTGAGGCATGGCTCCTGTTTCATTTTTCTGCATGTGGAAATCCGATTTTCCCAGTACCATTTGTTGAAGAGACCCTTTTCCCATTGAACGGACTTAGCACCCTTGTCAAAAATCAGTTGACCGTGGTTGTATGGGTTTATTTCTGGGCTTTGGATTGTGTTCCAATGGTCTATGTATCCATTGTTACAGTACCAGGCTGTTATGATTAATTTGTTGTTGTTGTTGTCATTATGTGCTGTCGAGTTGGACCTGACTCATAGCGAACCCTCCTTGGGTTTTCGAGGCAGTATCACTACAGAAGTAGATTGCCCCATCTTCCTTCCGAGGAGGGGCTGGTGGGTTTGAACCGCCAGCCTTCTGGTTAGCAGTCAAGTGCCTTAACCACTATGCTACCAGAGCTCCCATGATTAATATAGCTGTATAATATGTTTTAAAATAGGCGGTGTAGCTCAGTGGTAGAGCGCGTGCTTCGCATGTACGAGGTCCCTGGTTCAATTCCTGGCACCTCCACTTAGTCTTTAGGAGCTCTGGTAGCATAGTGGCTAAAGCACTTGACTGCTAACCAGAAGGCTGGCGGTTCAAACCCACCAGCCACTCCTCGGAAGGAAGGTTGGGCAATCTACTTCCGTAGTGATACTGCCTCGGAAACCCAAGGAGGGGTCGCTATGAGTCGGGGCCGACTCGACAGCACATAACAACATAACAACAATGTTTTAAAATCAGGAAGTGTGTGTCCTCTTACTTTGTTTTTCTCTTTCATCATTTTTTTTTTTTTTTAGCTATTCAGGGCCTCTTCTGTTTCTATATAAAGTTGAGGATTGATTTTTCTGCTTCTGTAAAGAAGGCTATTGGGCTTTTAAAAAAAAATTTTATTTTTGGAGTGTTTCCTCCCTCCTACCCCTGATGCTATTGGACTTTTGATTGGGATTGTACTGAGTCTATAGATAGCGTTGGGTAATATTGACATCTTAACAGTATTAAGTCTTCCAATCCATGAAAATGGAACATCTTTCCATCTACTTAAGTCTTCTTTAATCTCTTTCAGCAGGGTTTTATACTTCTTATTGTATAAATCTTTCATGTCTCTGGTTAGATTTATTCCTAGGTGTTGCTCTCTTTGATGCTATTGAAATGGAAGTATTTCCCTGTCAGGTTTTTTTTGCTGTGTAGAAACCCAACTGATGTTTGTTAGTTGATCTTGTACCCTGCAACTTTGCTCAATTCCTCTATTAGCTCTAGATGTTTTCTTATGGACTTGTTGGAATTTTCTATATATAGGATCATATCATCCATGAAGAGAGATTATTTCTTTTCCCATCTAAATACCTTTTATTTCTTTTTCTTATTACTCTGGCTAGGACTTATAATCCAATATTGAATAGAAATGATGAGAACAGGCATCCTTGTCATGTTCCCCGTTTCAAGAGGAGAGCTCTTAGCCTTTCTGCATTAACTATAATGATGATGTTTCATATAGGCCCTGAATTTCCCTTCTATTCCAATCTTTTTTAGGGTTTTCATCAAGAAACGTTATTGGATTTTATCAAATGCTTTTCCTGCATCCATAGAAATGATCACGTGGTTCTTTGTTCTGTTGATGCACTAATCATTCCTACTTTCCTTCAATAAATCCTATGTGGTCACGGTGTATAACTCTTAATATGCTCTTGGATTCTGTTCACTAGTATTTTGTTGAGGATTTTTGCATGTGTATTCATAAGAGATACTAGCCTGTAGTTTTCTTTTCTTGTGATGACTTTGTCTGGATTGGGTATCAGGGTTATGTTTGCTTCACAGAATGAATTAGAAATATTCCTTTCTTCTCTATCTTTAGGAAGAGTTAAACAGTATTGGTGTCGAGTCTTCATTAAATGTATGGTCGAATTCCCCTCTGGTCCAGGATTTTTTTTGTTGTTGTTGGGAGGATTTTGATCACTGATTCAATCTCTTCTCATTATCAGTCTGTTGAGCCTTTCTGTTTCCTCTGGAGTCAGTTTGAGTTGGTTGTGTGTGTGTCATCGAGGTTATGTAGTTTGTTGCCATTCTGTTATAATTGTCTCTGTTTTTTTCAGGTCGGTTGTAATGCCTTCTCTTTTGTTTTCTGTTTTGGTTATTTGTATCTTTTCTTTCTTTGTCAGTATAGCTAAAGGTTTGTCAATTTTATTAATCTTTTCAAAGAACCAAGTTCTTATTTTATTGGTTCTCTTTATTATTTTTCTGTTTTAAATTTATTTCTGTTCTGACCTTTGTTTTTTCGTTTCTTCTGGTGGGTTTGGGCTTAGTTTGCCTTCTGTTTCTAGTTTTGGAGTTGTTGAATTAAGCTGTTAGTTAGATCTTTCTTCTTCTTTCATGTAGGCATTTATTGCTCTAAGTTTCCTCCTGAGTACTCCCTTCACTGCATCCTATAACTTTTGGTATGCTTTACTTTCATTTTCATTTGACTCTAAGAACTTTGTGATTTCTCTTTTGATTTCTTCCTTGACCTGTTGGTAGTTTATAGTGTTGGTAATTAATAGTGTGTTGTTTAATTTCCCTATGTTTGTGTCTTTTCCAGGTTTTCTTCTGTTATTTCCAGCTTCCTTTTGTTGTGGTCAGAGAAAATACTTTGTATGATTTCAGTCTTTTAAAATTAATCATGACTTGCTTTGTGACCTAACATGTGGTCTATTCTGGAGAATGATCTATGTGCAGTGGAGTAGAATGTATATTGTTTTGTTTTTGGGTACAATGTTCTATAGATGTCTGTTAAATCTGGTTGATTTATAGTGTAATTCAAGACCTCTGTTTTATTGTCAATCTTCTTTTTAGATATTCTGTCCAGTATTGAATGTGGTACATTGACGTTTCCAAATATTATTATAGTATTATCTGTTTCTCCTTTCAATTCTATCAATGTTTACTTTATGTATTTATGTAAATATTTATATATTTAGCAATATTATATATTGCTTTATATATTCACTTTATTATATTTATATATTTACATATTTGCCTTCTGTATTTATATATATATAAATATTTAATATATTTATATATTTTATACATAAACTCAAAAAACTCACTGCCGTTGAGTCGATTTGACTCGTAGCAGCCCCTCCTTGGGATTCCGAGGCAGTAGCTCTACAGAAGTAGATAGCCCGATATTCCTTTCGAGGAGTGGCTGGTGGGTTTGAACCTCTGGACTTCTGGTTAGCAGTCAAGTGCCTTAGGCACTGCGGCACCAGAGTTCCCATTGTGTGTATGCATACACATATATATGTATACGCACCTCATAGACAATACTCACAATTATGGGGTTTATTAGGGAAGTAATAGGCTGTAATTCAGGTTAAGGAACATGATCAGGATACAATTCTTGGATCAGGACGGTCTCCCCTCTGCTGTGCCCTCAGGCTTGCCTCTCAGGCCCTTGGCCTCTCAGGCTGGCCTTTGCCCTGCTTGGGCAAGTGTTACAGAGTTCTTTTAGCTCTGCCGATAGGTACACTTAGGTGTACCCCGCTGCATCAGCAGCACCCCGCTCCTGCCCGAGGGCACTCAGCTTTCTTGCTCTGGGGGCCAGGTGAGCCCACTGCTCCGTCTTGTGCCTCTTGGTTCCACTGTGACCGTCTCTCTGCCGGGGCGTCTCTCTCTTCTGGGGTGTCTCTGCCACGCATCTCTGCCAAGCAGGTCCAGTGCAGGGATCTCAGGTCCGAGGATGCGCTCCACTTCACCGTCAGCTCTTCTCTCTTCTCTGCTGCTAGGAGGGCTCATGTTAAGCCTGGCAGAGCGACAGAATTAACCAATCCCAGCATCAGAGTTCTATGCACCTTATTTGCATGCTCCCACCCAGTAATCTGGTGGGAGTTATGAAGACTATGGCTGGAAAAGCCATCCGTAGCATTTCACTGCACCACAGTCTCTTCAGGCTTATCCTCCTGGGGGTTCTTTGAGCTTCTTGGATTTGTAAATTCATGTCCTTTGTTAGATTGGGGACATTTTCTGTCATTATGTTTTCAAATATTCTCTGTGTCCCTTTCTCTCCTCTTTTTCTAGAACCCACCGGAGGGCCTGTATCACCCTATAGTTCTGTAAACTGCGCTCAGCGTTCTTGAGTACACTCTTGTTGCCCTTCACATCTCTAATTTCAACTGTCTTACCCTTTCATTAATTCACTGATTCTTTTGCCTGAGTAAATCTTTTGGTAAGTCTTTCTATTGGGTCTCTCATTTAAGTGATGATCCCCTTTCATTTGTAATATCTCTTTTTTTAGATTCTCATTTTGTTCTTGTGTTGTTCCTTATTTCTTTCAGCTCTTCATCTGTGTTTTCCCTAGTTCTTTAGTTCTGTTTAATGTGATATTCTTCCGTGTTTTCCATTATTTGTTCACTCCTAGGTGTGCTTCCTGTTTCCACTTCCCTACTGCTTTCCTCTGCTCCTCAATTCAGAGCCCCTCAACTCCTAGCACCATTTCCTTGTTCTTTTCTTGTTATACTTGCGGGAGAAGGTTAGAATGATAGTTTGTTTGTGCTGCCATCTTCCCAGAATTCCTAAATTCAAGAACAGATTTATTTTTTAAATTATTATTTATTTTTATTTTTGCAGTGTTTCCTCCCCTCACTTCCCATCCCTGGTAACCAACAAAGAAAGTTGCCTTCTATATATAAACCTTTCCTTGACTTTTTACAGTAATGAACTAATACAATATTTGTTCTTCTGTGATTGACTTATTTCACTCAGCATCATGTCCTCCAAGTTCATCCATGTTATGCAGTGTTTTGCAGATTCTATGTTATTCTTTAGGGTTGCATAGTATTCCTTGTGTGTACGTACCATAGTTTGGTTATCCATCCTTCTGCTGATGGCCATGTAGGTTGTTTCCTTCTTTTTGCTATTGTAAATAGTGCTGCAATGAACATGGAAAAGCAGATGTATGTTAAAGCACATGTGTTTAGAACTTAAACTATCGACTTGATTCCAACTTCCAGTGATACTGTAGGACAGAGTAGAACTGCCTCATAAAGTTTCCAAACCTGTAAATCTTTACCAACACAGACTGCTGCATCTTTCTTCTGTGGAGCAGCTGGTAGGTCTGTACCTCTGACCTTTCGGTTAGCAACTGAGCGCTTAACCAGTGTACCACCAGGGCTCCTGTTTAGAACTTAACCATCCATGTGAACCTCGGTGTACTAGTTTTCCAGAGCTGCTGTGACAAATCAGCACAAACTTGGGCCTTAAAACAAGACCTATTGGTTACCTTACAGTTCTGGGTCCTGGCAGTGAGGACCCTGAGCTGGGTCTGCACAGATGCTCACCTTCTGGAGGCCCCAGGGGAGAACCCCTCCTCATCTTCTGCAGCTTCCAGAGGCCGCCAGCTTTCGGTGGCTTGTGGCCGTGTGTCATTGTGACGCCTCCTTCACTGGCACATTCTTTATCTCTCTCTCACCCTCTGCTTCCCTCTTACGAGGACCCTTGTAATTACGTCGGGCCTACCTGCTTAAGCTAAGCTAATCTCCCTGTCCCAAGAGCCTTCTTTTGATCACTTCTGCAGTGTCCGTTTTGCCATGTACAGTGACATATTCACAGGTTCTGGACATCAGGACATGGACATCTTTGGAGGGCAGTTTTTTACCTCCCCCCCCAAAATAACTTACTGACATTTTTCCTCATTGATAGTATTAGAACGTAACTCTCCATGACTCGTAGTGACCCCTCCTTGGATTTCCAAGGATTCTACTTTTCTATGGAAGTAGATTGCCCAATCTTCCTTCCAAGGAGTGGCTGGTGGGTTTGAACCACCAGCCTTCTGGTTAGCAGTCAAATGCCTTAGGCACTATGCCACCAGAGCTTCTGAGGAAAAGGCTAGTTGGCTTTTAATTGATGTGATTATAGGTTAGAATGTTGCCCTGTAACGCTATGATTTTGGACTTGTAGCCCTCATATGAGGCTATTTTATTTGTGGCTCTAAATAGGTTTCATTTACATTTAGTGGATAAGAGCTTATTGACCTCCCTCTTTGCTTTATTTGTATGAAAAACATGAGAACAGGATAAATGATGATAAAGAACAAGATGAACCTCTTGCCTGTGTCCTTCCCTCCATGCACCCCTGCCCCCCGAGCTGTCTCCCTGTGCATACACAGTCCTTCTGTTCTCCCATGATGGAGCTCCCCAAGGAGTGTATCTGCCTAATGTAAATGTTCAGCTCATATGACAGTCTTTTGTTTGGCTGGAAGCCACAGGAGTGGGTTCAGTTTCAGACCTGAAGGGCAGCTAGGGGCCATAGTCTCAGGGATTCCAACAAGCTCTATCAGACCAGCAAACCTGGTCCCTATTTTTTTTTTTGTTTGTTTGTTTTTTGATTTTATGGTTTTGATTTTGTTCCACATTGTTCTCCCTTCTATCCAGGATCTCCTACATAGATTCCCCTCTGAGTGATTGACAATGGTAGCCGGGCACCATCTAGTTCTCTTGGTCTCATAGTCATATAGGCTGAGGATAGCATAGTGTACCAGTTGCTTGGACTAATTGTTTCCATGTGTCTTTGGTTTTCTTCATTCTTTGCTCTGGATGAGGAGAGACCTGTCATTGCATTTAGATGGCTGCTGCAAGCTTTTAAGATCCCAGTTGTTATTCACCAAAGTAGGTTGTAGAACAATGTTTTTGTGTAGTATGTTATGCCAATTGAGCTTGATGTCCTCTGCAACCATGGTCCCAAGCCCACAGGTCCAACTACTCACTCCCTCTGGGTAGCTGGCTGTGACCAAGAAGTGACTACAACCTTGTCCCTGGTTAGATCTACTATATACCTGGAAATTCTTAGAGAACATACAAATATATTTGTAGATACATTGTCTGCCAACCTTATATGTGGTCCTGGGCACACTCCTCCCTGCATGGATATACCTAATCATCCAGCCTGTCCACCCATCTATCCCCCTGTATATCAGTGTTTGCCATGACCGACAACACAGTACTGTATGTTGAATATTGCTTATTTTTTATAGGCAGCAAGAATCAAACTGAGATGGAGATGCTTCAGAAAGTTTCATTGAAATACTTTTTACATGAAGAGTTGTCTTGCTGGCATATCTGGGAACAAGTTGTAAGTGAACTAACCAGGAGTCAAGATTACATGATAAATCTTCAAGCAAAGAGTTCCCCGTTACAACAAGGTGATTCCATTCGGGTTTCTGAAAGCAAGAATTGTGTCATGAAGCATAAAGGAGATTGTTCCAGTTTTATAGAAAACCAAGAGTTTACAGCTTTAAGAACTCAGAATTCTTGGAGGAAAACATATCTGAGTGAGTCACAGAATCAGAGCAGAAGTAAAGAATTTAACATGAAAAGTAGCCTGCAAATATATGAAGAAGATGTCATGAAGAAGCCGTCAGTTACTGAGCACGTGAAAACTGGCACAGAATTCCAACCTTCCAGTTTTGGTGAAAGTGGTCAAATTTTTAATGAAAAGCCCTACACATGCAGTGAGTGTGCAAAAGACTTCAGTGACCACCCAGTTCTTCCCTTTCATCAAAGCATTCACACAGGAGATAAAAGTTTCCATCAGAGCTCATGTGTGCAAACTCATCAGAGAGTACACCCAGGAGAGAAACTCAGCAAATGTCACAGATCTGGGAATTGCTTCAGTAAGAGCTCGCTTCAACCTCAACAGTCTAATCACACATGGGAGAAAGCCTATCAGTGTGACAGTTGTGGCAAAATGTTCAGCAGCAACACAGGTCTGATTGTTCATAACAGAACTCACACTGGAGAGAAGCCTTATAAATGTGAGGAGTGTGGGAAATGCTTCAGTCAAAGTTCGAATTTTCAGTGCCACCAGAGGGTCCACACTGAAGAAAAACCATACAGATGTGAAGAGTGTGGGAAGGGCTTCGGCTTGAGTGTTAACCTTCGTGTCCATCAGCGGGTCCACAGGGGTGAGAAACCCTACAAATGTGAAGAGTGTGGGAAGGGTTTCACTCAGGCCGCACATTTTCACATACATCAGAGGGTCCACACTGGGGAGAAACCGTACACATGTGACGTCTGTGGCAAAGGCTTCAGTCACAACTCACCCTTAATATGCCATCAGAGAGTCCACACTGGAGAGAAGCCATACAGATGTGAGGCATGTGGGAAAGGCTTTACCCGTAACACAGATCTTCACATCCATCACAGAGTCCACACGGGGGAGAAACCCTATAAATGTAAGGAGTGTGGTAAGAGTTTCAGTCAGGCTTCAAATCTTCAAGTCCATCAGAATGTCCACACCGGGGAAAAACGATTCAAATGTGACACGTGTGGTAAGGGCTTCAGTCAGTCCTCAAAACTTCAAACCCATCAGAGAGTCCACACTGGAGAGAAACCATACAAGTGCGATGTATGTGGTAAGGACTTCAGTTACAGTTCGAATCTGAAACTGCATCATGTAATTCACACTGGAGAGAAACCATATAAGTGTGAGGAGTGTGGAAAGGGCTTTAGTTGGCGGTCAAATCTTCACGCTCATCAGAGAGTTCACTCGGGAGAGAAACCCTATAAATGCACAGCGTGTGATAAGAGCTTTAGTCAGGCCATAGATTTTCGAGTGCATCAGAGAGTTCACACTGGAGAGAAACCTTATACATGTGGTATATGTGGGAAAAGCTTCAGTCAGTCCTCAGGCCTCCAGTCTCATCACAGGGTCCACACTGGAGAGAAGCCATACAAATGTGATGTTTGTGGGAAGGGCTTTAGATACAGTTCACAGTTTATATACCACCAGAGAGGCCACACTGGAGAAAAGCCGTATAAATGTGAGGAGTGTGGGAAAGGCTTTGGGAGGAGCTTGAACCTTCGCCATCATCAGAGGGTCCACACGGGAGAGAAACCTCATAAATGTGAGGAGTGTGGTAAGGCTTTCAGCCTCCCCTCAAATCTCCGAGTCCACCTGAGTGTTCACACTAGAGAGAAACTCTTTAAATGTGAAGAATGTGGCAAGGGCTTCAGCCAGAGTTCACGTCTTCAAGCCCATCAGAGGGTCCACACTGGAGAAAAACCATACAGGTGTGATGTGTGTGGGAAGGACTTCAGTCACCGTTCACGTCTTACATACCATCAGAAAGTCCACACTGGCAAGAATCTTTAGAAATGTGATGGTGCTATTGGCTTTGGTCAGAAGAAACATCTTCTAGTTTTTGGAGAGCTTATGCTGGTGATAAACCCAATAAAAATAGAGAGAAAGGGGATTTCTTCAGGTTCAGAGTATTTATAACAAATTCATTCAAGTGATGACAGAACCATAATAGGAATGGTGCTTATATTTAGGAGAGAACTAGCTTATAGCCCTCTTGGTAGGATCCAATTAATATAAATTATTACCTATTAATGTGAATATATGTGTAAAGATTGTGGAAGGCTCTTTGCCAGTATGCTGACTAATTTTTCAGGGGTTATGGGAAATACCAGGGAAGGTTTTAGATTATTTTTCCTTTCACTTATATTTTAGAATTTTTTTTTTTACAGTGAACATTATTTTTTTTGCTAAAACTGGAAAACTATTAGAAACAAGATGAATAAAATTACTGACTAAAAATTTCCTATACTTAAGGACTCAGTGTGATTACTTTATCTCATATGGTATACAGGGTTACAGGTAAGGAATAAATCCCCAGAGATGAGGCTTTGGTCTTCAGAAGTAAATCTGAATCATTAAAGGGTGTTCGTTGATTCAGTTTATAAGAGCAAGCACAGAAATCAGTTGGATTGCCAAGCCATTTTGTGATTCATTGGTCCAGTGGAACACTACACAGACATCAAATGGAAGAAGCTAAAGTTGTAATTAAGAATATTGGAAGATGTGCAGAACATATCCTGGTTAAATGCAAAACATGGGGGTTTTATGTAATATCTTCCAAAAATGAAAGTTTAGAATACCTAGAAATTGGTATTTATTTCTTGTTACCACTAAAGGATTGGATTTTGCTATATATATGTGTATATGTTGTTTTGGTTACCTAGTTCTACTCTGACAAGAATATA
>NW_006921686.1:5870726-5871980 GCF_000298275.1 Orycteropus afer afer | reverse complement strand
GGAAACTCAAGGAGGGGTCACTATGAGTTGGGTCCGACTCGATGGCACATAACAACAACAGTCCGGTTGTAGGGGGGCTAACTTGGATCACTTGATTAAGGTGGGCTTGTGCTGAGTTCTTCCATTATGAAGTGACTGTTTTCTTTGTTACTAATAATTTGTGAGGAGATACTTTCTGGCTCTGTCAAAAGCAACTTTCTCAGCAGACTTTGACTCAGTATTTCCTGAACTCATTGCTAAGTCTAGCTTTAATTGAACTATTAGTCTCATGTTTGCAAAAGGGTGATTTGCTACCTCTGTCATTCCTTCAACAATTGCTAAGTGGTGGTTGTACTGTTAAGAGCCTCCCATCAATCCCTTCTTCCATCTATAAATGATGTTTGCCCATCATTTATTTTCCTCAAGTTGAGCACATCCTTACTCTATGGAAAATAGGATGTTCCAGGCTCATCTTGTATCTTCCCTTCTCCAGACATGGAATTTGCTATCTCCTCAGGAGCTCTGGTTCCTTCTAGTAGGGAATGGTCAAGGTCTGGTACTAGATGTGCTTCTTATTTCTGGGGAGATGAGACAGGTAGGCAAGTAGGTAGGAAGGAAGAGAGCGTTCATAATTCTAATTCTTAACATCATAGTGTTCTTCCTGGTGTTCCCTATTGCATATTTGCTCCCCCATTCTCCAAGAACCAGAAATTTGACTGCTGCTATCATCCACATATTTGCTGGGGGATGTGGACATGTACCAGCTAGCACTTGTCAGGTTCTCTTGTTAAAGGGGGAGGAGAATGGAGTATTGGACAATTAATGCTGGAGCAGGGAGAGTGCAAGGTGATTTTTGAATGATGATGTCTCCCATCATATCTTTTCCCCTTCTCAGGACATTGAGCCTTCAAAACAAATACGATAGAATATCCCAGGTGGAGCATTAAGAAGTGTGTTGTAGCAAAATCCAAAGATGGGCGTACTCAGGGAAGAATCGTGCAGCTGAAGAGTCCTTGCAGGTAACAGTCCAGCTGCTGTGAAGGAATGTTTCTCGTGAAGTGTTCTGGTTCCTAGTGCAACTCTGACAAGAAATATACCAAAATGGGATGGTTTTAACAAACAGGAGTTTATTCTTATAATTTGGAGGCTTTAAGCTGAGGTTCAAAGTGCCTGGCTCTAGGGGTTGGGTGAAAGCCCCTCAACCTTGGGGTCCAGCTCTGCCTCCTGCTCCCAGCCCACTGGAGCTAGAGGCGTTTCTTCACTCAGACAGCTGCT
>NW_006921686.1:5867484-5870381 GCF_000298275.1 Orycteropus afer afer | reverse complement strand
ACCACGGAGTTGATTGCCAGTCTCATCATGGGGAATAACTACCACCAGCTGCCCAGCCACTCAACCAGGCCCAGCCAAGCTGACCCACAATATGACCCCCACATGAAGTGTAGAGGAGGGAGCTTTCCTGGCTTATAGACACAGCTGATGCTTTGCTTCATCCACTGCTTACCTCTCTTCTCAAACGTTTCAGAAGGAGACTGGCACATTTCTCAGACCACCAAGGACCCCATTGCTCAGACCTCCATTGCTGTTGGAGAAGACTAAGACATTTTAGGATAAACTAGCATTAAAGGGGCCAAACCAGAATATTAGCTACAAAGTACTGTAATGCAGTGGTTAAAAGCTCACAGGAATCTGAGGTCCTTGTTTAGTTCAGCCATTTGCTAGTTGGGTAACAACAGGCAAGATGCTTAGGTTAGCTACTGTACCTCAATTTTCTTATGTGTTCAGTGCAGATAGAAAGATCTCTTAATTCTATTATAAGGTTTTAAACTATATGCTTGACACATGGAAAGTGTTGTGCAGTGTTAGTTATTATTTTATTTTCAACATAACCACATTGTCAAGTTTATTGCGACTCATTGCAACCCCATAGGACAGAGTAGAACTGCCCCCTTAGAGTTTCCAAGGCTGTAAATCTTTACAGAAGCAGATTGCCACATCTTTCTCCTACAGAATGGCTGGTAGGTTTGAACCACCAAGCTTTTGGTTGGCAACCAAGCACTTAACCACTGTGCCACCAAAAAACCAAAACTCAAACCCATTGCTTTCCAGTCAATTCTGATTCATAGCAACCCTGTCGGGCAGAATGGAACTTCCCCCATGGGGTTTCCAAGGCTGTAAATCTTTACCAGAGCAGACTGACATATCTTTTCCCCAAGGAGTGGTTGGTAGTTTCAAACCACCAACCGTTTGGTTAGCAGCTCAGCTAGTGCTTAACCATTTTGTTGCCAGGCCCCTTTTTTGAACATTAAAGGGGGAAACAAAACTCACTGCCATTGACTCGATTCTGACTTAGTGACCCTTCAGGACAGAACAGAACTGCCCTATATGCTTTGCAAGGCCATAAATCTTAATGGAAGCAGACTGCCACATTTTTATCCCACGGAGCAGCTGGTGATTTCGAACCAGCAACCTTTTGGTTAGCAGCTGAAAAACTTTATACACTACACCACCAGAGCTCCTTGAAATACATGTATAATACATGGTAGTAAAAAACCAAACTCACTGCCCTTGAGTCAATCTGACTCATAGCGACCCCTCCTTGGGTTTCCAAGGCGGTATCACTACGGAAGTAGATTGCCCAACCTTCCTTCCGAGGAGTGCCTGGTGGGTTTGAACCACCAGCCTTCTGGTTAGCAGTCAAGTGCCTTGGGCACTAGGCCACCAGAGCTCCTATACATAGTAATGCAGATATGTATTATCTTAATTTGTTGCTAGCTGCCATCAAGTTTAACCAAACCTCCTGGTGACCCCATGTCTGGCCGCCCAGCGCTGTGCCACCCCAAACTGTTGTGCTCTGTAAGGTTCTCACTGGCTGGTTTTCAGTACTAGATTGCAGGCCTTTTCTTCCAGTCTGTCTTTGTGACTTACCCTTGCCTCACCCTTCTCCCCAGCTTGGAAACAGTCTTGAAGAGGGCAGCCACATCCCCAGCGTGAGACCCTGGTGCCTGACTCCAGAAGGAGAAGAGCAGACCTTGTTCTCAAAATGTGTTTGTTCTGAACTGTTTGGGGGCTGTGTGAAGGTCTGACGCAAGGGACTCAGCTTTGCTTTGTCTAACGTGGAACACAGGAGCTCTGGTGGCGTAATGCCTAAGGCATCTGACTGCTAATCAGAAGGCTGGCGTGGGGCAATCTACTTCTGTAGCGATATCACCTCGGAAACCCAAGGAGAGGAGCTTTGAGTCAGATCCAACTCGATGACAGTGAGTTTGGGTTGTTTGGTTTTTTTTTTTTTTTTCCCAACATGGAACACTGTCAGGGTGGAAAAGCAGCTAACCCAGGGACATTGCTTGAAATCACTGACAGGCAAATGAAGAGCCCACTGCTGCCTGGGCCAAGAGATTACAGTTGAGACAATAAAAACCGGTTGCTGTGGAGTCGTGTGACTCATGATGACCCCACGTGTGTGAGAGTAGCACTGTGTTCCCCAGAGTTTTCGATGGCTGATTTTACTGGAAGTAGATTGCCAGGTGTTTTTTCCAAGGAATCTTTGAGTGGACTCCAACCTCCAACCTTCTGGTTAGCAGCCAAGTGTAACAATAGATAAAATGCAAGCCTGGGAGGAGAAACTAGGGAGAAAGGTTCTATGGGAAAGTAGGCACTGAAAAGCACCCATTGTAGAGTGGGGAAAGTAGAAAGCTATGCACCTGCCCAGGGAAGGACACATGGTCAAAAAGTACCAAAGACGACCCCAGGCTTTCACCTCTGGCGAATACTTAGGCTCAGCTCATGCAGAAAGTAAAGGCTAAGGCAGAGTTGTTGGTCAGCTGGCTAAGGGCCAGAGTGCTCCAACACAGAGGCAGTCAACAAACACCAAGAGAATATTATTTGCCTTCCCACTTCTTGCATTTTTTTCCTCCATCTCTTTTTTTCCCCCTTTGGGCTCCAGGCATTATTAAAGGAAATCTATATGAACACACTAGCTGATCACACTAAAGGAACAGAGACTTTAGAGACCACACAAGGCAAAGAATTGTTGTTGTTTTTGTTATGTGCCATGGAGTTGGACCCTACTCATAGCGACCCCTCCTTGGGTTTCTGAGGCAGTATCACTATGGAAGTAGATTGCCCCGTCTTCCTTCTGAGGAGTGGCTGGTGGGTTTGAACCGCCAGCCTTCTGGTTAGCAGTCAAGTGCCTTAGGCACTATGCTACTAGAGCTCCCAAGGCAAAG
>NW_006921686.1:5866183-5866704 GCF_000298275.1 Orycteropus afer afer | reverse complement strand
CTTCCTCATTCATTGTCCAGCTTTCACATGCATATGAGGTGACTGAACACACCACAGCTTAGGTTAGGTGTACCTTAGCCTTCGAAGTGACACGTTTGCTTCTTAATACTTTAAAGAGGTCTTTTGCAGCAGATTGGCCCAGTGCAATATGACATCTGATTTCTTGACTACTGCTACCATGGGTGTTGATTGTGGATCCAAGTCAAACGAAATGTTGGACAACTTCAATCTTTTCTCCATTTAACATGATGTTGCTTATTGGGCCAGTTGTGAGGGTTTTTGTTTTCTTTATATTGAAGTGTAATCCATACTGAAGACTGTAGTCTTTGATCTTCATCAGTAAGTGTTTCAAGTCTTCTTCACTTTCAGCAAGCAAGACTGTGTCATCTGCATGCTGCAGGTTGCTAATGAGTCTTCCTCCAATCCTGATGCTGCATTCTTCTTCATATAGTACAACTTCTCAGATTATTTGCTCAGCGTACAAGTTGAATGAGTATGGTAAAAAGATACAACACTGACAC
>NW_006921686.1:5864093-5865453 GCF_000298275.1 Orycteropus afer afer | reverse complement strand
CAAGGAGACATCTTTGCTCTTCAGAACTTTAAAGAGGTCTTTTGTAGCCGATTTGCCCAGTGTAATATGTTGTCTGATGTCTTGACTGCTGCTTCCAGTGGTGTTGATAGTGGAAGTACTATGTAATCTTTGACAACTTCAGTCTTTTCTCCATTCATCGTGTTACTGCTTATTGGTCCAGTTGTGAGGATTTTCATTTTCTTTATGTTGAGATGTTATCTATACTGCAGACTGTAGTCTTTAATCTTCATCAGTAAGTGCTTCAAGTCGTCCTCAACTACAGCAAGCAAAGTTGTGTCATCTGCGTATTGCAGGTTGTTAATGAGTCTTCCTCCAATCCTGATACCACGTTTTCCTTCTTATGGTCCAGCTTCTCGGATTATTTGCTCAGCATACAGATTGAATAAGTATGGTGAAAGGATGCAGCCCTGACACACTCCCTTCCTGATTTTAAGCCATGCAGTATCCCCTTGTGCTGTTTGAATGGCAGCCTCCTGGTCTATGTACAGGTTCCTCATGAGCACAATTAATGTTCAGGAATTTCCATTCTTGTCAATGTTATCCATAATTTGTTATGATCCACACAGTGGAATGCTTTTGCATAGTCAATGAACACAAGTAAACATCTTTCTGGTATTTCATGATTTTAAACCATGCATATATAAAAACAAAAACAAGCAGTTTTGGTTTATAAATCTTATCTCTTTTCCTATGTGATTTGAAAGATAAACTCAAAACATTACTATAAACCGATGTAAATGAGCAAACAAGGTATAAAGCTGTGATCTGGAGCAGTGTAAGAGGAGGGAGGCAGAGCTGCATCAGAGCAGGATTTTGTATGCTATTGACCCAGGTTGGTATTAGTTCAAAATAAAACTGCTGTAAGTTTAAGAGTTTAACTGTAATCCCTAGCATATCCACTAAGAAACTAACTGTTCTGGTTCCCTAGTGCCACTCTGACAGGAATATACCATAAATGGGAGGCCTTAACAAACAGGAGTTTATTCTTAGAATTTGGAGGCTTTAAGTCCAAGTTCAAAGTACCAGGTTCTAGGGGCTGGGTGAAAGCCCCTCAACTTTGGGGTCCAGCTCTGCCTCCTGCTCCCGGCCCACTGGAGCTAGAGGAGTTTCTTCACTCAGACAGCTGCTGGCTGCTGAGGCTGCGAAGCCCCAAGGTTGACAAATAAAAGGCACAGTCCCGATGTTACCAAACCACATGGCAGGCCATTAACTTAAGTCCATTGTAAGTCCCAAGGTCGGCAGAGCATAGCAGGCTGCTGCGCAATGACACGGCTACATGCAGGGTCCAAGTGTGCCATAGGCTAGAGACCATTCCCAAGGCTTCTTATACACAGGTAGC
>NW_006921686.1:5856643-5857443 GCF_000298275.1 Orycteropus afer afer | reverse complement strand
GGTGGTTCAAACCCACCAGCCACTCCTCGGAAGGAAGATTGGGCAATCTACTTAGTGATGCTGCCTCGGAAACCCAAGGAGGGGTTGCTATGAGTCAGAGACGACTCGACAGCATATAACAACAACATCAGCTAATTCTGGTAAACATACCTGCAATACCTTTATCACACCTAAGAAAATTTAACTTTGATTTTTTAACATCATCAAATAGCCCATCAATTTTCCCTTTTCCTGATCACCTCTCACTGTATATTTTTATTTTATTTGAATCAAAAGCAAAATAGGAACTGTGACTGATCTCTTTTGCTCAGAAGTGTTAATTGCTAATGTGTTTTAATCTATTTCAAATATTCCTTTATGGAGAGTGGTTTTGTTTCCCAGTGTCAAAGTGAAAGTATTCATCGTTCACTGTTAAATATGTTTGCTGAAGGTTTTCCTAAGTCTCTTATATTCTGAATATTCTCAGTGTTTTTGTTTGTACTATGACTAGATGCCAAACACCCTTTCTGCATCTGTTTAAATGATCATTTTTCTCTTTTACTGAAGAGAGATTTGTTTTATTTTATTCTCTTAAAGAAGTATTGATTTATTTTCTAATGGTAACACAACTTTGCATGACTGGTCATAGTATAGTGTCTCTTTTATATATTGCCAGAATTGGTAAGTTAACGTTTTCTTTAGAGATTTCTTGCATCTATGTTCATGGTTTTTTATTATGTTCATGAGCTATGATGGCAAAGTGCCTAAGGCATTTGACTGCTAACCAGAAGGCTGGAGGTTCAAACCCACCAGCCACTCCT
>NW_006921686.1:5849997-5855960 GCF_000298275.1 Orycteropus afer afer | reverse complement strand
AGGCCGAAGCCATCAATCCCACCCAGAGGTGAGGCATGCAGAAGTTTCTGGGAAATGTAGTCCAGCAGTCCTGTAGTCTGAGTCACTTCCGGTCTTGTGCGGCGCTGTTTCGCTATTTCCGGGAGGGGGAATTCTGGTAATTGTAGTCTAGGAATTCAGTGTGTATCATTTCGGACTGAAGGGCGAGGCCGAAGCCATCAATCCCACCCAGAGGTGAGGCAACTCCGCACCCCCACGTCTCTTCCGACCCTTCTTGCCCTGGGCTTGGGGCAAACAGTGGAGGGTGGGGTTCAGGGACAGGGGCGGCGGCTTGGGTTTTATTCGGTTGAGCCTCCTTGCGTTTGGGTGGTTCGTGGATCTTGGGTGGAAGCGGGCCCGGGTCTGAGGGTCTCGCGGTCTCTCCGTTCCCAGCCCCCCGCCTGCCAGCCAGCCTTGGTCCCTGCTCATAGTATAACTGGACGAGTTCCTTTACTGTCTTTCAGTTCCGTGAAGCCCCACCTAATAGAGTTGATATGAAAATTAAAGGAGGTAAAAGAGGGGGAGAAGCCGAGAACGGAACCTGGCGCGCGGTGAAAGGTTGCCTGTTGTTATTAGTGGTTTTCTAATTCCCAAAGAAGCGTGCGGTTCCCGGAAGGTGCTAGGAGCCAGGGATGGCCCGGAGCTCGGCTGCCCTTCTCTGATCCTTGCAGCAAGTGGAGCTGTGCCCGGATTCCCGTTGTTGGGTGTCGTCAGTCGATTCCGACGCACAGCGGCCCCATTTGCAACAAAAGGGAAACCCTGCCAGGTCCTGCGCCATCCTTCGTCTTTGCAGCCTTTCAGTCCATTGTTGCAGCCACGGTGTCAGTCCATCTCCGTTGGGGCTTTTCCTCGATGTCGCAGACCCTCTATTTACCAAGCATGATGTTTTTTTGTTGTGTTTTGTTTTGTTTTCCCCAGGGACTTGGTTCTTCCTGAGAACGACCGTAAGTGACACTAAAGTTCCCCATCCTTGCCCTGGATTTCTAATGATCTCTTTCTCTCTCTCAAAGCAGGGGGCGTGTCTTCCCCGGCTGCTGCGACTGGGGATTTTCACTGGGGATTATTTGGGTTCAGATTGGAGTGATGTTTCCCATTCTTTCTTCCCTAACCTGATCTCCCCAAAGGGAGAGAAAGCAGTAACCCTTTGGCTCACATAATCCCATGTCAGATTTCCTGCAGCGCGTCACTGTGTCATTCCTGAGATTCTTCTGCTAGGAAGATGCTGGAATATTTGTTGCGTAAATAGAATAAACGTGGGAGTTGATTAATAGTAGTTACCTTGAGTGCCAGGTGCCACTCTGTTGTTGTTGTTGTTATGTGCCGTCGAGTCAGCCCTGACTCATAGCGACCCCTCCTTGGGTTTCCGAGGCAGTATCACTATGGAAGTAGATTGCCCAACCTTCCTTCCGAGGAGTGGCTGATGGGTATGAACCGCCAGCCATCTGGTGAGCAGTCAAGTGCCTTAGCCACTATGCTACCAGAGCTCCCAGGTGCCACTCTAAGGACTTCTTATTTGTGTCGATTTGATTAATCTCTGCCACAGTCAGTCCTGCTTTACAAACAAGGAAACCAAGGCCCAGCAAGTTGTTTGGGTTGAAACAACTGGTAAGAAGCCAAACTGGGATGTGAACCCATGTAGTTTGGCTCCGTAGTCTCCATTCCTAATTGCTGAGCTGTGCTTGTCTGGTCATCGTGTGCAGGAAGGGAACCATATGGGATCTTTTGAGAAGGTAGATTTGGACCTTGAAAGCAAGAATGTTGAGATTTGCACTTAATTCTGTAAAATTAATTATATAAGATTTGTTTTCTTAAAAGATACAGTAAGTCCCGAGAAAGCCAGAACTTGTATAAGACAGAAATCTGTCAGAAAAGGAAAACTCAAATATTTTCCACTGAAAGAGAGAGAGGAGAGGCGCTTTGGTGGCACAGTGGTTAAAGCACTGGGCTGCTAACCAGGAGGTCAGTGGTTTGAACCCACCAGCCGCTTAACGGGAGAATGATGAGGCAATCTGCTTCCGTAACGATTTACAGCCTTGGAAACCCTATGGGGCAGTTCTGCTCTGCCCCATAGGGTGGCTATGAGTTGAAATTGACTTGATGGCAGTGGGTTTTGTTTCGTTTTTTTTTTTTCGCTTCTAGAGAGCTGTAGAAAAGTGGTGACAATACCCTATAAAGGTTGAAAGCATGCAAGATCTGGAAAAACAAGGCAGTCCTGTTGAGTTCCATGCTCACTAGGTTTCACTGTGTATGTAAACATACCTTTTAAAATCAAGACATAAATATATATTCGACAGCACATAACAACAACATAAGATATACACATACAGGTAGTCCCCAACTTAAAATGTATTCAAGTTCCCTCAAACTGTACTATCGAACTGCACTTCCAACCACCTGTTTTGGTTTTGTGTGCACATCTTACATTATAATATGTACTACATACAATATTGCAGTATGTAATTTGCTGCTGTTATTGTTCTCTGTAAGTTTATATGTAATGTTTCCAACCCGTAAAGACAAAGAAGGGTTTATAAAGATACTGATAATAAGAGGCAATAATAATGAAAACTTTAAAAAAAAAGAGGTGTTCAACCGACGTCAGAACCCACTTACGACTGAGTCATTGGAACAGAACCCCGCCATAAATTGGGGACTACCTGTATATATCTTTTAAAACACGGATCTTATAGAATTAAGTGCAGATCTAAACATTCTTGCTTTCAAGGTCCGAATCTACCTTCCCAAAAGATCCCAAATGGTTCCCTTCCTCCACATGACAACCAGGCAAGCACAGCTCAGCAATGAGGAATGGAGGCTGTGGAGCCCAACTACCTGGGTTCACATCCTAGCTTGGTTTCTTACCAGTTGTTTCAACCTAAAGTACTAACAACTCGCTGGGCCTCAGTTTCCTAGTTTGTAAAATAGAGCTGTTGTGCAGCAAAGATTAATCAAACTGACACAAATAGAAAGCCTTTAGTGTGGTGCCTGGCATTCAAGGTAATGACAATTACTATTACTCATTCCCCAACATATTTATTCTTCTATTTATTCAACAAGGGAGTTCTGGTGGCCTAGTGCCTAAGGCACTTGACTGCTAACCAGCAGGCTGGCAGTTCAAACCCACCAGCCACTCCTCAGAAGGAAGGTTGGGCAATCTACTTCCGTAGTGATACTGCCTTGGAAACCCAAGGAGGGGTCACTATGAGTCGGGTCTGACTCGATGGTACATAACAACATCATTTATTCAACAAAGAAGGAGCCCTGGTGGTGCAGTGATTAAGCCCCTGGCTGCTTGGAACCCACCAGCCACTCCACCGGAGAAAAGACCTGGTGAGGTACCCCTGCACAGATTGCAGACTCGGAAGCCTTCTCGGGCCGTTCTACTCTGTCTTGTAGGGTACCGTGAGTCAGCATCGACTTGATGGCACCTAGCAGCACAGCATACATGTTGTGTTTACATACGTGCTTTGGTTCTATAGTCAGAATATCATAGGTACATACATGAACAGTTGATTCTTATTTGCAGTAGTTGTGTTCTAGAAGGAGATCCCGAGTGGAGCAGACGGTGAATGCGCTCGGCCGCTGACCCAAGGGTTAGGGGTTCAAGTCCACCCAGAGGGGCCTCGGGAGAAGCACCTGGCAAGCTATTTCCCGAAAGTCAGCCATTGAAAACCCAGCAGGGCACAGTTCTACTCTGACGTGTGTGGGATTGCCTCAAGTCAGGATCGAGTTGATGGCGAGTGGTACTGGTCTGTTCTAAAAAGTTGTTGCAAACACTGAATTACCAAATCCTGGAGACTGTACCTCTGGGGAAACGCAGGGTTAGCTTCCTGCTAACCTCTGGTCCCACAACGTTTTTGTCAGCCAGTCAATACATAACCTTGTTGTTTCTGTTTAAAGATACTTTATTTACTATGCATTGTTTCCTCATGAACATTGAACTCACATCCAGTAGTTACACTCCGGCCAGAATGAAGCTGAGCTAACCCCTGGATTTTTTCCAGAAGGCACATCACAGCCTTGGGCTTAGGACCACAAGGTAGCACTTCAGCATTGCATTGGGGACCATTTTAAACAGCGAGATCAACAGAAAAATGGCATTATATAGATTGCTAGTAGTGTTCCTCCCAGCCAGCAGTCGGGGTACCACCAAAGGTGGAGGCTGGCGTCATGGGGTCTAAGGAGTCCTGAGATGCCCTTGGAAAGACTAGGCTTGGAATCCAAACAGAGAGGCAGTGAAAGCCAGGCTGGTTGAACTAGCAGCTTTTAATGAGAAACTTGCCTACAGAGGACAGAGCTGGATGCCATGGTGAAGCCACCGCAAAGCGTTGACAGTTTCCTGGTTATATCACTGGGTTGCAATGGGGGGTGCGAACACTGATACACTGAAAGAGTGGGTGAGTTACTAAGGGGAAAGGAATGTGATGCTGGCTCTGCAGGGGGAAAAAGGGGAGAGTGAATCTTGAAATCTCGGGAAGTGGCCCTCGGGAGTCCTCCCTTTGCCTCCCAGGTGGTTAGAACTCAGAGCAAGCCTGTAGGACAGAGTAGAACTGCCCCCTAGCATTTCCAAGGCTGTCATCTTTACAGGAACTGACTGCCACATCCTTCTCCCTAGGAGCGGCTGGTGGCTTGGCGAGTTCGGATTTTCAGTGGCTTCGCTGTAGCTACCCAAAAGCCTGCTGCCATTGAGTCCATTCCGATTCACGATGCCCCTAGAGGACAGAGTAGAACAGCCCTACAGGGTTCTCCTAGGCTGTGAATCTTTACAGAAGCAGACTGCCTCTTTGTTCTTCGACAGAACAGCTGGAGGGTTCCAACCACCAGCCTTTTGGTTAGCAGCCTAGTGCTTTAACCACAGGACCACCAGGGCTCCTAGTTGTTAAGTCATCCTTTATTTCTCATAATCTCAGGGGGATGCAAAAACCAATAGCATTTTCAAGACATTTAAAAAAAATTGTGTAAGATTTACTGAGATAATTTTAGTAATCTAAATTGACTTAGAAACAAAGCAGCCTTGATGAATACTTCATTTGTACTGTGAACATTAATAAAGCATAGTACCTAAGGTACTTGACTGCTAACCAGAAGGCTTGTGGTTCAAACCTGCCAGCCCCACCTCGGAAGGAAGGTTGGGCAATCTACTTCTGTAGTGATACCGCCTCGGAAACCCAAGGAGGGGTCGCTGACTCGACGGCACATAACAACATTTATTGAACAGATACTGTGAGCTGAGTACAGTTTCCATTGCTTGACATGTATTAAGTAATTTATTCTTCATAACACTTCTAATATTAGCCTTATTCTACTGATGAAGAAACAGGCACAGAGAGGTTCATTTATCTATATTAGGTCACACAGCAGTTAGTGGCAGCATCAGAATTTAAACCTTGGCAGCCAATTCCACACCTGTGCTCTTTGGGTGTGACCCTCAGCTGTCATTAGTCTCGCATGACAGTAACTCACAGGAAGCTATCTTGGAGCAGGGGCTAGTCTAGCTGCAATTGAAAGGTAAGTGGAGAGCTGTGAGGGACATGACCAAGGAGGAGCAGCACAAACAGTGATGGGCCGTCGCTGGCCATTGAGTGTGGAGGAAGAACAGGTACAGCCTGCAAGGTTCTTGGGTGTTGCTGGCTTTATCCTAAGGGCACCGGGGAGCACAGGTATGTGTTCAGCAGAAGTGAACACACATCTTTTTCCATTCTAGATACATGTCTATGCAGCAGGAAAGAAAAGTGATTTATTGGAGATAAGTCTTGTTATTACTGCGTGTACCAAGTCAGGCTCTGGATCCGGACAGGCCGGGGTTCATACCTGCCTCAGACACTGACTGCCTTCCTAATCTTTGGCAGAATACCCCACACCCAAACCCACTGCCATCGAGTTGATTCTGACTCATAGCGACCCCCAGAGGGTTTCCAAAGCTGTATGTACATCTCTCTCTCTCT
>NW_006921686.1:5845324-5849897 GCF_000298275.1 Orycteropus afer afer | reverse complement strand
TAAATGCCCATGAAAACACTTTATAATAGATTGAATTGCATCCCCAAAAAATATGTGTTATAAATCCTAATCTCTGTACCTGTGGATGTAATCCCATAAGAAAATAGGGTTTTCTTTGCTATGTTGATAAGGTCATATAGGGTATATCTTTTCTGGAATCTTAGTATTAATCTTCTGGATTTCTATTTTTTTTTTTTTTTACTAGAAAAGGAAGGACTAGGACAGACTCTACTCAGCTGTGAAGTTTCGTTTTATTTTGTTTTAACATTTTATTGTCTTTGGGTGAAAGTTTACAGAGCAGATTCATTTTCCATACAGCGGTTCATACACATTTTGTTTCATGACATTGGCTGTACTTCCCCACAATATAACAGCTCTCTTCCCACTTCTCTGTAGTTACCTCTTCCCTGTGACCTTTCCTGTGCATTCCTGCCCCTCAAGTTATCTCCCAGTGCAAACACTGCCCTCTGTTCCCCCACAATTGATGATCACTCTACGGAGATTGACCTGGTGTAAATGTTCAGCCCAGATGCCTGTCTATTGTTTGGCTGGAAGCCACAGGAGCGAGTTCAGTTCCAGGCCTGAAGGGTAACGCTGGGCCATGGTTTCAGGGGTCTCATCAGGTTCTATCTGACCAGTAACCCTGGTTTTTATTTTTTTCTTTTAAATGATTTTGAGTTTTTTTCCACATTATTCTCCCACTTTGTTCAGGATCTCAAGGCTTAAATCTTTATGGAAGTAGATTGCCTCATCTTCCTCCTGCAGAGCAGCTGGTGGGGTTGAACCACTGACTTTCTGGTTAGCAGCCAAATGCCTTCCCCAGTACCCACCAGAGCTCCTTAGTAGGTAGATTAGTGGCCCCTAAAAATGTTACAGGGAAAAAGGGAATTATGGTTGCAGGTGGAAGTAAGTCTGTTATCAGCTGACTTTAAAATAGATTATCTTGGATGATCCAGTGAGCCCTGTGTAACTACAAGGGTCCTAATCAGTGAACGGAGCCCCTGGATGGTTCAGTTAACACACTCGGCTGCCAACCAAAAGGTTGTAGGTTTGAGTCCACCTAGAGATGTTCTGGAAGGAAGGCCTGGTGATTTACTTTGGAAATATCAGTCCTTGGCAACCCTGTGGACTCACACAACTCGACACCCACGGGCTCGCCATGAGCCACAGTCAACCTGACTCGCTGTTGGCTGCCTTCAGGTTGGTTCTGAGCCATGGCGGCGCCTTGTGTGCGGAGCACAGCTGCTCCATCGGCTTTTCAAGGCTGTCACCTTTCGGAAGCAGGCTGCTAACCCTGTCTTCTCTTGCACCTCTGGGTGGGTTCTAGCTGCCAACCTGTTGGCGAGTTGTTGAGTCTTAATCTTGGGCACCACCCAGGGTCTCCTGTTAACTTGATAGCAACTGGTTTCTAAGTGAGAGCAGCCTCTAGAAGCTAGAAAAGGCAAGGGTCTCCAGAACCAGCCGTCCCTGCTGAGACAAACCAACCAACCCCAGACCCGCTGTCATGGGGTCACTTCCAACTCACAGCGAGCCTGGAGGACACAGTAGAACTGCCCCATAGGGTTTCCAAGGGTGGAATCTTTATGGACGCCAACTGCCATATCTTTCTCCCATGGAGCAGCTGTTGAGTGTGAACAGGCAAACTTTTAGTTAACAGCTGAGCACTTAAGCACTGCATCACCAGGGCTCCTTCTGCTAAGTACATAACAACAAAAGCAAACTCAACTGCCATCAAGTTGATTCCGACTCACAGTGGCCCCCATTGGGTTTCCAAAGCTGTAAAGCTTTCCGGAAGCAGACCGCCTCATCTTCCTTCTGCTGAGCGGCTGGTGGGTTTGAACCGTTGACCTTTCAGTTAGCAGCTCTCAACCACTGTGCCACCAGGGCTCCTCAGCCCTGCCTTCACCTTGATTTAGCCCAGAGAAATCCGTGTGAGACTTCTGACCGCCAGCACTGTAAAAGAACACTTTGGGTGTTTGAGCTACTAAGTTTGCGGTAACTTGTTACAGCGGCGTCAGGAAACTAGTACAGCAGGTTACTTCACCTCCCTGGTAAAATTCTTGTCAAGTTCTCTCCACAGAACGGGCTTGTGAGGGTTAGAAGTACTTAGGAGAAGTGCTTGGGAGAGGGCCTTGTGGGTACTGTGTGAGCTACGTGTAAGTTACCCACAGAGGGGAGCGGCGCCCAGTGCAGGGAGCAGCCTGTGCTGCAGGGGTGTGTGTGCGTCTCCTAGGGTACCTCCCTCTCTCCCCCTTTCTTTGAAACTTCAGTTAGGTCATGTATTTGAGCAAAAATAAACATTCTCTCTGTTGACTGTTGTGTAAACATTGCGTTAACAGTGGCTCATTCATCTCTTGAATTCAGTGAGTCTTGGGGGTAATTAGAATGGCCTCTGTTGTCTCAGAAAGTTGATCTATACAGACACCAAGCAACCAACCTGAAGCTGTGGATTCTGTTCCAACCCATGGCAAGTCCGTGTGTTCAGGGTAAGACTGCTCCCTGGAGTTTTCTTGGCTGTAATCTCTGTGAAGGCAGATCCCCCGGCCTTTCTTCTGTGCCACCACTGGGTGGATTTGAACCGCCAACCTTTGTTATTAGCCAAGCACATTTGCACCATCCAGGGACACTTAAAGAGCTGTCCAAGCAGGTCTGAACGGAGGCCTGCCTTGCTGCTCTGTCCTCTTATAGACAGGCATCTTACAGCGGAGAGAAGCAGGGAGTCGGGGCTCAGGGGGTCCCGCCCCGCCCTTGGCTTGCTGAGTGCCTGTGGGAAGTTCTCCTGGAGGGGCAATGACGGCGGGTTAATTGCAGAGGCTCAGGTTGCAAGCGGCCTCATTTTATCACCCAGTCCAGTGGTTCTCTGGGGCAGCAGTGGGTCCGTGGGGGAATTCTCACCTTCCTTGCGGGAGATTGACATTGTTCCCAGCCAGCGTCCCTTTCGCACAGCCTCCTGTGGGAGCGTGTGTGTTGGCTGTGATGCTGAACAGGTTTCAACAGAGCTTCGAGACTGAGGTGAAAGGCCTGTTAGTGCCCTTCCAGGAGTTATCCAGTGAAAGCCCTCGGGGTCACAGTGCTCCCATCATAGTGGAGGGCTGGGCAGCGTTGCGTTCTCAACCTCAGCTGTGCACCACACTCACCTTTGAGGAGAGGCATTTCAGAAACACGGATAGCTACTCACAGTCACTGCGGGTTGATTTATTTTGCCTGGGCAGGCCTGGGCATCGGTAAGTCCTGAAAGCTCCCAGTGACACAGTGTGCTGGCTGATTGTGAGCCCTTGGGCTGCCAGTTAAGAGCACGGGCCCTGGGAGAAAACCCGGACCATTGTGCTGGGTGGATACTCATCAGCAGGTAACTGCCTCTCGGTACCTCCACGTTCCCACCTGTAAAACGGGTTGCCCAACCTCATGAGTTGATACAGGCGAAGAAGCTCTTGTTGAGGCGTTTTCTTTTTTAACGCTTGGGTTTTCTTGGGAGTAAAAGGAGGCGGTTTGGCTTGATCCTTGCGCTCCTTCTTTGGTTCTGATCCCGTTTGTGAGTGTTGGGAGGGCATGAGGACTCTGGTGTAGGTCAGAAGTCCAACACAGTCTGGGTGGATTCTTTACGAGAGTCTCGCCTCACTCAGGCGGAAATGAAGGCGCCTGCCAGGGCTGCGTTCTCTCCTGGAGTCGGGGCTCCTCCAGGCTCCTCTGCTGTTGGCAGAGTATGTTTCTTTCTTGCGCTTTCTCTGTGGCCTTCGTCTTCATTCCAGCAATGCAGGTGACGTGTTCCTCAGGCTTCCCATCTCTCTGGATTCTCTTCCACCCCCACCTCTACTGCATCTCTTTGACTTTCCTTTTTTCTTCCCAAGTTTATTCATTTTGTTGGTGACAGTATACACAGCAAAACATACAGCAGCTTGACAA
The DNA here is from genome assembly GCF_000298275.1 of Orycteropus afer afer. Classification (NCBI taxonomy): domain Eukaryota; kingdom Metazoa; phylum Chordata; class Mammalia; order Tubulidentata; family Orycteropodidae; genus Orycteropus; species Orycteropus afer. The sequence goes on along the minus strand of NW_006921686.1, from coordinate 5,845,994 downwards.
TTTCTCCACATACAACTCTGGGACAGAGATGTTATCCTTCCAGATGTGCGTCCGTTCTCACACCCTTCTCTGAGTTGTTCCTCCCACTGACATAAACTCACTGCCCCCCCAAAGGTCCCTATCTAATCGAGTTGCTCTTGTCAATGTACCCATATAGATAGTTCTTAAAAGAGCATACTCTGAAGGCAAGCATTCTTCACTAGTTAAACTATTGATCAGTTTTAAGAAAGCTTCAGGGGTATTTTTGGTTCATGGTTTAAAGAGGATCTCAGGGCAGTGGTTTCAGGGGTTCATCCGCCCTCTAGAAAGGTGGATGGCCCCAGAAAATCCGGAGTCCATGAGAACTAGAAATTCTGTTCTGCATATCCCCCCTTTTGATCAGAATTCTTCTATAATCAAACTGTTCAGTAGTGGTGGCTGGGCACCATCCAGTTCTTCTGGTCTCATGGCAAAGGAGGCATTGTTCATGGCAGTTGGCCACATTCTATATCCACCTCTTATTCCTGACTCTTCTTCTTCCTTTGTTGTTCTAGGTGAACAGTGACCACTTGTGGTCCCTTGGGTGGCCACTTGTGAGCTTTTTTTTTATTTTTTATTTTTTATTTTTTATTAGGATTTGGGTGAAGACTTACAGAGTAAATTCACTTTTCATACAGCAGTTCACATATAC
>NW_006921686.1:5842355-5844674 GCF_000298275.1 Orycteropus afer afer | reverse complement strand
AAAGTAGTAGGTGGAACAATGTTTTGTATAGTATGTTATGCCAACACTTGCGAGCTTTTAAGACTACAGAAGTAGGCAGTAGAACAGAAGCATTGAACACATTAATAGGCCAATTAACTAGGCTGTCCCATGAAACTAGGACCCTAAACCTCTAAACCAAGGAACCAAATATTAGGTGTTTAGTTGTACATAAGCAGCCTCAGTAGCTACTCTTTTTTTTTTTTTTTTTGTCATGGTTGTAAATATGTCTATCACACAACTTTTGCCAATTCAACTTTGAATTATCTGTCTATATGGGTACATATAGAAGTATCTATATAAGTACATTGACAACAGCAACTCGATTAGATAGGGACCTTTGGGGGGGCAGTGAGTTTATGTCAGTGGGGGAGGAACAACTCAGAGAAGGGGTGTGAGAATGGACGCACACCTGGAAGAATAACATCACTGTCCCTGAGTTGTATGTGGAGAACTGTCAAACTGCTGTACGTTCTGCTGTGTACATTGTCACCAACAAAATGAAATTTTACAATCGTGCAACTTACTGACAGCAATGACGGTAATCAGCTATGCAACCCTACCCTTCTTGTGATTTTGCCATCACCTCAACTCTCCCTTTTCCTCCCTCCTTCCTGTGCCTGGTAAGCACTCATAAACTTTAGTCTCTACACATTTTCTTTTTCTTGTCTTTTTATATGAGTGAAATCATAGAATGTTTGTCCTTCGGTGATTGGCTTAGTTCTCCCAGTATTATGTCTTTAAGCTCCATCCATACTATATCATAGATCAAGACTTCATTTTTCCTGCTCCCTGAGTAGTAGTCCATTGTGTGGACCACATTCTGTTTATCTATCCATCCATCTGTTGATGGGCAGTTAGGTTTTAGCTATTGTGAATAGTGTGCTCCAGTGAACGTTGCTGTACAAGTCTCTACATGAGTCTATGCTTTGAAGTCTTTTGGGTATATCCCTACAAGTGGAATTGCTGGGGCATGTTAGTTGTTTTGGTGTTGGAGGGTAGTTCCATTTTTAATTTTTTGAGGAAGCACCACACTGTTTTCTACAATAACTATACTGTTTTGCATTCCCACCAGCAATGAATAAGGGTTCCAGTTTCCTCGTATCCTCACCAACAATTGGTATTTTATTTTATGTTAGCCATCCTGTTGTTGTTAGGGGCCATTGAGTCAGCTCCAATTCGTAGAGACCCTGTGTCCAACAGAACAAAACCCTGCCTGGTCCTGCACCAGCCTCACAGTCCTTGCTGGGTTGAGCCCATCGTTGCAGCCACCGTGTCAGTCTGTCTCATTGAGAATCTTCCCTGTTCCACTGACTCTGTTTCACCAAGCATGACGTCTTTCTCCAGGACCTGGTCCCTCCTGATCACATGTCCAACGTACAAGAGATGAATAGTGTCTGCTTTTCTTCAGCTGTGAGGAAATGAGAGGAGTCCTGGCATGGTCCTAAGATTTCCTTCTCATTTAATCCTCTCAACAATTCTGTGCAGTGGTTGCTATTCTTATCCCCGTTCTTTACCAAAAACAGAACTGCTGTACAGAGAGGTTAATAATTTGCCCAAGAACTACTCAGCCAGAAAGTGGACATGTCAGGCTTTGAACCCAGGCAGTTTTCCCCTGGCGATCACTTGTAGTTGTACCTTGTACTACCTCTCATTCCCTACCACCTCCTGGAAATAAGGATCTATCCCTGGGGAGCGCCAAGGAGCACTTGCATTAGGGTCGCTGAGTACAGCTGTGCGGGTTGTTCACTTCACAAAGGCACTTACCGAGGAGGTCTAATGGTAGCCAGAATCCAGATCCCCCTCATTCTGCCTAACAGGTTTGGTGTGACTGCATCTACCTGGAGGAAGGAATACCTTTCTAAAATCACTTGAAGATGCCAAATGATATAAGTAGTTGTGGCCTTTGTCTCATGGCTTTTTTCCTTTTTCCCAGTTCTGCCTTCCCAGGACTCGGTGCCAAGAAGAGAGAGAATGACCAAGTTCCAGGTGAGTCGGGCTTTCTTGTCTCCCACAGGGCCATGTCCCTTTGCAGTGACGCGTACCTCGTTTTGCTCTTCCTTCTGGAGAGTAAAGGAGAAGAAAAGGCATTTGACTGCCTGTTGGGTACCAGGGACTTGCTGTTTTGTTTTTGAGTTTTTCTTCATTTTACAGTCTCAGCATTTATTCACCACAGAGAGTCCCTGAGTGGCACAGATGGTTAAGCACTCGACTTTCAGATTTACAAACTGATGGCGTAGCGCCTAAGGCACTTGACTGCTAACCAGAAGGCTGGGGGTTCAAACCCACCAGCCACTCCTC
>NW_006921686.1:5819370-5842255 GCF_000298275.1 Orycteropus afer afer | reverse complement strand
GTAGTGATACTGCCTCGGAAACCCAAGGAGGGGTCACTATGAGTTGCGTCCGACTCCACGGCAGTGAGTTTGGTTTTTGGTTTAATGTCTAGTGTTGACCAAGGTAAGGCCAATCAGTGATTGTTTACCTTATTGGAGGAAGGTATTCTGGGAAGGTGAGCTGACGTATTATCAGAATTTTAAAGGAGAATATACTTTGACATTGCAGTTTCAGCTTACTGGAAATTTTCTTAATAATCAGACTGTTGGGCTGAAGATAAAGTCTAAAAGTAAATGTCTGTTAATTGGATGGGTTAAATGTATTACACCCCAAACTCACTGCCGTCAAATCAGTTTCAACGCGTAGTGACCTCATGTGAGACAGTAGAACTGCCCCGTAGGGTTTCCAAGGCTGTAAGTCTTTCTGGAAGCAAAACTCAAACGAAGCCTATTGCCAGCAGGTCGATTCCGACTCATAGCACCCGTAGAGGGTAGAGCACAACTGCCCTGTAGGGTTTCTAAGGCTGGACCTTTATGGAAGGAATCCTGTTGGTACAAGTGGTTAAGCACTTGACCACTAACCGAAGGGTTGGCGGTTCAAACCCACCAGCTGCTCAACAGGAGAATGCAGTGGCAACCTGCTTTTGTAAAGATTTACAGCCTTGGAAACCCCATGGTGCAGTTCTACTCGGTCCTGTGGGGTCACTGTGAGTCAGGGTCGACTCCATGGCAATAAGTTTGGAGTTTGTTTTTTTTTTTTTTTTTTTTTAAATCTTTATAGGAGCACATCTCCAGGTCTTTTTGTCTTTCTCCTTAGAAGCAGCTGGTAGGGTCAAACTTCCAACTGTTCAGTTAGCAGTAGCTAAGCACTTAACCAGGGCTTCTTGGTTTAATAAATAATAGATCATGAATTTCATGAAATACTCTTTAGCCTTTCAGTGAGTGCAGTTGATGATGCTGATGTTTGTGATGACGATAGCTAACATTGACTGAGTCCTTACTATCCATCAGGCACTGTTCTAAGAGCTCTACATGTATTCATTAATGTAAAACTTAGAATAACTTCATGATGTCATTACCACTGTTATCCCTGTTTTACAAATAAGGCAAGACCAGAGATTCAGAGAGTGAGTAATTTATCCAAGGGCACACAGCTGGCAAGCAGCAGGGCCTCAGGGTATGCACCAGGACAGTCTGGCTCTAGAACTGTGCACCTCACCTCAGTACTGTGAGTCCTGCAGTAGATGGACGTGACAGGTGTCCTGAGAGCACAGAGGACTAATCCCTACCACCCAGGAAGGATAACTGAAGGCTGGTGAGTGTGGCAAAAGTTACCAGCAAATGAGTGGGCAGAGAGTCATTAATCCCGTTGTAAAATGTTGTGGTGGTTAGGGTTATGTTTCAACTTGGCTGGGCCTAGTTGAGTGGCTGGGCAGCTGGATGTAGTATTCCCCATGATGAGACTGGTAACCAACTCCATGGTGGGATCTACTGTGGGCAGCTGAGTAGCTGCCTTAGGGATGTGGTCTGCTCCCTGTCTGTAAGGAGAAGTTTTAAGAGTGGTCTGTAGCTTATGGCACACTTGAGCCCTGCATGTAGCCAGGTAGTTGTTCAGCAGCCTGCCATGTTGTCTGCTGATCTTGGGACTCTTAATGGACTTGAATTAATGGCCTGCCATGTGGTTTGGTGATACCAGGACTGTGCCTTTTTACTTGTCGACCTTGGGTTTTGTCAGCCTCAGCAGCCAGCAGCTCCCTGAGTTAAGAGAAGCCTCCACCTTCAGTGGGCCGGGAGCTAAAGGCAGAGCTGAAGCCCAAGGTGGAGGGGCTTTCACCCAGCCCCTAGAGCCTGGCACTTTGAACTTGGACTTCTAGCCGCCAAAACTGTAAGAGAATAAACTCCTATTTGTTCAAGCCATCCCATTTGTGGTATATTCCTGTCAGAGTGGCACTAGGTAACACAACAGATGTGTATACCGTGTGACTCAGGAACAAAATTCTTGGGACTTAACCTATAAGAACAGTCACAAGGAGCACTGAGGTAAAAGCGTGGGGACCTTTTTTTTTTGTTAACTTGCAGCACTGTGAGGTGACTCAGTGTAGTGTCGGCAGTGTGGAAGGCAAAGAGGAGGGGAAGACCAAACAAAACAGCAGACCTGTTGCTGCCGAGTTGATTCTGACTCATGGCGACCCCACAGGGCTCTCTTGACTGGGATCTTTACAGAAGCAGATCACCAGGCCTTTGTTCATGGTGCTGCTGGCTGGGTTCAAACCGCCAACCAGCAGGTTAGTAGTCAAGTTCAAACCATTCATAGCAGCCATGGACTCTTAAAAAAACCAACATGAGTCCCTCAGAATCCGCACAACAGCTTGTCACCCATCCTCTCTGCCTTGTCAGTGCTGCGCCTCTTCCAGGGGCCGTGGGTTGTTAAGAAGGAGGTTGTGTCTTTGATTTTGTAGGAAGCAGTGACATTCAAGGATGTGGCTGTGGTCTTCACTGAGGAGGAGCTGGGGCTGCTGGACTCCACCCAGAGGATGCTGTACCGCGACGTGATGCTGGAGAACCTCAGGAACGTGCTCTCAGTGGGTGAGGACGGGTGCCCTCCGTAACTTGGCATCATTGCTCTAGGACGTTTTGATGTCCCCAGTCACTTAGGGCTTTGGGGCCCCTGAAAGAGTTCCCTGAGCCTGGGGATCTGAGTACCCTAGTCCTAGAGGGCCACAGAGAGAAGACACTTTTAGTCTTTCTGCCAGGACAAATGTTTGTTCTTGTCAGCGATTCATAAATGGGCAGCTCTGTGTCTCGTCTTTCCTTTTCCAGCTCTGTGTTGTGACCTATCAGTGGATTGTAAATCAGTCTAGTGAATCAAGTCATAATTTCTTTTGAAAAGAGTTAAAATAAAACAGAATGGAATAGAAAATATGAGAGCACCTTAGCAAAGATTACACACATTTAGGCAACAACAGCCAATTATACTGAGTTGTGTGAGAAAGAGTAGAAGGTGCACTTTGATAGTATAGTTGTTACTTGCCATTGAGTCAATCCTGACTCATGGTGAATGCATCTGAGTTTATGTATATGTACGTGTATACTGGCTCATGATGTAAAATTCATTTCTTAGGATACATTGAGTTTAAAAAACAGTTTGAAAGTTTGAAAAAACACTCCTTTAAAAGGATTGAAGATTATGTGATTGGAGCTAACATTCTCAGTAGTTTTCTGTATTTACCCTAAACAGCTTTAACTTTGTACTTGTAATTGAACATCATTCTCACCCAGTAACTTTATTGCAGTCTTGAATAGCTGAGTTGTATATTTACCCCCCAAATAAACCAAACTCACTGCCATCAAGTCAACTCTGACTCATGGTGACCCCCCATTGGGGGTCTTTCTTTATGGAAGCAGACCACCTCATCTTTCTTCTGCAGAGCACCTGGTGGGTTTGAACCACTGACCTTTTTGATTAGCAGCCAAATAACCACTACCCCACCACAGTTCCTGTGTTACATACTTAGAAGGATTTAATTTTAGATAGTTGCCATTGAGTAACTCTGACTCATTCATGGCGACCATACGTACAACAGAACAAAATGTTGTCCACCTTGTGCATCACTGTCATCACAGCATGTTTGAATCCATTGTGGCCACTGGGCCAGTCTACCTCATGAAGGGTTTCCCTCACCCTCATTGGCTCTCTACTTCACCAGACATGATGTCCTCATCCAGTGTTTGATCCCTGCTAATGACATGTCCAAAGCCAGCAAGTCAGATAGTATTCCCTTGTAATCAATAAGGTTTTCATCAGCTAGTTTTCAGAAGTGAATTTCTAGGCCTTATCTGTCTTAGTCCAGAAACTCTGTTGGAACCCGTCCACCCTGAGTGACCCCAAAAGGGTGTTTGAACTACCAGTAGCGTAGCATTACAGCAGTAGCAAGCCACCATAGTACAACAAACTGATAGAGAGGTAGTGGTCCAAAAATATCCTTTCCTCCAATTGTCGCTTTAAGGACTCTTGGCATCCCATGGCAGTCTGTCATAAAACTTTTGCCTGGATGCTTTGAGCACAGTTGATACGTCTAGTGTATAGATTGTGCCACGCAGTCCTGATTTTCAGGTATAGAGAAAGGCAGCCTAATGTTGTTTCACGTCCCTCTATACTCCTCAAATGAGAAGGTGGCTTTTGATTGACTACACTTAGAAGTAGGAAGATGAGTTTTCTCTACTGTAAAATATTTCTACAATGTTTTTATTGCTCTGCAGCTGCCTAATTTCTTACTTGCATCTCACATGTTAGACTGTGTGGGTCTAAATGAGTCTTGTTGTTAGTTGCAGTCGAGTTGGCGCCAACTCAGAGCAACCGTATATACAACAGAACGAAACACTGCCTGGTCTTAGCATTTGGTAAACAAAAGCATGACGGCCAACTCTTTGTTTCCACAGGCAAATAAAATGAAGAACAGGATACGAGATGGTAAAGTCAGGGTGAGGCTTTCCCCCTGGTTCGTGTAGGTCTCCTGCTGTGGCCAAAGTGTGAAATCGCGACATCTCACACAAATTATTCATTTATTCTCACCTCTGAATTCTCTTTATCCTTACAGAGGACAAGCATCAAAATAAGACTGAGATCGAGACTCTTCAAAGATTAAGGTATCATTTATATGAAGAGCTATCCTGCAGTTATATCTGGGAACAGGTTGTGGGAGAATTAACTGGAAGTCAAGATTCCATGATAAATCTTCAAGGGAATAATCCTTGGTTGCTAAAACAAAATGATTTCCCCTGTCAGATCTGGACAGGAGTGCCTATTGCGGTTTCTGAAGAGGAGAACTATCTAATGAATCTTCAAGGGAATAGTTACAATAATTTTAAAAATCAGAAGTTTCCAAGTTGGAGAGTCCAAGATTTGGGAAAGAGAACGTATCTGAGTGAGTCACAGGATCATCACAGTAGATGTGAGCAGATTCATGTGGGAAAAAGTCTGTGTCGATGCGAACAGTGTGTTCTGCCAAGCTCCAGTTGGGTCTCACGCCACCATGAGGATCATGGAATACACCACACAGACAAAGCTTCTAGCCACAGTGGAAAAGACTTCATGAAGGAATCATCACTTAGTCAGCATAATATGATCGACAAAGGAGAGAAAACCTACACATGCAATCAGTGTGGCAGAGGTTTCTGTGATGACGCCTCCAGTCTTGAACTTCATCAGAAATCACACATCGGGGAGAAGCTCCATATGTGTGGTGAGTGTGGAAAGGGCTTCGGTTATAGCTCAGTTCTTCCCATTCATCAGAGTGTTCGTGCAGGAGAGAAACACTGTAAGTGTAATGAGTGTAAGGGCCTCAGTCAGAGTTCGTATCTTCACACACATCAGGGATTCCATACAGGGGAAAAGCCCTACACGTGTCATGAGTACGGCAAGAGCTTTGATCAGAGTTCCTCTTTTCATGCTTATCAGCTAATACGTACAGAAGAGAAGCCTTTCAGGTGTGAGAGTTGTGGGAAGAGTTTCAGTCGTAGCTCTGATCTTAACATCCATTGTCAAATCCACAGTGGAGAGAAATGCTATACATACAAGGAGTATGGGAAGGACTTCAGGCAGAGCTTACATTATCAAGCTGATCTAAGGGTCCACACAGGAGAGAAACCATTTAAATGTGAGGATTATGGAAAAGGCTTCAGTGGAAGATCAGTACTTCCCAATCATCAAGTCTACTCAGAAGAGACCCTCTATCAATGTGATAAGTGTCTTAAGGGTTTCAGTAGTAAGTCAAGTCTCCATGTCCATCAGAGAGTTCACACAGTTGAGAGACCTTATAAGTGTGAGGAATGTGGGAAGAGTTTTAATTGGAGCTCACATCTTTACGTTCATAGGAGGATCCACACAGGAGAAAAACCCTATAAATGTAAGGACTGTGATAAGGGCTTCAGTCAGACTTCACATCTTCAAGCCCACCAGAGAATGCATAGCGGAGAGAAACCATACAAATGTAATATATGTGCTAAGGGCTTCAGTCGGAGTTCCTATCTTCGGGTTCATCAGCGAATCCATACTGGAGAGAAACCATTTAAGTGCATGGCTTGTGGTAAGGGCTTCCGGCAGCGCTCCTATCTTCACACACATCAGAGAGTTCACATGGTAGAGAAACCCTACAAATGCCATGACTGTGGTAAGGGTTTTTGTCAGAGTTCTTCTCTCTATGCTCATCAGCTAATTCACACGGATAAAAAGTCCTGTAGTTGTGAGAGGTATGGGAAGAGCTTTAGTAATGGCTCAGATCATAGTATTTACTGTAGACTCCATAGTGACAGGAAATCCTTTGAATGTGAAACGTGTGGGAAACGCTTCAGTTGGAGCTCGCATCTTCAAGCGCATCTAAGAGTCCATACAGAAGAGAAACCATTTAAATGTGAGGACTGTGGCAAAGGCCTCAGTGGGAGATCAGCCCTTCGCATTCATCGACAACTCCACACAGGAGAGACCCCCTATCAATGTGATAATTGTCTTAAGGGTTTCAGTACTAAAGCTAGTCTCCGTATCCATCAGAGAATTCACACAGTTGAGAAACCTTACAAGTGTGAAGAATGTGGGAAGAGCTTTAATTGGACCTCACATCTTTATGTCCATAGGAGGGTCCACACAGGAGAAAAACCCTATAAATGTAAGGAATGCGGTAAGGGCTTCAGTCAGACTTCACATCTTCAAGCTCATCGGCGAATCCATACCGGAGAGAAACCATATAAATGTAACATATGTGCTAAGGGCTTCAGTCGGAGTTCATATCTTCTGGTTCATCAGCGAATTCATACTGGAGAGAAGCCATTTAAATGTGTGGTATGTGGTAAGAGCTTCAGTCAGCGCCCTTATCTTCACGCACACCAGAGAATTCACACAGTAGAGAAACCATCAGCTCGCAATAGCAGATCATGATATTTATTGTAAAGGCCACACAGAAAAGAAACCCTTTGAATTTGAGAAGCGTGGGAAACACTTCGTTAGAGCTCGCATCTTCAAGCTCATCTAAGAGTTCATACTGGTGAGAAACCATACAAATGTGATGCATGTAGTAAGGTCTTTGGTTATAGTTCATCTCTTCACGTCCACCAGAGAGTCCACATAGGAGATAAACCGTACAAATGTGTGTGGTAAGGGTTTCATTCGGAGGTCATATCTTCAAGTTCCTCAGACAGTGCATGCTAAAGAGAAGCCATACAAATGTGACACATGTAAGACTTTCAGTCAGAGTTCATGTCTTCAAATTCATCATTATGATAAAACTTATAAGAACTTCAGTCAGAACACATACCTCCATGCATGTGAAAAATTTCACATAAAAGAGAAGCCTTACAAGTGTGGCAGGTGTGAGAAGGGGGTTAGTCAGAGTTTGTATCTTCACATTCATCAGAAAGTCCACACTGGAGAAAAACCCTATAAATGTAATGAGTGTGGGAAAGGCTTCAGCAGAAAATCTACACTTAGCATCAGTAAGTCCATAAGGGAAAAACTCCCTATCAATGTGATAAGTGTGGTAAGGGCTTTAATAATAAATCAAGTCTCCATACCGATCAGAATTTACACAGGAAAGAAACCCTACAGATGTGAGAAGTGTGGGAAGAGCTTCAACTGGAGCTCAAATATTCTAGCCCATCTGAGAGTCCACACTGGTGAGAAACCATACAAGTGTGATTATGCATGTACTAAGTTCTTCGTAGTTCATTTCTTCATATTCACCAGAGAGTCCACACAGGAGAAACCATACACATGTGATCCAATGATCAGAGTTTTAGAATTCACATCTTCAGTTTCATCTGAGACTCCATCTTCATTATAGAACTTTTAACAAGGACTTCAATCAGAGCATGTAATCTCCATGCTCATGAAGGAGTCCCCATAGGAGAGATACCCTATAACTGTGACTTGTTAGAAGGGTTTTAGTCAGAGTTTGCATCTTGAATTCACCGGAAAATCCATACTGGAGAAAAACCCTAAAAATGTGAGGAATGTGGAAAAGGTTTTGGTGGAAGACCCACATCTCACAATGATCAAGTTCCTATGGGAGAACCCCTCCTAACCCTGCCCATCAATATGATAAGGGTTGTAAGGGTTTTAAATAATAAGTCTCTGTGCCCATCAGAGAGTTCACACAGGAGAGAAACCCTACACATGTGAAAACTATGGGGAGGGCTTTAGTTGGAGCTCATATCTTCTCACATTTCATTTAGGAGATAAACCCTATACATTTCCTCATCTTCAGGCTTATCAGAGAGTCCACAAATGGAGAGAAAAAACATAAGGGGTGTGTGGTAGGGCATATTCTATAACTCAGAGTTAGCCACCAAGAGGGGAAACTCTTGAAGATGATATGTTTTAAGAACTCAAGAGGGGTTTGCATTCCTCAACAATCATCAGAATCCAAATAGGAGAGAAAACTTGTTAATGTGGTCAGTATTTCAGCCAAAGCTCAATATATCACAGTTTACAAAGAAACTACATGACAGAGAACCCTCTAAGAGTGGTATGATGAGGGCTTTAATTAAAAAAAAAAAAAACCAACCTTCAGGTTCGTCAGCATACACAGCAGAGAGGACTTAAAAGTGATAACCAAATGGTGTCAGGCCTTTAACAAGAGTAAAAAGATGCACGTGAAATAAATCAGTGTCAGTGAGAGTGTAAGCTCCAGCTCCGTGAGGACCAGACTTTCTTCAGTGTTGGTGGTGGTTAGTTGCTGTCAAGCTGATTGCAACTCATGGTGATCTCTTAATGTGTGGAATACAACTGAGAAGGATTTTCAAGGTTGTGACCTTTCCGCAGCCTGCCTTTTGAGGCACCTTTGGGTAGGTTCAAACCAACAGCCTTTCAGTTAGTAGTCAGGCACTTAACCTTTTACACCACCCGTAAGTGGACATTGTGGTGAGATGAGTTCCCTTATGTGGCCTTTTCCCTTGATTCTTTGGAAAATAGATTGAGAGGTATTTTTCCTCTTAGCTCTGAGGAGTTACCTTTGTTCTAGTTCTCTACCCTGGAGGGTTTGTTATTTTTATCTAGGTTGATTGACATTTCCTGGGTAAGCTGTAAACAACTTGTAATTTGATACTTTTGGTCTGGTCCTGGGCTGCAGCATGCCCTGTGATTGGTGTGCACCTTGCAGGGATTGGTCAATAGACTATGCAAATGAAGTTACTATAGCCTACTATGCAAATGAAGTGTCTCTGGCCTACAGAGAGGACATTGGTCATGTCTTGGCCCTAGTGGGAGAGCCATTCCTTGAAGTTGGCAAGGAGTTTGTTTATATATGCAGCCAACCCCACAGCAGTTTTTGAGACAGGAGGCAGGCAGAAGCAGAAGAAAGGAGAGGAGGCAAGGAACCTCCTATAAGAGCTATAACAGGTCAAAGGCTGTAACACTGAAGACAGAGACTTAGGGCTCTGTGGCAGAGCTGATGGTGACAGGCCCAGAAGGAGCCCAGTGACAGAACTAGTGATGACAGGCCCAGAAGGGGCATTGCAGCAGAGTTGATCGTAATGGCAGAGTAGGCCTGTCCTCAGGAGTCTCCTGTCCTCAGGAAGCTGAGAGGAGGCCTGTTCTGAGATGTCCGAGAGGGAGTGTGCGTGACATCAAGAGGGCATGCACAGCAAATAAAGGATGTACTTGGCAGAAGGGCCTCCTTGCTTGCATGGCTGAGAGGAACTGAGAGACTTGTCTTGCACTGAAGAAGGGAGGTATGTGCTCTACGCTTTGGGGGAGGCTTTGCCTACATGCTTCCTGATATCCCAAGTTGTAGTCTCTTGATCCTGATTCCAAGTTGTATCCTGTTACTTCCTTAATAAATCACTTAACTGTAAGTATGATGTTTGAGTTCTCTGTGGCCATTACAATGACTTATCAAGCCTAGAAGAGAAGTCAAGAGTGTCTTGGGAGGAGCAGCTGTTGTCAGAATTGGTAAAAAGGTTAGAGAATGGAAGTATGTCTGACTTCCACCTCATAGGAATCAGTTTTGGGCTGTTCCTGGTCACTGTTTCTCCTGAAGTTAAATAGGTTCCGATGCTACTATTACTACTACTGTTTCATAGTTGGCATCAGAAGTGGGATTTGTTGCAGTGGCTCCTGACTCATGGAAGCATGGGACTTCGGAAGAGAAAGGATGAACAGGCATGAGGTGGGAAACTCTTGATTCTTAGGTGGTTATTTTTATTGCTGCTATCTGTAATGCTGAAAGAAAACTTAGAGATGTTATGCTACAGCAATGAATAGGAAAGCTGCATCTGGAGTGGCTTGGCCTGAAGGCCCAGAACGTTAAGGAAGGTGATTGATAGGGGGCCAGGGTCTTCTGGTTCAATGCATCTAGAGACCTAAGATCAAAAGCTTGCACATGGGTAAGATAGCCAGAGAATGGGAGAAAGAAGATGAGACTGGACTGTTTAAAACTATGTTTTATCCACATATACTATATTTACCTGATTGAAGGAATGTTGTCTCTGCCTAGTGGTGTAAGACAGACTTGATGTATGGTGGAAATAGTGGGTATTGTAACAAAAACACAGAGCATGTAACTCTGCCCTTCAGGCAGTACTTGATTGGATATACAAAAAGGGGAAAGAGTAAATGGGGCTTATGCCAAAAGCTCATGAGATCAAGAAATTTGCATTTGAGAGACCATTGGATTTGATTGAAGGTACCACAGTCATTGAAGGTTTGGTTGACCAAACAGATGTTTGGTGAATGAACAGTAAAGGGATGTTTATGTGGTGCACAGCCTTATGCAATCTTAAGGGTGTGCTGAATAGGACATGTCAGTGCCCATCAGAAGAGCCCCTTCCAAGACTGGAAGTTAATGGAAGCTGGTGAGTAGATAACTTGGTATGCTCACTTGAGTTGACTACCTGAGTCCACAGTGTGCTTAGAAGTGGGGGAGGTGCAGCGATGACGACACGGGCTGAGTTTGGACCTGTTCCTTTGCACCCGTTCCTAGACCCGGGTGGCTAGGGATGAGACAGAAGGGACTGGCTGGTCTGAAGTGCAGGAAGTTGTATGGACTCCCAAGGCTATGGCTCATACCCATTCACCTAGCTTTGGATAGCTAGGGATGAGCTGACCCTGACAAAATGGGGATGAGTGACCTGGTTCCAGGTAAAGGAGGAAAAGAGAGAGATGTTTGACACCATGAGTTGGTGGAGATTGCTGCAGTTTGATGGCTTGCCCCTGCACTGGACTTTGCTTATGGATGCTGATGCTCAAGTTACAACCAGAACAGGTTTTTCAGACCACGGACCATGCTTATCTCCTCAGAGTATCGGTTTGGTTGGGATGGGCAATTTAAACATTGGCTGTCTAAAACCAGGGGACATATAGCATGAAGTGGCTGGCTTACATGCTTTTGTGATTGTGCTTACACTCAAAATGAGGAAGACAGGGGAGGATCCCTCACTATTAGATTCTTCTTTTCCTGATGGGTCTGGGGAAGAGAGGGTGGGGGAAGATGCTGATCTGATTGTATGATTCATTTGTGAATGTTGATTGTTAACAGGGTTCACTGTGATTGTAGAAACTGTAATTGTAGAAGTTGTAACTCAGAGAGTGGGTTAGGGAGGGGGTACTGCTGGACTGGAGTACAGTGGCCAAACCTAATATCCCATAAAGATTTTACTTTGCTAATAACTCAAGAGGCTCAGAGCAAGGGAATAATAGTCTCTCAGTAAAAGTTTATCATCAAGGGAGAAGCTGGGACGACTTAAGAGAACCTGACCAGATCAGGTGGACACTTGCAGGAGACCTGAGTGGCTGGTACCTAAGTGACCTCACCCTGAGAATTTCTGCCCAACGAATGGACTAATTTGTTAATAACTGATTTGGACTGGTAAAATGTATGCGAAGAACCCATGGTGAAAAGGCTAGAGGATGGACTGTGGTGATATGAGTGGCCTTTTGCCTTGGTTCTTTGGAAAAACAGATCAAAAGATTTTTTCCCCTTAGACCTGAGGAGTAGTTTTCCATCCTAGAGGGCTTGTAACTTTTGTCCAGGTTGATATTTCCTGGCTAAGCTGTAAACAACTTGTAGTTTAATACTTTTTGTCTGGCCCTGGGCTGCAGCATGCCCTGTGATTGGTGTGCACCTAGCAGGTACTGGTCAATAGACTATGCAAATGAAGTTACTATAGCCTACTATGCAAATGAAGTGTCTGTGGCCCACAGAGAGGAGATTGGTCCGTTCATGACCCTGACGGGAAGGCCATGCCTTGAAATTGACAAGGAGTTTGTGTATATATGCAGCCAGCCCCACAAAGATTTTTGAAACAGCAGACAGAAGCAGAAGAAACAGAGAGAGGAGGAGGCAAGGATCCTCCTCAGAGAGTTATAACATGAGCCAAAGGTTGTAAAATTGAAGACGATGAGTGGCCCAGAAAGGGCTCTGCAGCAGAGTCAATGGTGACAAGCCTGGAAGGGGCCCTGCAGCAGAGTCAGTAGTGATAGCAGGGAGGTCAAAGGGACAGAGACCTGTCCTGGGGACCTGAGAGGAGGCCTGCCCTGAGGAGGCTGAGAGGAAGCCTGTTCCCAAAGGCCAAGAGGAGGCCTTTTTGAGGAGACTGAGAAGAATCCTGTCCTGAGGGATCCAAGAGAAGATCTGTCTGGAGAAGTCTGAGAAGAAGCCTGTCCTCAGGAAGTTGAGAGGAACTTCTCCTGGGGGGTTGGGGAGAGGAGGCCTGTCCTGAGGGGCATGAGAGATGATGTACACAGCAGAGAGAAGGGCCTGCTTGCTTGCATGGCTGAGAAGAGCTAAGAGACCTGTCTGCACTGAAGAAGGGAGAGATATGCTCTCCACTTCGGGGAATCCTTCCAGACTTTGCCTACATGCTTATCCTGTCCCAAGTTGTAGTCTGTTGATCCTGATCCTGAGTTGTACCCTGTTACTTCCTTAATAAACCACTTGACTGTAACTATGATCTGTGAGTTCTGTGTGGCCACTGCAATGGATTATTGAACCCAGAAGGGAAGTAAAGAGTGCCATGGAAGAACAGCTGGTATCAGAATTGGTAAAAATGTTGGAGAGAGGAAGTATGTCTGATCTCCACCTCATAGGAGTCACTTTGGGCTGATCTTGATTGTCATGTCTCCTTTTGAAGTTAGGCACGGTTGGACACAACTGTTTCACAGAAATGTTTTTGAGAATTTTAGACAGTTCTTCCTAATAAACTCACTGAAATGTTCTCATAAAAGGAATCAACAAGTAGCCTTAATAACACTGAAAGTAACAACACTAATTAAAACATTAAGTGGAATAAAACCCCACAGTACAATGCCTTGCAGTAACATGAGTTAGACAACTCCCTTATTGGGTTTGGATCTTATCCTCTACCCATCCCATTCTCAAACATGTAGGCTGAAGGGTTCATATCATTTGAGATACCATTTCATACTATTTTGTGTATAGCAAAAGAACATCAACAAACCAGTAGCCATTTATTCCAACTCATGGTGGCCCCTTGTGTATCAGACTAGAACTGTGCTCTGCAGGTTTACAGTGGCTGGTTTTTGGAGTAGATGACCAGCCCTTCTGAACAATTCTGGGTGCACTCGAAGCAGTGTTTCAGTTAGCTGAGCATGTTAACTGTTTGCATCAGCAGGAACTCCCTGTTGGTCATCATTGGGTGCTGTCAAGATGGCTCTGCTTCGTAGTGACCCTGTGTACAATGAAGCGGAGCACTGCCTGGTGCAGTGCTGTTGTCACGGTCATTGCTGTGCTTGAGCGTAGTGCTTGTTTGATCATTGCAGCCTGTGTCAGTCCATCTCATTGAGGGTCTTCCCCTTTTTCACTCACCATCTACTTTTCCAAGCATGATATCCTTCTCCAGGGAATAGTCCCTTCCGACAACATGAGCAAAGTAGGTGAGATGAAGTCTGGCTGTTACTGCTTCCAAGAAGCATTCCGGTTGCACTTCTGCCAGGACAGTTTTGTTCGTTCTTCTGGCAGCCCATGGTATTTCCAGTGTTCTTCACCAACACCACAATTCAAAGACATCAGCTCTTCACTTTATTCATTGTCCAGCTTTCACATGCATGTGAGACAACTGAAAAATACCATGGCTTGAGTTAGGCACACCTTAGTCTTCAAAGTGACGTCTTTGTTCCTTAATACTTTAAAGAGGTCTTTTGCAGCAGATCGCCCAGTGCGATACAACATCTGGCTTCTTGGCTGCTGCTTCCATGGGTGTTGATTGTAATTCCAAGTAAAATGAAATCTCTGATACCTTCAGTCTTTTCTCCATTTATCATGATGTTGCTGTTGGTCCAGTTGTGAGAATTTTTGTTTTCTTTATGTTGAAGGTATAATCCATCCTGAAGACTGTAGTCTTTGATCTTTATCAGTAAGTGCTTCAAGTTATTTTCACTTTCAGCAAGCAAGGTTGTGTCATGTGCATCTCACAGGCTGTTAATGAGTCTTATTCCAATCCATATGCCTAGTTCATATAGTCCAGCTTCTTGGATTACTTGCTCAACATACAGATTGAATAAATAAGTATAGTGAAAGAATTCAACACTGATACATGCCCTTCCTGATTTAAAACCATTCAGTATGCCCTTGTTCTGTCTGAACGACAGTCTTTCAGTGTATGTACAGGTTCCTCATGAGCACAATTATATGTTCTGCAATTCCCATTCTTTGCAGTATTATCCATAATTAGTTGTGATCCACACAGTCAAATGCCTTTGCATAGTTAATAAAACACAGGTAAACATCTTTCTGGTATTTGCTTTCAGCCAAGCTCCATCTGACATCAGCAATGGTATCCCTCGTTCAGCATCCTTTTCTAAATCTGGCTTTAATTTCTGGCAGTTCCTGTCCATGTACTGTTGTGACTGTTTCTGAATTATCTTCAGCAAAATTTTACTTGCATGTGATAGTTACGATATTATTAAATAATTTTCACATTCTGTTAGATCACCTTTCTTTGGAATGGACACAAACAGGAATCTTTTCCAGTCAGTTGGCTGGGTAGCTATCTTCCAGATTTCTTGACATAGACAAGTGAGGGCTCCCAGCATTGCATCTAATTGTTGAAACATCACAATTAGTCTTCTGTCAATTCCTGGACTCTTGTTTTCTGCCAGTGCTTTCAGTTCATCTTGGACTTTTTCCTTAAATACCATTGGTTCTTGATTATATGCTACCTCCTAAAATGGTTGAACAAAGACCAATTCTTCAGGTACAGTAACCATATATTCCTTCTGTCTTATCTTGATGCTTCCTATGAGCAGTGTTTTATTCTCATAGAATCTCTAAGAAGAGTTGGAATGGACTGAATGGCACCTAACAACAACCACTTCATTAATGCCTGATATAAATTATCACTCACTTTACCTAAAGTATTTAAAATATGTAGGTCCGGGTTAGCAGATGCAAAGTGTATTTGCTGAGTAATCCTATTGTGTCAAGATAAGGTGAGATGGACTTGTGTCGTGCCTATTTTCCTAAAGAGCCCTTGTGGCACAGTGATTTTACATGCCTGGCTGCTAACCGAAAGGTGGTGATTGAAACCCACCAGTATCTCAGTGGGAGAAAGATGTGGCATTCTGTTGTTTCTGTAAAGACTACAGCCTTTGGAATTCTATGGAGCAGTTCTACCTTGTCTTCCAGGTAGCTATGAGTCAGAATCCAGTTGATGGCAAAGCAATGGATATTTTCATTTCCATCCTGTAAGAGAGATTTCTCACTTTGATTTTACTGCCAATCAATGACTAGAAAGCAGAAATCTCTTATTGACATCTTGTAATGAATATTTAAATGTAAAAATTTAAACATCAAATATCAGGAAGTTTATTTCAAAACAATGGGAAGATCGTTAGAGCAATTCATAAATTCTACATGTATGAAATATGTCTATTACAGAACCTTCCATGAAAGTTGACGTTTCTTTTTTAAAAAAAAAAAAAATCCATTTTTTAATTTTATGTTTCTTATAAAACTCATGTTTTAGTTTTTCAGTGACTCTTGTAGACATAAGGAGCTTTGGTGTTACAGTGGTTAAGACATTTGGCTGTTAAACAAAAGTGTGTTGGTTTGAACTCACCAGCCACTCTGTGGAAGAAAGATGAGACAGTCTGCTTCCTCAGAGATTTACAGCCTTGGACACCCAATGGGGGTTGCTGTGAGTTGGAATTGACTCAACAGGAGTGAATTTTTTGGTTATAGACATATTTAACAACATTAGATTCATTAACAAAGCTGCTTCATGTCATCTCACAGCTCTGTAGGTGGTGCCTATGTTGACGTTTACAAACATTTGATGGGCTTCAGGCCCCTTTTACTTTCTTTTTTTTGAAATGTCCACCAGAGGTCTAACTGATCTGATCCATCTTAGCTCACTTTACACCTCAGGTTTCTGTTTTGACACAAGGATATCATAAATACCAGCTCCTCATGTGATCATTAAGAATACAGCAGTTCAACAATCATGGGAGAAGGAAGGGCTGCTTATGCACAGGGAGATAGCTCAGGGTGCAGAAGAGTATGAAGGGATGGACACTGGGAGGAGGTAACTATGGGGAGGAAGTGGGAGGGGAGCTGCTGCATTGTAAATTTTGGTCAATGACATGAGACAAAGTATATGTGAACTGCTGTATGAAAAGTGAATTTACTCTGTAAATCTTCACCCAAATCCTAATAAAAAAACAAAAACAACAAAAAAAAAGAATACAGCAGTTCAAATTCATAAGTAAATGTTCAGCACTTCTTTCTTCCTGGAAACCTTTAATCCTGATTGACCTGGAGAAACTCTATTAAACTCAAGGCCTTTTTGTCACAAAACGAATCATTTCTCTATATGTTTCCCTGGGAGCTCTGGTAGTGTAGTGCCTAAGGCACTTGACTGCTAACCAGAGGGCTTGTGGTTCAAACCCACCAGCCACTCCTCAGAAGGAAAATGGCACAATCTACTTCCGTAGTGATACTGCCTTGGAAACCCAAGGAGGGGTCACTATGAGTCGGGTCCGACTCAACAGCACATAACAACAACAACAACAACAACAACATACTTTTCCCTAGGAAAATTTGCAAACACTTATAAAAACACCAGCCACTACTTTTATTTAAATGTATGTGGTCTTAAATTTCTTTAGCGAGATGACTTTAGTTGACACCTGGGACTGTGGTCATGATTTTACATCTGACATAGGAAGTTCATCAGGCAAAAAGTAGACAGCAGAATGATTACTCTTGAATTGTTACACAATTTAAATGACTGCTTTGCACTCAATCTAGTTTCCTTTTTGTTTTCTCTTGATTTTCATTCTCCCTATACTTCCCTGTCAGAAATAATCCACAGAAAAAAATTAAAACATAAATTTTTGGGGGGTGTGTTGTACTTGTCTAATTTTGTAAAACACATCTGGGTACTCTTGAGGGGTAGTATTCTGTGTTTATTAGTAACACAAAATGACTTTCACAAGTCATTGTGCCAGAGATATGGTTGTCACTGTTTTGGAGTCTCTGGGAGAGACCTCAACCCATTAAGGGAGGATCTGGAGGGTCTTTTTGTCCTCCACTGACCAAGAGTGACCAGGTGAGACATAAAAGGTTTCACATGAGCAAGGATTTGTTATAGGAAAAAAATCTGGCCAGAGGAGATGGAGAGGGCACTAGGCCATGCTAGCCTCTGTCTCTCTGAGCACAGGATGGGGCATGTTTATAAGTTTCTGGTCCAGGAAGAGGCTGGTATTTAGGGGAAATGGGAGGTTGTGGGTTGGATTAGGGTAATCAGATGTTCATGCAGGAGTTGTCAGGATACTTGACATGAGTTGCAAGTGCTGCCAGGAGCTTGACATAAGTCATTAAGAGATGTCACCCATGTGATGTCGCTTGGAGTGCTGGTTTGATTTCCATTCAGGGTCTTTTATCTCAGAAAAATCATGAAAGGGCAGTCGTCATTGTACTGCACATACCTGGGAGGCTGGTGACCCCTGGTTATCTCTGGAAGACAGCCTTAGGGGAAGCTGAGGTTATGCCATCAATTCAAATCACATGTTACAGGATGTGGGTGATTATGCAGGCATGTGTCAGGGAGCTTTATTTTCCATTTTAACAGACTGCACCTTACCCACCCTGTCTCATGGTGAACTCAATGTAAGTTTTCTTTAGAGCTCTCATTGAAGTTTTAACATTCCACTCAGCAAATCTAGCTATAAAGTATTACTTGAGAAGCATTACTGTAGTGGAAATGGACCACTGAGAGGGGGGCTTCATTATGCACCAAGTGCACCATGTTCCCCCTAAAGAGGAAGATCAAACCTTGTATCAGTTGGGGAAGATAATTTTCTAGACTTAATGAATAGAGTCCTGCTAAACAGTGATCTTTGGATGAGCCTGTGTGCAGATATCTAAGGGAGGAAATACAAAATACACCCTCTTCCCACACTGAGATGCCAGGAATAGCCAACATTGGGATTGCTCCTCTGTGTAGTAATTGCATTGCCTAAATTGGCATCTAAAATGTCTCATCACCCAGGGCCCATTTCCACGTGACAGCTGTTGGCTCTACTACTAGTTAGTGACAGGGGATTCCCATTTGATCCAGTCCTCATCACTCTCTTCTGTTTCAGTCTGTATGTATATATCCTCACTAATTCACCTCAGCTGTCTGCACCCAGCACATGCTTTCTATGTGACTTCTGTCCTCAGCATGAAAGTTCCAAACCTTAAGACTGAATTTGAGTTTCTTTGTACACTGAGTCTTCCCATTCTTTCCAGCCCAAGCTCCTTCCACAGAATAATCTCCATTAGAAAGAATCAGCATTCCTTGGTGAAATGGTTGATATTCAGGCTCATGTGGGTTGGTACAAGATGAGCCTGGAACATCATCTTGTGTAAGAATATATGACTTTTATGGATTTGCCACTGGTCAAATCTGAGGCAACATGAGCATCAAAATAATGATTGTATCAGAATCCTAACATTTTATAATATCCAAAACCAAAAACCAAACTCACTGCTGTTGAGTCGATTTTGACTCAGCCACCCCTCCTTGGGTTTCTGAGGTGGTATCTCCTCAGAAGATTGATAGCCTGGTGGCGTTGGCATCTGCAATTCTCTTCACTTTAAATTGAGCATTTCCTCTTCCTTCCGAAGAGTGGCTGGTGGGTTTGAACCGCCAGCCTCCTAACATTTTATAATATAGGTATGTAGTAATAAGGATGAATAAATGAGAACAAGGGAAAGCAGTTGACAATAATAAAAGTTGATAGTTGCTTAAAGGTTTTGGTTGATTCAGGTGAGAATTGTCAATATAAGTTGAGACTGGTTAGTGTAAGTGCATGAGGAACAGTATCGTAGCATCATCTCAGAATGTATCACCCTGTAGATTGCTCAGTCTTCCTTCCAAGGAGGGTTTGAACCACTAGCCTTCTGGTTAGCAGTCAAATGCCTTAGGCACTATGCCACCAGAGCTCCCACTAATAAGCTAGGAAGAGGAAATACTCAATTAAAGAGAATTGCAGATGCCAATGCAACAAGGTTATCAAATTTAACTTGATCAGTGGTGGGACAGGTAGACACGGTGTTCTCTCTCATGTCCTACTTTGAAAAGAGCACAGCATTGTTTCTGGGGTCTTCATATCAAGGAAGCGTGAACTGGAACTACTCATGAAGAAACAGACAAAATCAATGGCAAGAACTTCTAGAAAGTGTAAAATGTTGGGAATATGAAAGAACAAACAATGGAGGAAAAGTTCAAATGTGAAAAGCAAAGTAGCATGAAAATTAAATGTAATATATACTCAACAGGGATTATGGACCAGAAAAGAAAATGATAGTGTATTTTGGGTCAGTTTGATCATTTGAATGGGATCTGAGAACTGAGCCCTTCTGATGGATCAGTCAGTGATGGTTTTCTGACTTGAAGGGCAGTAGAGCTGATTTGTAAGAGAGTTTCTTTGTTGTAGAGAAAGTCACACAGGAGAATTTTGGGATGGTGTGCACCATGTCCAACATGCTCTACAGTAGTTCAGAAACAGACTGATAACAGAATAGTAGGGAGAGAAAAAGGTGATGGAGCAAACCAGGTCACACGTCAAAGAGTTTGGACATATGGGAATAGGGATTCTTTGTACTATTCTTGCAATATTTCTATGTACTTTAAATCAATTCATTCATTTAAAAAATAATCATTTATTGGCATTACATTACTTTGATCTTGAAGTAGAAATACCTAAATAATTATTACCATTTGCTTTTCCTAAATAAATATGAACCATCTGCTCATGAGCTTCACCTGATTTTCAGTCGGTTATCATGTTGCATTATCATTGTAAAAATAAAATCTTTTGTCCAATTTGCAAAAAAAAAAAAGAAGTAGTAGTTAAGCTATTTCAACGTAAATGAAAACTGAGTAATTGAACAACAGAGAGGCTGCACTATAAGAAAAGCAAGAGGAAGTCCTTCATACTGAAGACAAATGAAACCTAAGGCCAATATTCATGCAATAAACACTGACAAGCACTCCGACTCACAGTGACCCGTTCTTTGGTTTCCGAGGTGGTATCTCTATGGAAGTTGCCCAGTCTTCCTTCTGAGGAGTGGCTGATGGGTTTGAACCACCAGCCTTCTGGTTAGCAGTCAGATGCCTTATGGGAAACACAAATATATGTGCAATCTACATGTTCTTTTCATTTTTTAATTTCTATAAAACACTTGACTCATGAAAGTAAAATTAATTACATTTATTGTAGGTCACAAGCACATACAGATTTAAAACATATAAAGCCAGTAGCATAATTCACTGGAGAAAGCATATGGAATTGCATTTGTTATGATAGGTTCTGTGACATGGAAGATACTAACTCTAAACAGAATGTGTTATGTTAGCGATGTGTGTTATGATGGCTAATACAACCAGTAAAAAAAAAAAAAAAAAATTGTTATAGCATAAAGCAATTAAATAAAGTCCCCTGAACAACAACAACAACAAAGTATACTAACTTAAAGGAAGGCAAAATGAGATAAAGGGGATAAAGCAGATTAAATTAAAAAATAGAAACCAAAGTCCCTAGTTTTGGTTCTTTGATCATGAAAAGTAAAATTCCAGATTACAACTCCATGGATGGCAGTTTCTCCAAACTCTTTAATATTTCTTCATTCATTGAATCAATCAAATTGCAGAAGCTCCAGTGGCATAGTGCCTAAGGCATTTGACTGCTGACCAGAATGCTGGTGGTTCAAACCCACCGGCCACTCTTCAGAAAGAAGATTGGGCAATCTACTTCCATAGAGATACTACCTCCAAAACCCCAGGAAGTGTCACTATGAGTCTAATTGAAATTGATGGCAGTGAGTTTGGTTTGGTTTGGTGAGGTGGATGAGGCTCCATTGGACATCATTACTTTCTTATATGACACGCTCTTTGGAATAAATAAGAGTGAAATAAAGACACATACCATTGCAGAAAGCACATTCTCCATCTTGCAGACTTTTTATCTTCATCTATGAAATACTCTGTAGTAAAAATTACCTGGACCAATACCAAATTTGGCACCAATGCACGTCAGGCATTAGCCATATCCACATTGATGTATTTTTCTTGAAGAAAGCAAGAGGTCATTAAAAAGTCAAGAAAGGAAGAGCAGTCGTCAGAAGAGACTCTGAAACTTGCCCTTGAGTGGGGAGAGTAGCTAAAGCAAATGGAAGGACTGACAAGACAAAAGAGATGAACAGAAGGTTTCAAAAAGCACCTTGAGAAGACAAAGCCAGTTATTATAATGAAAATGTGTGAAGACCTGGAGTTAGAAAACCAAAAGAGAAGAACACGCTCAGCATTTCTCAAGCTGAAAGAACTGAAGAAAAATTTAATCCTTGAGTTGCAATGTTGAAAGGTTCTATGGGCAAAATATTGAATGATGCAGGAAACATCAAAAGAAGATGGAATAAATACAGAGAGTCACTGTACCAAAAAGAACTGGTCAATCGTCATCCATTTCAGGAGGTGGCATATGATCAAGAACCAATGGTTTTGAAGGAAGAAGTAGAGGCTGCACTTAAAGAATTGGTAAAGAACAAGGCACCAGGAACTGACGGAATACCCACTAAGATGTTTCAACAAACGGATACCCCACTGGAGGCACTCACTTGGCTATGCCAAGAGATTTGGAAGACAGCTACCTGGCCAACTGACTGGAAGAGATCCATATTTGTACCTATTCCAAAGGTGATCCCACAGAATGTGGAAATTATTGAACAATATCATTAATATCACATGCAAGTAAAATCTTACTGAAGATAATTCAAAAATGGTTGCAGCAGTATATTGACAGAGAGCTTCCAGAAATGCAAGCTGAATTCAGAAGAGGATGTGGAATGAGAGATATCACTGCTGATGTCAGATGGTCTGTTCCACTATGGTTTAAAATCAAGAAGACAGTGTGTCAGGGTTGTGTTCTTTCACCATACTTGTTCAATCTGTATGCTGAGAAGACAATCCTAGATAGAAGCTGGACTATATGAAGAAGAGCATCGCATCAGGATTAGAGGAACACTCATTAATAATCTGTGATACACTGATGACACGACTTTGCTTGCTAAAAGTGAGGATGACTTGAAGCACTTACTGATGAAGATTGAAGGCTATAGTCTGCAGTATGGATTACACTTCAATATAAAGACAACACCTGGACCAATAAGTAGCATCATGATAAATGGAGAAAAGACTGAAGTTGTAAAAGACTTTATATTACTTGGTTCTACAATCAACACCAATGGAAGCAGCAGTCAAGATATCAGACAACGTATAGCCCTGGGCAAATCAGCTGCAAAAGACCTCTTTTGAGTGCTGAAGATTACGGTGCACCTGACACAAGCCATGCTATTTTCAATCGCCTCATATGCATGTGAGAGCTGGGCAGTGAATAAGGAAGACTGAAGAAGAG
>NW_006921686.1:5817643-5818895 GCF_000298275.1 Orycteropus afer afer | reverse complement strand
CTGTGAGTCAGAGATGACTCCATGGCACCAAACAACAACAGCAGTGCATTGAAAGACTTTTCCAAAAGGGTGAAAAGAGAACCTACAGATTGGTTGGGGGAGGAGGGGAGTGTTTGGCTACAACATATCCAACAAGGGACTTATCTCTAACATTTATAGAAGACTTCAACATCTCAGCATCAAAAAGGCAAACGATGCAACTCAGTAATGGTCAGAGGACATGAACAGACTTCATTAAAGAAGATATACAGGCAGACAACAAACACAAGAGGAAATGCTCAGGATCATTAGCCATTAGAGAGATCCAAATAAAAACAACCATGAGATATCATCTCATCACAGCACTAATAGCCAAGTTCAAACAAGGCAAAAAATAACAAATGCTGGTGAGGGTATGGAGAAATTGGAACTCACACACTGCTGGTGGGACTGTAAAATGGTACAGCCACTGTGGAAAATGGTATGACATTTCCTTAAAAAATTGGAAATAAAAATACCATTTGATTCAGCAATTCCACTACTAGGAATACATCCTAAAAAAGATGAGATTCGGGACATGAATAGATATATGCACACACATGTTCATCTTAGCACTCTTCACTATAGCAAAGAGATGAAAACAATGTAAGTGTTCATCAACAGATGAATGACTAACCAAATGATGGTACATTCACACAACGGAATGCTATGCAATATTAAAGAATAATGAAGAATCCACAAATCACCTCATAACATGGATGAATGTGGAGGACATTATGCTGAGGGAAATAAGGCAATCACAGAAGTGCAAAATTGTATGAGTCCATTATTATAAAAAGTCAAGGAAAGGTTTACATAGGAAAGAAATTTATCTTGTTGGTTACCAGAGATGGGAGGGTAGGGGGTGGAAAATTTCTGACTAGTTAAGAGTCATATGTTCATTTGGGTGAAGGGAAAGGCAATATAATAAAAATGTGTGACCAGCACAATAACAATAGAATAGGAGGACACAGAAAGGTGCACAAAAGCTATAGATAATAGGGGCAATCACTATTACATACACAATAGAGCATTATAAGTAACAATAAATACTAGTCCGCAGTGGATGTACAGATATGTGAGAAGCTCAGGTGTGGGGATATACCCATGACCATAGATAGATTTGGCTGATGATATTCCTACATGTGTATTTGTGGTACAAAAGTACCCAGATACACATAAAACTCATAGGGGATAAGGTTGGAGTAGTTTCTCAGCGACAACCAAGCACCTT
>NW_006921686.1:5789923-5790423 GCF_000298275.1 Orycteropus afer afer | reverse complement strand
TCAATGGCAGTGAGTTTGGTTTGGTTTGGAATCCTCTTGGGGTCATCCTAAACAATCAGATATTATCACTGAAGAGAGATAAATTAATCTTACCTCAAACAAAGAATAAAACAAAATTTATCTGTGCTATAATTTATTAAGATAACATAATTTATTAAGATTATAGTTAAAATATTAAGGGGAAATATTAAAATCATACAGACATAGCTCAGAGATATTTGGTTCCAGACTACCGTAATAAAACTAATAGGACAATAAAGCTAGTCACGTGGCTTTTTTGGTTTCCTAGTTGTCTTGGTCCTCTAGTGCTGGTATAACAGACATACCACAAATGGGTGGCTTTAACATCCAGTGAATTATTCTCTTACAGTTTAGGAGGCTAGAAGTTCAAGTTCAAAGTGCCAGCTCTAGGTACTGGGTGAAAACCCCTCAACTTTGGGCTCTGCCTCTTGCACCTGGCCAACTGAACCTAGAGGCATCTCTTGACTCAGACAGCTGCC
>NW_006921686.1:5787818-5789113 GCF_000298275.1 Orycteropus afer afer | reverse complement strand
CCCAGCCACTCAACCAGGCCCAGCCAAGTTGACACACAAACGTAACAACCACAGGTATCCTTCTCACAGTCAGGCATGTGAGGAAAGATAATAACTTGTCAAATTAAAGAACACATTGATTATATTCCATCGGTGATACTATTTTATTTTTTTGGTGATGCTATTTTGTCAGACCTAGAGATTTAAGTAGAATTCACCAGTAAAATCTTTTCTCTCCCTTTTCTGCTTCAGGTTAAAGCAGAGAGGGTCCTTCCCCATTCACACAGAGTAATACTAGTATGAGCAATACTCACACACAATCCTGAAGACACACAGCAAGGACTCAGAAAATCTTTGCAGAAATACTGAGAATATTACTTCAACTTGCAGGGAGATTTGAGAAGGGAAAACTAGGTGTGTCTATTATTCCATGCACTCTGTTTGTACATGTGTGTGAATAGCTCTTGTTTTATGTTTGAAAATTTGAGTCATAACCCAAATACGGCATATCTGTTTATACTCATTGCTATCAAGTCGGACTCAACTCATAGCGACCCCTCCTTGGGTTTCCGAGGCAGTATCGGTATGGAAGTAGATTGCCCAAGGTTCCTTCTGAGGAGTGGCTGGTGCGTTTGAACTGCCAGCCTTCTGGTTAACAGTCAAGTGCCTTAGGCATTATGCCACCAGAGCTCCCACATCTATTTAAATCCTTATAAAATTATTTCTTTTTATCCACACTCAACCTCAATCTGTTAGGTCTGCGACAATAAGCGGACTCTTTACTACAAGAGTAAAGAAGAGCTCAGTGGCTTTGGCATCTAAGGCTGGGCAAAGATTCTGAAGAGACCGTCTCCCTCTCTCTCTCTCTCTCAGTCAGGGTCTAAGGTATAGGAATTTGCAGGGACCTCCACATAGTGGTACCACCCTGAAAGACTCCCCTGCACACACTCCCCCTGCCCTCTCATAGCCAGAGCTTGAATGCCTCTGCTTATGTCCTACCCAAAGTTCCTGCACAACCTCCGCTCTGTGTCTCTCTCCTATTGGAATCCTCTCTGCCCTGTTCTTGCTCTGAGCTGAAATGTAAGCCACTCCTCTGGTTGCTCTCTGCTTGCAGTGTAGTAAATTACTTAGTGTGGCTTTTCTACCCATAAGTCATTGTAAACTCAGTGGTGGAATGAGCAACTGAGGAGCTCCTGATTGTAAATGTTATCCACGTGGAGTATTTCTGTTGGCTGTGGCACAATGCAATGTTCTGAGAGGTTCCCACTCTCTCTCCTGTGCTTAGAGTTCTGATGCTGTGATTGGCTAGTTTGACC
>NW_006921686.1:5786214-5787380 GCF_000298275.1 Orycteropus afer afer | reverse complement strand
AGCATGTCTGGCCTTGCAGGAATAGGCCTTGGGTTACTGCTGGTGATTCTGCCTTCCTCTTGTGGGGTTAGAGGAGGTCAGAACATGTGGCCTCCTTGCTGTTTTTGCACTGCTCCAGTGCTCTCTGGTCCATGCAGGGAAAGGTCATTCACTATGAGCCTGGGTACAGCTGAGGCCATACTTACAGGTATAGGGTTTGTGGATCTGGTCTCCCCAAGAGATGCCACTATTAGGTCACCTATAGGACAAGTGGGGAGCTCTGGTAGCATAGTGCCTAAGGCACTTGACTGCTAACCAGAAAGCTGGCGGTTCAAACCCACTGACCACTCCTCGGAAGGAAGATGGGGCAATCTACTTCCACAGTGATACTGCCTCGGAAACCCAAGGAGGGGTCGCTATGAGTCGGGTCTGACTCGATGGCACATAACAACAACAACAATAGGACAAGTGACAGTGTCTGAATAGGGAGTCTGGGACATCTCCAGTGAGCAGTGAGTAACATTATTATTATTATTATTATTATTGTGATTTGGGTGAAAGTTTACAGAGCAAATTCATTTCCATGCAAGAGTTCACAAACATTGTTTCATGACATTGACTGCAATCCCACAATGAACAGCTCTCTTCCCACTCCCTCCCTGCAGTTACATCTTCCCTGTGTCCTTCTTTCCTATGCATTCCTGCCCCCTGAGTTATCTCTCTGTACAAATACTGCCCTTCTGATCTCCCATGGTTGATTTTCTAAGGAGTGTATCTACCTGGTGTAAATGTTCACCTTACACACCTGTTTGTTGTTTGGCTACAAGCAAGAGGAGTGAGTTCAATTCCAGGCCTGAAAGGTGAGTAGGGGCCATAGTCTTAAGGGTTTCATCAGTCTCTATCAGACCAGTAAGCCTAGTCTTTTTCATGATTTTGAGTTTTCTTCCATTTTCTCCTACTCTATCCAGGATTTCCTACACTGATCCTTTTCTGAGTGGTTGACAATAGTGCCCAGGCACCATCTAGTTCTTCTGGTCTCATGGTCATATAGGCTGAGGATCGCATGGTCCACTAATCCCCTGGACCAATTGTTTCCATTCACCTTTGGTTTTCTTCATTCTTCTTTGCTCTGGATGAGGAGAGACCAATTGTTGCATGTTAGATGGCAGCTTGAGCAGTTTTTTTTT
>NW_006921686.1:5779868-5785509 GCF_000298275.1 Orycteropus afer afer | reverse complement strand
CCCATCATTGCATCTAGATGGCAGCTTGAAAGCTTTTAAGACCCCAGTCGCTACTCGCCAAAGTAGGAGGCAGAACAATGTTTTGTGTAGTATGTTATGCCAATTGAGCTTGATGTCCCCTTGAGCAGTAATTTTTATCTTCAGTCAAGTCAGCAGGAGCCAGCACTGGTGATAGTGACAATTCTTGGCCATTACTGAGAAGATTCTAATGCATCACCCAATGGCTGGAAGATAAAGTTTTCTGTGCTCCCTCTGGAAGAATCCAAGTTCAGAATCAAAGTCCCACCATGGATGGAAGGTGGATCAAGAGCTTTTTTTTTTGCTTTATTTTTAACTGGACATTCTTCTCAATGCTCTTTCACATTTCCAAAATCATGCTGACCCCCATACTGTCCATACTGAGCAGCACTTTTGATCTGGGATCTGATCTGTCCCAGGATTTGAAATTCACAACTCTTGTTGCTTGTGGCCACAGGTCTTTTTATTTCCAGAATGAAGCCTGGAGTTGAAGCCCCTCTAGGCCACCTCAGAGTCCTTGGAGCTCCCAAATATCCTCAAGCCTCCACAGCACCATCATTATCTGTTCTCAAGTCACCTGTAACGCCCTGCTTCCTTGTGTCTCCACATGAATGACCAAGCTGTTCCACTGTTATCTGAAGGATTTACACTGAGAAGCAGCATTCTTGGGGACACAAACAGGACTTAGTGAATAGATACATATATGACTGAGACTCATATTGGAATTCTATAAAAGTGAGGAAAATAGGCCAACCACCTAGTAGAACAAAAACACAACACAATTTAAAAATGGGTAGAAAATTTCAATAGATATTTTTCCATGAAGATACACAAATGTCCAAAATGTACATGAAAAAAAATGCTGAACATGCTTAGGCTTTAAAAAGCAAAACTAAACCCACTGTCATTGACTTGATTCTGACTCAGAGCTACCCAAATCGGGTTTCCAAAGCTGTAAATCTTCACAGAAGTAGATTGCTTCATCTTCCTTCCATGAAGCAGCTGGTGGGTTCAAACCACCTACCTTTTGGTTTGCAGCCTAATGCCTTAACCAGAGTGTCACCAGACCTCCTTATTAGGCTTTGTGGTTGTTGTTATGTGCCTTTGAGTCGGTCCCGACTCACAGCGACCCCTCCTTGGGTTTCCGAGGCAGTATCACTATGGAAGTAGATTGCCCAACCTTCCTTCCCGCTTTAGGGGAATACAAATCAAAAGGTCCCTCCTCCCACCTAATCTCTTCCTCTTTATTTAATGAGGTTTTGACTTAACTGTGAAATCAATAGGATTTTTACTGATGACATAGTGAGGTTACCATGAGCAAAGCAGGTCATTTATCTTGAGAGGGATTTATTGTTGATATGGAGAAATAGTGCCATAATCACACAGATTAGATCTTGAATGGTATGTCTCTTGATTTGGATTTGGGATTGAAGCTTTTCAAAATAATATTTGGCATCTGCAGTGTAGTAAATTACTTAGTATGGCTTTTCTACCCATAAGTCATTGTAAACTCAGTGGTGGAATGAGCAACTGAGGAGCTGATTGTAAATGTTATCCACCTGGGTTATTTCTGTTGGGTGTGGCACAATACAATGTTCTGGGAGGTTCCCACTCTCTCTCAGGTGCTTAGAGTTCTGATGCTATGACTGGCTAGTTTGACCACCTGCCGGGCTCAAAAGGAGGCCTCCTAGAGGCAGAACTCTCTCTGACTGCTGTTGAGGAAGACGAGCTGCCGAAAGAGACACGGGCTCCTGAGACACGCGCTGTTGGGAAAGAGGCGCAAGAGACATGTGTTGCTGAGTGAGACACCAAGGGACATGCACTGCTGGGGGAGAGACTGTGAGAGACTTGGCTGAGAGACAGTGGGCTGGGAGAGAGACTGAGCATTTTTCCTAAACTTGAATTGCAGTCTGGTCCTTCCCTTTAATAAACCTCATAATCTGTGAGTTCTGTGTAGCCACTGCAGCGAATTATCGAACCCAGGAGAGAGGTGCTGGTGCTTTGGGAGGAATAGTTGGTGAAAGGGCTGGAGGGAGGCAGTATGTCTGGCCTCGCAGGAATAGGCCTTGGGCTACTGATGGTGATCCTGCCTTCCTCTTGTGGGGTTAGAGGAGGTCAGAACATGTGGCCTCCTTGCTGTCTTAGCAGCATTAATATTAATCCTTATGAATAGACCTAGTTTGAAATAC
The DNA here is from genome assembly GCF_000298275.1 of Orycteropus afer afer. Lineage (NCBI taxonomy): Eukaryota > Metazoa > Chordata > Mammalia > Tubulidentata > Orycteropodidae > Orycteropus > Orycteropus afer. The sequence continues at coordinate 5,783,302 of NW_006921686.1, read as the reverse complement.
TTTTTGCTGAAAAGAGTAAAACTTCCTCATAGTCAGACCAAAGAAATAAATTAAACCTACTTAGATGTCTTGGGAAAATCAAACCCACTAGATCACATTCACTGTTTCAAAAGGGCTTTTTCTCCACGATTGTAAAGATGTTTGGTAAATAAACCCCAGAACTGTTCCCTATACTCAGTTAGCCAGTTAAAGTCTTTTTCTTTTTTGCCAGTTACAGTATCAAAACTAAAATATATTTTTATAATCTTACTATTTCCCTTGCATCACAACTTTAAAACAAATGAGGTATGGTTCTGTTTGTTTGTTTTAAAAAGTCTTCAAAAAAGCTCCCTTTTAACTGTTGTTGTTATTGTGTGCCATCGAGTCAGACCCAACTCATAGCGACCCCTCCTTGGGTTTCCGAGGCAGTATCACTATGGAAATAGATTGCCCAACCTTCCTTCCCAGGAGTGGCTGGTGGGTTAGCAGTCAAGTGCCTTAGGCACTATGCTACCAGAGCTCCTCCCTTTTAACTAATTGGGCTAAAGTGTTGTTTAGTTTAATGATGGCTTCATGGGATAGTTTCAGTTCAAAGTTTATATATTATTTCCAGGCATTAGATCTGGGACTTCATTGTCTCAGATGATTCAGTAAGTCTGGTTTCCAGGTCAGAGTGATGTGTTCCCTCGTTTATTTTCTGGAAGTTTAAGAAGGATTGGTGTCACTTCTATAAATGTTTAGCAGAATTCCCCAATGAAGTCATCTTGTCTAGGACTTTTGGTTATTTGGGAGATTTTTGATTGCTGATTCAATCTCTCTACTTGTTCCATTGTTGTTGCTGTTATTAAGTGTCAAAGCGTCAGTTCCATCTCATAGCAATCCTGTGTACAACAGAACAAGACATTGCCTGGCCCTGCATCCTTCTTACAATCGTTGCTAGTTAGAACCCACTGTTGCAGCCACTGTGTCCATCCATCTTGTTGACAGTCTTCCTCTTGTTCACTCACTCTCTACTTTACCAAGCATGATACTTGTTCAGGGACTGGTCCCTCCTGAGAAACACGTTCGAAGTATGTAAGATGAAGTCGCACCATCCTTACTTCTAAGGAGCATTCCGGCTGTACTTCTTCCAAGACAGACTTGTTCGTTCTTCTGGCAGCCCTGGTGCATTCAATATTCTTTGTCCAAACCATAATTCAAATACATCAATTCTTCTTCGGTCTTACTTTTCATTCCCCAGCTTTTGCATGTATATATGATTCAACTGAAAATACCTTGGCTTAGGTCAGGTGCACTTTAGTCCTTAAAGTGACATCTTAGCTCCACCACCACCCCCCAACTCTTTATTGTGATTTGGGTGAAATTTTACAAAGCAGATTCATTTTACAGTCAACAGTTCATATACACATTTTGTTTTGTGATAGTGGGTGCATTCCCCAGAGTGTAACATCTCACCTTCCTCTTCCTCCCTGCGGTTTATCCTCTCCCTGTTGTCTTCTTGCCTATGCATTTGTGCCTCCCTACATTTCTCCCTCTGCAAATACGGCCCTTCTGATTTCCCATGGTTGTTCTAAGGAGTGCTTTTTAACAATTTAAGGAGGTTTATTTCCAGCAGATTTGCCCAATGCATCATTTTATTTATTTTTTTAAAGATAAGAACTCCTATCTGCATTTTATTCATTTGATTTCTTGACTGCTGCTTCCATGAACATTGACTGTGAAACCAAGTACAATGAAATCCTTGACAATTTCAATATTTTCTCTGTTTATCATGATGTTGCTCATTGGTCCAGCTGTGAGGGCTTTTGTTTACTTAATGTTGAAATGGATTTTCACCTCAACCAAAAATCCACCTTCCTGAGTTAGTACTTCATGTTCTCGTCACTTTTAGCAATCAAGGTTGTGTCATCTGTATATCACAGGTTGTTAATGACTCTTCCTCCAGTCCTGATACTGTGTTCTTCACGTAGTCTAACTTCTCAGATTACTCAGCCTACAGACTGAATAAGTATGCAAAAGCATATAACCCTGACACACACCGTGCTTCGTTTTAAACCACACAGTATCCTCTTCTTCTGTTCAAACAACTGCCTCTTGGTCTATGTTCAGATTCCACATGAGCACAATTAAGTGTTCTGGAATTCCTAATCTTCACAGTGCTATCCATATTTTTTATTATCCATACAGTGAATGCATTTGCACAGTCAATAAAACACAGGAAAACATTTTTCTGGTGTTCTCTGCTTTCAGCTAAGATCCATCTGACATCAGCAATGATGTCTCTTACTCCACATCCTCCTCTGAATACCACTTAAGTTTCTGGCAGTTCCCTGTCAATGAACTATTCCAACTGTTTGTTAAGCACAAATTTTCAGCAAAATTTTACTTGCATGTGATATTAATGCTATTGTTTGATAATTTCTGCATCTGTTGCATCACCTTCTTTGGAATGGGCATGCACATGGATCTCTTTCAATTGGTTGTCCAGTTAGGTGTCTTCCAAATTTCTTGGCGTAGATGAGTGAGCACTTCCAGCATTGCATCCATTTGTTGAAACATCTCAATTGGTGTTTCATCAATTCCTGGAGTCTTTATTTTTGCCAATGCCATCAGTGCAGCTTGGACTTCTTCCTTCAGTACCATCAGTTTTTGATCATATGCTACCCCCTGAAATGGTTGAATGTCGACTGGATGCTTTTTGCACAATGATTGTGTGTTTCTTCCATCTTCTTGATCCTTCCCGCGTTGTTCCACATTTTGCCCATGGACTCCGTCAATAATGCAACTCAAAGTTTGAATTTTTTCTTGTTCTTTCAGCTGAGAAATGTCAAATGTGTTCTTCCCTTTTGGCTTTCTAACTCCAAGTCTTTGCACATTTCTTTATTTTACTTTATCTTCTGAGCTGCTCTTTGAAATATTCTGTTCAGCTCTTTTACTTCATCATTTCTTCTGTTTGCTTTTTTCTACTCTACATTCAAGATTTAGTTTCACAGGAAACAAAATGTGTATGAACTGCTGTATGGAAAATGAATTCGCTCTGTAAACTTTCTGTAAACCCAAATCACAAAAATTTAAAAAAAAAAAAGAAAGAAAGAAAGAAAGAAAAAGAGTATGTTCCAAAGTCTCTTCTGACATCCATTATTTTGGTCTTTTCTTTCTTTCCTGCCTTTTCAATGACCTTTTGCTTTCTTATCAGAAGGAAGACTGGGCAATCAACTTCTGCAGAGATACACCTCAGAAATCCAAGGAGGAGTCGCTATGAGTTGGATTCAACTTGATGGCAGTGAGGTTTTTTTTTTTTTTTTTTCCTTTCATGTATGATGTCCTCCCAAAAGATATCTGTTCTTCAGTCATTAGCATTTCCTGTGTCAAATCTACGCTTGGAAAGGTCTCTAATTGAGTACATCTCACCTGCATTTACAGGTGTCTTGTCATAGGCCTGTTGAGGTTTTCTA
>NW_006921686.1:5771320-5779178 GCF_000298275.1 Orycteropus afer afer | reverse complement strand
GTTTTCTTCATTCTTCTTTGCTCTGGACGAGGAGACACCCATCATTGTAAGATGGCTGCTTGCAAGCTTTTAAGATCCCAATTGCTACTCACCAGAGTAAGAGGTGGAACAATGTTTTGTGTAGTATGTTATGCCAATTGAGCTTGATGTCCCCTGCGACTATGGTCCTGAGCCCACAGGTTCAACTACTAGGTCCCTCTGGGTAGCTGGCTGTGACCAAGAAGTGACTACAACCTTGTCCCTTGTCAGCTCTACTATACACCTGGGAATTCTTATAGATCATATAAATACACTTATAGGACCATTTTCTGCCAACCCTATACATGGTCTTGGGTACACTTCCCGGTTCACAGACATGCCTACTAGTTCAGCCTGTCCACTCATCTATCCACCATACCCATGTTTGCCTTCACCAACAACACAGTACTATATGTTCATCACTCTTATGATGACTTTTTATTTCTGTAGGATTGCTTGTAATGTCCCACTTTTATTTCTGACTGAGGTATTTGTATCTTCTCTTTTATGAATTCATCAATCTTTCAGAAACAAAAACCCTCAAATTTCTCTTTTCATTGATTCCACCCATTGCTTTTCTATTTTCTGTTTTTATTTCCAGTCTGATCTTTGTTATTTCTTTCCTTTGGTACCTTTGGGCTTACTTTGCTCTTCTCTTCCTAGTTCCTGAAGTTGTAAAGTTAGGCTGTTGATTTGAGATCTTTTTAAATATGTTTATTGTGATACATTTCATTCTTAACAATGCCTTTGCTAACATCCCATACATTTTGGTATACTGTGCTTTAATTTTCATTTGACTCTAAGTATTTTCTGATTTCTTTCTTGATGTCTTCCTTGATCCATTGTTTAATATTGTGTTGTTTAATTTCCACATATTTATGTATTTTTGTCTTCCTTCTGCTATTAATTTCTAGTTTCATTTCATTGTAGTTGGAGAAGATATTTTGTATGATTTCAGTCTTTTAAAACAAGTCTTAGACTTGTTTGTGACCTAGCTTATGGCCTGTTCTGGAGAATGATCCATGTGCACTGGAAGAGAATGTCTGTTGTGGAGTTGGGTGGAGTATTCTATACATTTCTGTTAGGTCTAGTTGTTTTATAGTGTTTTAAAGTCTTCTAACCTGTACATTATCCAGGCTTCCACAGAGATAATTTCCCTCTTTCTTGTTCTTTAAGTGGGTCATTGTTTCTAATTTCCTTGTTTTTTTTTTTTTGTTGTTGTTGTTGAAGCCAGAGCATTAGAATATTACAATGGATTAGTGCAATAGTTAAGGTTTTTGTCAACTTGGTTGGCCATGATTCTCAGTGGTTTAGCAGTTATGATGCAGTCATCTGCCATGATGACACCTGATATAATCACCTCCATGAGATGTGCTATGAGCAGCCAGTCAGTTGAAAGTGAGTTTTCCTAGGGGTGTGGCCTGCTTCCAAGATATGTATGAACATCCTGGGAAAATTCTCTTTCTGGTGGATCTGGATCCTGCATCTGGCTCATCATCAACTTTGATTTCTGGGCGTGAACCAGTGGCCTGCTGTATTGCCTCCTGATCTTAGGACTGTTGCCATCACAACCTGTGAGCCAACCATCTGCCATTTTACCTGCAATCTTGGACTTGTCATCCTCTGAAGCCAGCAGCTTGCTATATTGCCTGCCAGTTTTGAATTCCTCAGCCCATGCAAGTGTGCAAGTTAGGAGAAACCTCCTGTTTGACACTTGACCCATTCCTTGAGCTAAATTTCTCTTTCTATATCTATATATTCATTCACTGGTTTTGCTACTGTAAAGAACCGAGCCTAAGACAGTTAGCTTTCTCACTTCCTATATATATATATACACACAGTGTTTTCAAAAGTGCTACTTTCTCCAAGAAATTCTCACACAGGCACAGCCTTCAGTCTTAGCTCACTGCTCCCTCCCCTGCCCTGTGAGAGCTCCAATTTAGGCCAGACTGAAGGTTCAGTCCTTTAGGCAGCTCCCAGACAGGCTACACAGGACAGATCCCTGGCACAATCTGCCCTACTCACTCAGAGCCCGACACCCAGATGCTTTCTATGTGAACACATGAGCCACAGTTCACTTCTACCGCAGCCACTCAGCTGTTGCACTGGGAGTGGAGTCAAAGAGGTTTTCCCACTTTTTAACAGTCACCTTTTCCTTGTTTCAGTGTGAGGCTAGTTTCTCTGATCTTGTGCCCACTTTTCAGAACTCTTAGAGTTGGGATTACAGATTTCTACTAGCTTTTCTTGTGTGGGAGGGCCAGGATCTTAGATCTGCTCATGCCACCATATTACCAAAATTCTTTAATATCCCTTTCTAAAGGTAAGCAAGGATCTCTGGTAGCATACTGCCTAAGGCACTTGCCTACTAACCAGAAGGCTGGGAGTTCAAACCCACCAGCCACTCCTCGGAAGGAAGGCTGGGAAATCTACTTCTGTAGTGATACCACCTCAGAAACCCAAGGAGGGGTCACTATGAGTCTGGTCCAACTCAATGGCACATAGCAACAACAACAAAGGTAACCAGATCCTTTACTGCTCAGAAAAAAATATTACACACATAGGTAATTATACGTGTAGTAAATGAAATCCCATGTCTCTGTTTGCTTTTCTAAATATATATCCAGGGTATCTACCAATGTCAACAACAACTATAAATTTTTCTTCTTTCAGTTGATTCTGCACAGTATTCCACTGAAGATAAACAATGTTTTATGCCTAACTGATGAATGCAGAATCTACCATTACAAATAATGTAACAATGAACATTCTTTTTTGTACTTCCATAATACAGATTTACATGCCCATCAAGGAAGGTTTACTACAAGAGATTTCATTTATTCAGTAATTTTGTTTCGGTTTTTCTGCTTCGGTAAAACTGATCATGTTCATTGTAATTAATTCTTTGAAAAGTTAAAGGAAAAATCATCCAAAACCCTCCTTGCAAGAGCAAACTACTGTTAGCATATTGATGACTATCCTACACGGTATCTTGATAAATAATCACATCTTTAGGTATACCTTTTAGATTGTTCTAGGAAGTCTCTAACCTTGTTTTCTTGTGAATGTGAGTTCCTTTCCTTTCATTATAAGGCTATATGCTGCTGCAAGTTACTGGAAAACACCAAAATTTATCCAACCTTTTATTTACCTTTATTAATTTTTGCATACAATCTTTCTCACTTTTGCTATAATCTCCTGCATAACTTCTGGTGCTAGGATTACCAGGTCATGGGGTATTTTTATACATATTGACCAACTAATCTCAAAAAGCTCATGTTGTTCACTCATACCAAGAGAAGATGCTCATCACAGAATGCTGTGTAAATGACATTACACTTAAAGTTTACATTGAAATCTGGTAGGTTTCTTTTTTTCCTATTAGAGGGGTGGCAGTGGGGATGAAGCATGTGACAAAATTAGTGTCCCTGAAATTTGCCAACTTCCCTGGCTTAGGATGTCTGGATGGAGGACTACAGCAGAGAAGGCAACTTAACCTATACCTGAGTAGAAATAATGAGAAGAAACCAATTATATCAATTCAAGTTTACTAAGAAATTTCTGTCATTAAGTAACTACTTCAAAGAGTTACAAGAAACCCTACCTTAATGAATTGAGTCCAAAAATTCAATTGTGTAAATTGCAATATCATATTGGTAAAAAAAAAAGTCTATAAAATACAAACTGATATTAAAAAATATACTGTACACAATTGATACTGTACACAGAACTGAAACTGGATGAAGGAAGCCATTCAAAGTCTTTTGCCCAAATCTGTATTATTGTGGACAGCAGTGCTATATGACTTCTGTGTTTCAGTTAATGTTTATTTCTTGAAATTAATATTAACGATACTTGCAGGATTCCTTTTGTGTATAATTTAATAAATTTAGGATAGGGAACTGACTATAAATTCCAAGTATTTGTTTTAATTATAGGGTCTTCCTCCATGTTATTCAGTAATTGCTGGTTACCCATGACCAAGTCAGGCAGTTTGTTCTACATGGTGGAGACAGGGTGGTGAAAATGTTCCTTTCTAAATGGAAGGAAATGCTACATTCTAGTAGAATTTTGTCCATCACTGTACTTTTGTTAAAGTCTTTCCCATATTTTTCACTGATATGGCCTCTCTCCTGAGTCTATAATGAGAATTGGAGCATCCTCAACTTTGGCATAAACACTGACTGTATTTATAAACAAGTAAGTTTTCTCTGTGGAATCTGATGTTTATAAAAAATTCCTCTTCCAACTAAGTCCTTAAAACACAATATAGAGAGCTTCTCTCCTACGGAGATCCTTTGATGAAGCTTCTGAATTGTCAAGGAGTCAGTTTCCACCATCATCAGTATGGACTTTCCAGTGGAGATGAAGATGTGGACTCTAACTGAAGGCTATGCCACACCTCACATTTCTACAGATTACTTCCACTGTGGACTCTCTGATGGTATACAAGATGTGACCTCTGACTGAAACCCTTACAACAGACATCACATATATATGGCTTCTCTCCAGTGTGGACCCTTTGATGTGTGTGAAAATGTGAGGCCTGACTGAAGCCTTTCCCACACTGCTGACATGTATATGGTTTCTCTCCCGTGTGGACCCTCTGATGAGCACTGAGACCCGCGCTCCAACTGAATTCCTTCCCACACTCCTCACACTTAAATGGTTTCTCTCCAGTGTGAATTATCTGATGGACTTGAAGATTTGATCTCTGGCTGAAGGCCTTCCCACAAGTGTCACATTTATATGGTTTCTCTCCAGTGTGGACTCTCTGATGGGCTTGGAGATGTGAGGCTTGGCTGAATCGTTTCTGACATGCGTCACACTTGAAGGGCTTTTCCCCAGTGTGGACGCTCTGATGAGCTTGAAGATTTGAGGCCTGACTGAAACCCTTACCACACTCCTCACATTTATAGGGCTTCTCTCCTGTGTGGACTCTTTGATGATTGTGGAGGTTCAAACTCCAATTAAAGCGCTTCCCACACACCTCACATTTGTATGGTTTTTCTCCAGTGTGGACTCTCTGATGGGCCTGAAAATACGAACTCTGACTGAAGCCTTTCCCACACACATTGCATCGAAATGGTTTCTCTCCTGTGTGGACCCTCTGATGGCTCTGAAAACTTGAGGCTGAACTAAAACCCTTACCACACTCTTCACATTTATAGGGTTTCTCTCCTGTGTGGACCCGCTGATGACTATGAAGATTAAAGCTCAAACTAAAGCACTTACCACATTCATCACATTTGTAAGGTTTTTCTTCAGTGTGGACTCTCTGATGGGTATGAAGATTTGAGCTACAGCTAAAGCGTTTACCACAATCCCCACATTTATATGGTTTCTCTCCTGTGTGAATTCTTTGATGCGCTTGAAGATGTGATCTCTGAGTGAAGCCCTTCCCACACACCTCACATTTATAAGGTTTCTCTCCAGTGTGAACTCTGCAATGAATGTTAAGATCTGTGCTACGACTGAAGCCTTTCCCACAACTATCACATCTGTAGGGCTTCTCTCCTGTGTGAATAGGCAGATGAGCATAAAGATGTGAGCTCTGATTAAAGCTCTTGCCACATTCATGGCATGTATAGGGTTTCTCCCCTGTATGGACTCTCTGATGAGTTTGCAGATTTGAGCTTTGACTAAAACCCTTACCACACTCATGACACCAATAGCGTTTTTTCCCTCTGTGAACACTTTGTTGACCTGGAATACCTGAGCCATAACTGACGTCCTTTCTATATGTACTACATGTAGGGGACTTCTTTCTCAAGTGTGCCTGCTGATGAAGTTCAAGACTGGAGTGGTCACTGAAGGCATTTTCACATTCATTACACTGGTACGTTTTCTGTCCTGTGAGAATTATAGTATGCTGGTTAAGAGGTGAGATATCCTTACCATAATCGTTGTCATTATGAGCCTTATCTCTTTTGTGTGCTATATTGTCATGATAGTGTGAAATGCAATTGAAAATGTCAACACATGGAGTAAATATACATAATTTGCTTTTCATTTGAGTTTGCGTACAACTTCCCTGATAATTCTGGGTCTCATTTAGATATATTTTACTCCAAGAATTCTGAGTTCTCCCACTTGGAAATTCTTGATTTTTGGTAACACTGGAATCATCCCCTATGAGATTCATTATATAGCTGTCATCTTCAGAAACTCTTGGCCCTGCTTGGCAGGGAGAATCACGTTGCTTGGAACACTGAGCACCCTTTTCTTGAATATTCATCATGGAGTCTTGTCTTCTAGTTAATTTGCTCACAGGTCCCCTGATTTGCCAGCATGAAAGCTCTCCCAGTGAAAGGCACCTTAATCCTGCTTCATGAAGAGTCTCCGTCTCATTTTGATTCCTGCCTCCTGAAAGGATAAAGAGAATAAAAGATTGAGGATAAGTGCATGCTTTGCTCAGGTATTTCAAGTGCTTACACACAGGTTGGCCTCCATATTAGTCTTTAATTCAAGAAGGGAATCTTCCACTTATCTTTACCATTATGCTGGATGTTCTTTGGTTTTCTCAGCCTGTAGAGACAAAGAGGTGGTCTCCAGGAACCTAGCCATTAAGCAGATGTTCTTTCCATGGCTTAGGGACAGTCAGAGAACACTTTGGGAACAGTGACACATTAATGATTTTCATCACATTACCTGGTTATCAGCATGTAAGAAAAAAATGAAGCCATAGGCATTAGATGGTTTTGCCTTGTCTTCAAGTAGATGAAAGAGTGATCCTTGAGTAGCTCCATCATTGAATGGCTGGGTTAGGGAAGCTGAGACCAGAGGAGACTGAGGACTGCTGCTGACTTCTGCCTGGAACCTCTAATTCCTGCTTCAGGCCTCAGCTTAGAAATTGGTTTCTTTGAAAAAGCCTTTTCTGACACTTGATTCCCAGGTTACATTGTTCTCCAGCAGGCAGTCATTACTGTCCTTATTATTGCTGTAATTATCTATTACATTGTATGTGGTCCCCAACAGCTCTAAGCGCTGGGAGATTGAGGGACATGTTTACCATTGCATTCCCAGTAAGTTTCTTACCTTTTATGTTGAGAGACCCAATAAGCACTTGTTTAATCCAGGCAGATGACCTCAGTGGGATCATTAGATTTCATGCACGTATATCAACCCCAATACTGCTTAGCTTACTTACTGCTTTGAATAGGTTGAAATATACAGACCTGTTCTTAGCAACAACATTAACAGCTATACACTAAGTTGTTGTCTTAGATTATGACTTTGAACTCTCTGCTACCTAATGCTTATAAAAAGTTTGGGGGAAATAAAATTTATGAAGTACTGTAGCTAAAGCATTGGGATGCTAATCAAAAGGTCAGTGGTTAGAACCCACCAGACACTCCACGGGAGAGAAATGAGGCAGTCTGCTTCCGTAAAGACTTAACAGCCTTGGAAACCCTCTGTGGCAGCTCTATGCTGTCTTACAGTGGTAGTGTGAGTCAGAATCAACCCTATGGCAGTGTGTTTGCAGTGTACCTGGACCATATCATTTGTTACTCCTAGAACTGGTTTTACTGAATCATGCTTTGCTTATATTGAAGAATATTAAAAGTGACACAACTTTGATACTCATTATTGTGTTGACTTCAGGGATGGAAGAAGAGGTATTTACTGTGACTTCCTTGTAAGTACTGACAGGATTTTTTTCCCAAGGTGCAGTACTAGAACTTCCTTTGCACTAGGATTTTTATGCATGAACCTGTTGTTGTGTGCTGTCGAGTCAGCCCCAGCTTGGGTTTCCGAGGCAGTATCACTATGGAAGTAGATTGCCCAACCTTCCTTCCGAGGAGTGGCTGGTGGGTTTGAACTGCCAGCCTTCTGGTTAGCA
>NW_006921686.1:5767956-5770080 GCF_000298275.1 Orycteropus afer afer | reverse complement strand
GAGAGGTGGTGGGTGCTTTGGGAGGAACGGTTGGAGAAAGGGCTGGAGGGAGGCAGCATGTCTGGCCTTGCAGTAATAGGCCTTGGGTTACTGCTGGTAATCCTGTCTTCCTCTTGTGGGATTAGAGGAGGTCAGAACATGTGGCCTCCTTGCCGTTTTTGCAGCCCCTAATCCAAAAGCACTTGTAAACTATTTTTTTAAAATATTGTAACTCTGTGATTTAATACAATGCTTGAGTTAGGTAGAGATAAATTTTATAATAAAAGTAAGCTGGTTACTTGCCCTCTTTTTCATATTATGTTTTACAGTTTTTTGGAGAACGATTTAAAGCATTTAGATTCATTATAAAAGATCAGTAATCTTGGATCATACAAAGGATAAACTAAACCTGAAAAAAATATAAGTGTTAGAGGCTAGAAGACCACTGGAAATTAAGGGGAGAAACTCAGAGGCAAGGGGATTGTAGAGAGTTAGCCCCTAACACTGAGTATAAAGTCCACCCAAATCCTTATTAGATCTCTCAAGGAGAGACCTTGTGAGGGTTTAAGCTAAAACATTTCCCTCAAAAAAAGAGCAGCTAGAAACCAACAGAGAAATTAAAATGAAATACTGAAAAATATTTGATTAACCCAACAAGAATGCAGGAAAAGACAAACATGGAAAAAAGAGGAAAACATGGGGGAAAGAGAGAATCAAAAACAAAACTAAACTAAAACAAGATGGTAAACCTAACTATATCAATAACTACATTAAATGTAAATAGACTATCCTAACATCAAAAGACAGGGATTATCATATTACATAAAAAGCTAGATCCAACTATATGCTGTCAACAAGAGATAGATTTTAAACACAAAGACACAAGCAGTTAAGAGAAGTATCATGCAAAATCTAAGAAAGCTTGCTGTTGTTGTTGTTAGGTGCCACGGAGAGTTGGCTCTGACTCCCAGCAACCCCACATAAACAGAACGAACTCGGCCCAACTCTAAGTCATTCCTCACAAGTGCTGCTATGTTTGACCCCACTGTTGCAGCCACCGTGTCAATACGTCTCCTTGAGGGTCTCTCTCCTGTTTGCTAATCTTCTGCTTTACCAAGCATGATGTCCTCCTGCTCCAGGGACTGGTCCCTCCTGAGGACATGATCAAAGTCCGAGAGATGAAGGAGCTTGTAAGGAGCATTCTGGCTGTACTTCTTTCAAGACAGATTTGTTTGTCCTCCTGGCAGTGTCCATGGTATATTCAATATTCTTCACTAACACCATAATTCAAATGCATCAATTCTTCTTTGGTCTTCCTTATTCATTGTCCAGCTCTCACATGTATGGTGACGGAAAATATCATGGTCAGGCACACCTTAGTCTTCAAAGTGACATCTTTGTTGTTTAATGCTTTAAAAAAAAAGTCTCTAAAGAAAGCTTGAGTGGCTAAATTAATGTCAGACAAAAACAGACTTTAAGAAAAAGAGAGTATTTTATAATAACAAAAGGGTCAACATTCAACATATCAGGAAGATATAACAATTATAAATGCATATATGCCTAAAAAGGCTGCCAAATACATGAAGCAAAAATAGACAGAAAAGGAGAAATGGACAAATCTACATTCAGAGTTAGAGACTTTAATACACTTCTCATAGCTGTTGGCAATTAGACAATTTAAAAAAAAATCAGTAAAGCCATATAAGATCAGAACCACAATATCAAACACTTTAACCAAAATGAAATTTATAGATCACTGCCCCCGGAACAGCAAACACACGTTCTTTTCTAATGAAACTATAGCATCCATCAAGACAAACTAGATCCTGGGAGGTAAAACAAATCTCAGAAGATTTCCAAAGAATAAAATATTAAAGAATATGTTATCTGATCGGAGTGGAATTAAACTAAATATACATATCTATATATCTAGAAAAGACCTCATTATATGGAAATCAAACACACTCTAAACCCATCTGTCAAACAAATCACTCAGGAAATCAGAAACTATTTTAAACTAAATAATAATGAAAGCATATGACTTCAAAATTTGTAGCACATGGTTAAGCAATACACGGAGACATATTTAAAAGCAAGAAAAGTCTAAAATTGATGATCTAAGATTCCATTTCAAGAAGCTATAAA
>NW_006921686.1:5760539-5767370 GCF_000298275.1 Orycteropus afer afer | reverse complement strand
AAAAAAAAAAAAAAAGAAACAGACAAAAATCACCAACATCAGGCATGAAAAATGTGATATTACTACAGATCTTATAGGCATTAACATAACAAAGAGCTACAATAAGAACTTTATGTCAATAAATTTGACAATTTAAAAGAGATGTACTAATACCCAGAAAGACAGAAATTACCAAATCTGTCACAAGAAAAAAAACTAGAGAAGATAAGTTCATAAACTGGATTAATAAATAAAAATTTTCTCATAAAGGAAACTAGAGGACTAGATGACTTCACTGATAAAGTCCATTAAACACTTAGAGAAAGAATAAAACCAGTCTGACACAAACTCATCCAGGAAAAAGAAGAGGAAGAATGCCTCCCAAGTTAAGATATGAAGCTAGAATTACCTTGATATTAAAGACGTCAAATGTAAAGACAATTACAAATCAAATCCTTCTTCAACACAGGTGCAAAAAGCAAAGAGCAAATCTTATTTGTTTCTAGAAACATAATAAAAAGGATAACATCACAACCGGGGTTAATCCCAGGAATGCAAGGTTGGTTAAACATGTGAGAATCAATCAGTACATTTAATCAGATTAAAAGCACAAAAGAGATTTAAAAAAGTATTATCTCAATAAATTCAAAATCACATTTGACAAAATACTACATTCATTCATGATAAAAACTCTCATTAAAGTAGGAACAGGAAGAAACTCAACCCAATAAAAGGCATGTGTAAAAACCCACCCAAAAGACCCACTGCCATTGAATTGATTCTGACTCACAGTGACCCCCATTGGGTTTCCAAACCTGTAATCTTTACAGAGGTAGATTGTCTCATCTTCCTCCTGCGGAGCAGCTTGTGGGTTTGAACCTCCAACCTTCTGGTTAGCAGCCAAATGCCTTACCCACTATGACACCAGAGCTCCTTATAAAAACCTACAGTGAGATGTAAAGGACTTATACAAGGAAAACTATAAAACACTAATGCAAGAAACCAAATGAGACCTACATAAATGGAAAACCATTCCACGCTCATGGACTGGAAGACTTAACATTACGAAAATGTCAATAATACTCAAAGCAATCTACAGACATAATGCAATCCTGATCCAAATCCCAACAGCATCTTTTACTGAAATGGAAAAACTAATCTCCAGCTTCATATGGAAAGGAAGGAGGCTGAAAATAGCTAAAGCAATACTGAAGAAGAAGAATAAAGTAGGAGGCCTCAACTCCCAATCTCAAAACTTACCACATACCTGCGGTATCAAAACAGCCTGGTACTGGTTCAATGACAGACATATGGACCAATCAAATAGAACTGAGAATGCAGATGTAAATCCATCCATCTATGGACAGCTGATCTCAACAATGGGTCAAAGTCCATTCAATAGGATGAAACAGTTTCTTTAACAAATGGTGTTGGCAAAACTGGGCATTCATTTGAAGAAATATAAAACAGGATCCATACTTCATATATCCTGCACAAAAACAAACTCAAAATGGAGCAAAGACCAAAATGTTAAAGCTAAAACTATAAACTTCCTAGAAGATAACATAGGGACAAAACTAGGGGACCTAACTTTTGGCATATAGCCTATCAAACTCAACTAAAAATGCACAAACAACAGAAGATAAATTAGATTAACTGGGACCTCCTAAAAATTAAACACATATGTTCATCAAAAGACTTACCAAAAGAGTAAAAAGAGAACTTACAGACTGGGAAAAAAATCTTTGGCAATGATGTACCCAACAAGGGTCTAATTTCTAAAACATATAGAAAACTTCAACAACTCAACAATAAAAAGACAGACAATCCAACAAACAAACAAACAAAAAAAAAAATTGGCAAAGGATGTGAACCAAAGAAGACAGGCAGGCAGCCAACAAATACATGAAAAGATATTTGCAATCATTAGCCATTGTTGTTGTTATGTGCCATCCAGTCATTAGAGAGATGCATATCAAAACTACATTGAGATATCATTTCACTTACTCCTGCAAAATTGGCAATGACCAAAAAAACAGAAAACAAATGCTGGCAAGGTTGTGCGGGGACTGGAACTCTAACACACTGCTGGTGGGACTATAAAATGGTACAACCACTGTGGAAAATAGTATGCCACTGCCTCAAAAAGCTAAAAATAGAAATCCCTCATGATCTAGCAATCTCATTCCTAGACAAAGAAGAACAATGACACAAATAGACATATGCACAACTATGTTCACTGCAGCATTATTCACAATAGCAAAATGATGGAAACTACCTAAGTGCCTACCAATGGATGAATGGATAAACAAACTGTGATACATACATACAATGGAATACTACGCAACTATGAAGACTAATGACTAGTCTATGAAACATCTTATATAACATAGATAAATCTGGAGGACATTATGCTGAGTGAAGTAAGTCAATCGCATAAGGACAAATATTGTATAGTTCCACTATTACAAAAAAAATTGTAAAAGAAAAAATATTTTTGTGTGATATACACACAAAAAGCAAAGTTCTTTGATTGTTACCAGGGATGGGAAGGAAAGGGAGTGGGGGATCACTTTCTAGACAGTTCCACTGCCATTACCATAGAGTCAATTCTGACTCAGAGACCCTGTAAGTCAGAGTAGAACTGCCCCCATAAGGTTTCCAAGGGTATAAAACTTTATGGAAGCAGACTGTCTCATCTTTCTCCCATAGAGTGGCTGGTGGGTTTGAACCACCAACCTGTTGGTTAGCAGCCAAATGCTTTAACCATTGCACCTGATAGGAAAGACAATACTAAATATGTACAACCTGACCAAGGTAAATAAAGACACTAAGAAATAGATAAGAAAAAGGGACAATTTTAGTAAATGCTGTAACATACAATTTTGCAACGATAGTAATAACCACTAAAAAATATGGGTGTGGTTACATATGCATATATGTATAGGACGGCATATGTGAATAAATGCACATGCATGTATAGGCTTCTCTGTAGGCATATGTTTGTGTGTGTTACATACATATCCATGTATATAATAAAGCATACGGGAAGCACAGTTACTGAGACTTCCTAGACATAACCAAACAACTCATGGGATTAGTCTCCTGGGTTAAAAGGCTTAGGACCACAGTCCCATGGGACAACTTAGTCAATGGACATAACACAGTTCATAAAGATAATGTTCTACATCCTAGTTTGGTGAGTAGCATCTGGGTTCTTAAGAGCTTGTGAATGGCCATCTAAGATACAACTGTTGGTTTCTACATGTATGGAGCAAAAGAGAATGAAGGAAACCAAAGACTCAAAGAAGAAACTAGTCCACAAGACTACGTGAATCACATGAGCCATGGCCTCTTCTAACCTGAGACCAGAAGAACCAGATGGTGCCCAGCTATCACCATGACCCTTCTGACCAGAGACACAATAGAAGGTCCCAGATGGCACAGGAGAAAAATGTAAAACAAAATAAAAATTCTTAAAAATAGGTAGACTTACTGGATCGATAGAGTCTAAAGGAACCCTTGAGACTATCACCCTAAGATAACCTTAAAACTTGAAACTGTAACTAGTTCTAGAGCTTACCTTTCAAGCAACTAACAGACTGCTTTATAAAATAAACAATATTACCTCTGCGTAATGTGCTCCCTTATATAATCAACTACATGGAATCAAATGGTCAATGGAGTGGGAACAATGTGGAACAAAAGTCCAAATCATAAAAAAAAAAGACCAGGTTTGTTGGCCTTATAGAGCCTGGTGAGACCCCTGGTCTCTAGCTACCCTTCAGATCTGGAATTGAACTCACCCCTGTGGCTACTAGCCAAACAATAGACAGGCATATGGGGTGAACATTTACATCATGTAGATACATTCCTTAGAGCAATACCAATCCTGGGAGAACAGAAGGACAGTGTTTGCACAGGGAGATAGCTTGGGGGGGCAGGAGTGCATGGGAGGGAAGGACACAAGGAAAAGGTAACTATGCGGAGGAAGTGGGAAGAGAACTATTACAATGTGAGTTATTGCAGTCAATGTCATGAGACAAAATGTGTACAGAGTACTGTACGGAAAAATAATTTGCTCTGTAAACTTTCATTCAAATGACAATAAAAATTAGAAAAAAAGAAAAGAAATTGAATGGTCAGCATTTAGCCAAAAGCAAAGATGAAAAGGCAAGGAGGGGCAAGGACGCTAGATCAATGGACCTACAACAAACAGAATGGAAATAATGAAAGCGCTGACACACTGTGAAAACTGCAACCAACGTTATGGAACAATTTGTATAAAAATAGTTAAATGTGAACCCGTTTTACTATGCAAATGTTAACCTAAAACACATTAAAACACAAAATCCTTCAGCTAATACTATGTCAGGAACAGCAAGGATGCCCAAACTCACCACTTCTATTCAACATCGTAACAGAAGTCTTTGTCAGTGCATTCAAGTAAAAGGAAAAAGAAGATAAACAGACCAGAGGTCATGATTCTATACATAGGAAATCTTCAGGAATATACAAAAATTCTTCTACACCTAATAGATGAACTTAGAGAGGTTGCAGGATACAAGGTTGATACACAAAAACCAATTGAAAAATTGAAGATCTGCACTACCTAGACAATGAATACTATGAAACATTGCTGGGGAAATTTAAATAAGTCCTACATAAATGGAGAGAGAGAAAACATTGATGGATTGAAGACTTAATCTTGTTAAAAATTCAATTCTTCTCAATGACCTATAGATTCAATGTAAAACCCCAACAGGCTTTTTTGTAGAAAGCTGATTCTAAAATTTAAATGGAAATATATAAATATGAAGGACCTATAATATCTAAAACTATTTTTTTTGAAAAGTTGGAGGATTCACTCTACCTGATTTCAAGAATTACTATAAAGCTAGTAATCAAGTGATCCAGGCACTGATACTGGTATAATTATAAAGATCAACGGGAAAGAACAGAGTCCAGAAATAGACCCACACATAGAGGGACAATTAATTTTTGACAGGTGCCAAGGCAATTCAATTAGGAAAAGATAGTCTTTTAAACAAATGGTGTTGGGAAACTGAATATCTCTATGGAAAAAAAAAAAAAAAAAATGAAACAAAACCCTTTCCTCACACTATACATAAATTTTAGTCAAGATAGGTCATAAATCAAACAAAACAACTTTTTTAGGGAATGAAAAAAAAAAAAAACCACAGGATAATTTCTTTGCAACCTTTAGGTTGGCAAAGATTCCTTAGGACACAAAACCATATACTTTTCAAAAATTTAGAAATTCAGCTTCATAAAATCACTTGTTGTTAGAGAGACAGCACCAAGAAAATAAAAAAGCCAAGTAAAGACTGGGAAAAAACTCCTGTAAACATATGTATGTGTGTATCCAGAATATACAAAGAATTCCTAAAACTCAGTAAGGCACACAAATAAAATGTTTTTAAAAAAACAGGCCAATATCAGAATACAGACATGTCGCAAAAGAAGATACACAAATGGCCAGGCCATACCTGAGAAGTTTAAAATCACAAATAACCAAGGACATGGTCATTGAAACTACGAGGTATGTCTTCATTATCAAGTGTTACTGTAGCAGAAAAATCTCAAGTAGGCAGCGTTAACAAACAACAATTTACTTTCTCATGGTTCAGGAGGCAAGAATTTTGCATTCAGAGTGCTGACTCCAGAGGAAGGCCGTGTCTGTGTCTGTCTGTCTTGAGTGTCTGTCCCCGGTGACCCTCATGGGGTCACCTCTGCTTGTAGTTTACATTTAATCTCTCTTCTGTCAACGGAGATTGACTCAAGACCACCCTGTACTAATCCTGCCTCATTAACTTAACAAAGACCACACACTCCCCTATAGGATTAGAACCACAGGCATCAAGGTGAGGAGTCACAGCACACATTTTGGGGGATACAGTTCAATCTACAAGATACTGTTACACATTCATTACAATGGCTAAGAGGAAAAAGCCTGGTTACACCAACAACAATTCTCACAATTCTCACACGCAGTGGTGGGAACACAAACTGGTATGGCCACTTTGAAAACCACCTGCCAGTTTGTTAAATTAAACATGCACCTACCAATAACCCAGACAATTCCACTCCTATCTATTTCCCCAAAACAAGTAAAAATATGTCCACACTTCTGTTCATACTAGCTAAAAACTAAACACAATCCAAATGTCCTTCATAGATTGAATGGACAATGTCAAAAGCAGGCTAAGAAATACAACTCAGCGATAAAATGAAACAAACTACCGATACACACAACACCATCTCAAAAACATCATCCTGAGAGAAAGACCCCATAACCCATTGCTGTCAGTCAATTGCAACTCATAGCACCCCTAGAGGACAGAGTAGAACTGCCCCACAAGGTTTCCAAAAAACCAAAAACCAAACTCACTACCACTGAGTCAGATCTGACTCACAGCGACTCCTCCTTGGGTTTCCGAGGTGGTATCACTACAGAAGTAGATTGCCCAACCTTCCTTCTGAGGAGTGGCTGGTGGGCTTGAACCATTACCCTTCTAGTTAGCAGTCAAATGCCTTAAGTGCTGTGCCACCAGAGCTCCTGTAGGGTTTCCAAGGCTGTCAATCTTTGTGGAAGCCAACTGCCTTGTCTTTCTGCCACGGAGCAGATGACAGGTTCCGCTGACCCATCAGTTAACAGCTGAGTGCT
The DNA here is from genome assembly GCF_000298275.1 of Orycteropus afer afer. Lineage (NCBI taxonomy): Eukaryota > Metazoa > Chordata > Mammalia > Tubulidentata > Orycteropodidae > Orycteropus > Orycteropus afer. Next base: position 5,760,703 of record NW_006921686.1, on the reverse strand, counting down.
TAACCACTGTGCCACCATGACTTACAAGAGAAAGAAGGCAGACATAAGAAAAACTACACCTTAGTTTCCTTGTTGTTGTTGTTGTGTGCTGCCGAGTCGGATCTGACTCATAGCGACCCCTCCTTGGGTTTCAGAGGCAGTATCACTACAGAAGTAGATTGCCC
>NW_006921686.1:5743015-5760254 GCF_000298275.1 Orycteropus afer afer | reverse complement strand
TTGAACCGCTAGCCTTCTGGTTAGCAGTCAAGTGCTTGTGCCAGTCTTCTAGTTAGCAGTCAAGTGCCTTAGGCACTATGCTACCAGAGCTATAATGGGAAAATACCACAAGCTGGTGGCTTTAAAGAACAGATTGATTTTCTCCCAGTTGGGAGTCTGGGTCTAATTCAAGGCACTGGCTCTAGGGGAAGGCTTGCTTGCTCTCTGGTAGTCTGGGGGGAAGATCCTTGTCTCTTTCAGCTTCTACCCCTCGGTTCCTTGGCAAACTTCACGTGGCATGTCTCCTCCCACTTTGTGCTCACTAGTCTGTGTCTATGCTGCTTCTTAAAACTCAGAAACAATTAGTTTTAAGACATACCCTACAGTGATATGGCCTCATAACATAACAAAGAAAACCCTATTTCCAAATAGAATTATATATACAGGTTCAGAAGTCAGGGCTCCAACATATATCTGGGTGGTGACACAATTCAATGCATAACACTGCATGAGTCTAGTTGTACAAATTTCTAGAAAATAGTGACAAAAAGCAGAACAGTGGTTGCATCAAGGGCGAGGGGAAGGGACAGTGCAAATGGACATGAGTGAACTCTGTTGGGTGGTAGCAATGTTCTTCATCTTGACTGCGATACTAGTTACATGACTGGATACATTTGTCAACTCATCAAACTGTACACTTAAAAATGGATGAACTATCTCAAGATTGTCAATGTCATGCAAATGAGGGAAGAAAGAAAAGCTGTCACAGATCATGAGGGATTTGGGGAGACATAAGAACTAAAGGCTTTGTGGTACCCTGGACTGGACTCTAGAGGAGAATGAGTATTAATGGAAAAAATGGGTAAAATACAAACTCTGGGGTTTACTAGGAGCTCTGGTGGCGTAGTGCCTAAGACATTTGACTGCTAACCAGAAGGCTGGCGGTTCAAACCCACCAGCCACTCCTCAGAAGGAAGACTGGGCAATCTACTGCCATAGTGATACCGCCTCGGAAACCCAAGGAGGGGTCGCTGTAAGTCGGACCTGACTCGACAGCAGTGAATGAGGATACCTAAAGAAGCTCTGATGGTGTAGTGGCTAAGGCATTTGGCTGCTAACCAAATGGTCGGTGGTTTGAACCCACCTGCCGCTCCATGGAAGAAAGATGGGGCAGTCTGCTTCTGTAAAGATTTACAGCCTTAGAAACCCAATGGGGTTGCTATGAGTTGGAAGTGACTTAATGGCAGTAAGTTTGGTTTTGGTTTGAGGATACTTAAGATTAAAATAAAACAAAACAGAAAATATCAAGTGTTGGAGGGGATGTGGGGAAATTAGAACCCTCATCCACTGCTGTGAAAATGCAAAATGGTACAGCTGTTGTGGAAAACAGTCTAGCAGCTCCTCAAATGACTAGCAGGAGAGCTGCCAGACGACTCAGCAATTCCACTCCTAGGCACACACCCCAGGGATCTAACAGAAATGACACGAATAGGCATATGCACACCCATGTTCATCGTAGCACTATGCACAACGGCAAAGAGATGGAGACAACCTAAGTGCTCATCAACAGATGAATGGGTAAGTAAATTGTGGTGCACACGCACAAGGGAATACTACTCAGCAGGCACAGAAAAATGAGTTCCCAAAACATCTTACAGTGTGGGTGAACCTGGAGTGAAATAAGTAAGTCAATCATAAAAAGACAAACATTGTATGCTCTCATTTTTATGAAATGACATGAATATGTAAATGCATGGAAACTGATGTTCATTAGTAGGGACCAGGGGTGGGAAGGGGGTGGGAAGAGGGAGAAGTACTCCCTGGGTAGCAGTCACATTTCCTTGTACAAATGGGAAAGATGGCACCAAATGTGGGTGAAGCTTGTACAGCACGACTGTAGCTGACGTCAATAAGCTGTACATGGGCAAAGGGATGACTGGACTAATGCTAGGTTGTGTACAGTTTTGCAACAACAACAACCAAAAAAAGGGGGTGGGGGCTACAGATGCTGATGTTGTTGTTGTTGTTGTTATTTGCCATCGAGTCGGCCCCGACTCATAGCGACCCCTCCTTGGGTTTCCGAGGCAGTATCACTACGAAAGTAGGAATGCCCAACCTTCCTTCCGAGGAGTGGCTGGTGGGTTTGAACCGCCAGCCTTCTGGTTAGCAGTCAAGTGCCTTAGGCACTATGCTACCAGAGCTTCTACAGATGCTGATACTAACTGGATATAACCAATCACCTCCAGGGATCAGTTCTCTTGGTTTGAGGGCTTAGGGCTGTGGTCTTATGGGATAATCCAGGCAACTGGCATAATACAGTTCTTAAAGTTTATGCTCTACCTCCTAGTAGGGTGAGTAGTGTCAGGGGTCTTAAAAGCTTATGAGCAGTCATCTAAGATAGGACTATAGGTCTTTGCTCATCTGGAACAAAAAAGAAGGAAACCTAAGGATCAGAGAAGGACTGGATTACAGGACTAACTATCTCTATGAACCACAGCCTCCTCCACCTTAAGACCAGAAGAACTAGAGAGTGCCCAGCTACCACTGAACGTTCTGATCAGGGGGGATACAAGAGATGAATATTGATTTAAAAAAAGGGAGAAAATGTGGACCCGAACTTCAAATTCTTAAAGAATCCAGACTTATTAGACCTGTTGAGGCTGGAGGAGCCCTCAGGATTATGGCCTTGAGATCAAACCTTGAATTGAAACTATCCCCTGAAGTCACCTTTAACCTAAGTAATAGTTTAGTCTTTTAAAGATTAAAGATTGTCACCCCTGAGTATTACTTTTAAAAAACAAAACAATTATCTATATGAGACCAAAGTATTTTAAAGCATAAATGGTAAGATTAGGGGGCAAGGAGTTTTAAGTAAATGGAAGTGAAACAACTAGAACAGAAATGAGAAGGCGGGCGGTTCATGCCCACCAGCCACTCCTTGGAAGGAAGACTGTGCAATCTGCTTCCATAGTGATACCGTCTCAGAAACCCAAGGAGGGGTCACTGTGAGTCGGATCCGACTCAATGGCAGGGAGTTTGGTTTTTGGTTTTTTTGACACAACGTGAAGAACGTAACCAACGTCACGGATTGTTATATCTACAAATTGTAGAATGGACACGGGCTTTGCTCTATTTTCACCAAAAATAAAACTAAACATCAAAACAAAACAAAGCAACCCCAACAATAAAATGATCAAGTGAAGTCAAGTCCCTGGGTGGCACAAATGGTTTGCACTCAACTGCTAACCTGAAAGTTGGCGGTTCGAACCCACTCAGCGGTACCGAGAAACAGCTTGTCAATCTGCTTCCATTGAGACTACAGCCAAGAAAACCCTGTGAAGCGGTTCTACTCTGTAACACATGGGTCATCAAGAGTCGGAATCGACTCAACAGCAAACGACAACAAAGCAAGGCGAGTGAGCAGAGGTTTTAGCGCCTGGCAGGGTTTTACAGTCTAGTGGGAAGCCAGTGGAGGGTCTGAAGCAAAGGAGACGTGAGGATACTGACATTTCCACAGGATCCCTGGTAGCTGTGTGGCGAGCCTCTCCAGAATGAAGGCAGAATACGGGGCCCTTCCCTCCAAGGCCTCGCCGTCCTCACCTGAATGCCTGCTTCCGTGGGTCTGGAACGCCTTCATCCACAACTTCTCCTCCCTCTCCAACTGTGATATCACATCTGGCTTGAAGGGCTGATGTCCTGTGAACACACAAGATTTGTTTAAATGAAAACATTAATGGCAAAGATATCTGAAAGATTTGCTGCCAGTCCCATAAAAATCTAAAGTTTTTCTCCACCAAAAAGTTTTTCAAACTTTTAAAAAGTCTGACCCATTGTAAGAAATACATTTAATGTCATGAGCCAGTACACACGCATACAAATATGTAAATGACTTAAATAAAAGACTTAAATGAACTGTTTCTAATCAGTTGTGTTTTTTTTTTTCGCTCTCATCACATCCTTCCAGAGATTCATACTCCTTTTTTTGACCATTTTTGCTACAATGTGTACCCTTCTGGCCAAGGAGCTCTGATATTGCTACTCTATTCTATTTTTTCACAAAAATGCTGACCCAACGTACCTAAAAAGTTTCACGACCTGTTACTGGATCATGACTCACCGTTTTTTGAAGGCTACCGTGAGATAAGGAAGAGCCAGGCTTAGCTGCTCATTTACAGTTCATTTATGAAATATAAATGGTTACCTTGGAACAAAGACCAGAAATGTCTTATCTTTAGGCTCCAAAGGGATTGGCACACTTGCGTCTCTATGTCTCCCAGAGCCTCTAAATGAGTGGAGGCCTTGGATGCTGCTAATATCCTACAATGCAGAGGGTGGCCCCCTGTAACAGAGTTACCTGGCCCAAAATGTCATCACTGCTATGGCTAAGAAAACCAAAAAACCAAACCCACTGCCATCAAGTCAATTCTGACTCATAGGAACCTCCATTGGGTTTCCAAGGTGGTAAATCTTTACAGACGTAGATTGCCCCATCTTCCCTCTGTGGAGTGGCTGGTAGGTTTGAACCACCAACCTTCTGGTTAGCAGTCAAATGCCTTTGGCAGTGCACCACCAGAGCTCCTTATTGCTAAGAAACCAGGGGCTAATGGTCAGGTACAGAGGGTGCCTGTCCTCACCCACAGAGACCAGGTTCCTGAAGTTCTCCAGCATGACGTCGCGGTACAGCATCCTCTGGGCAGAGTCTAGCAGCCCCAGCTCCTCCTCAGAGAAGACCACAGCCACGTCTTTGAATGTCACTGCTTCCTACAACATCAAAGACACAATCTCAATCTTGTAACCAATGTCCCCTGCAAGGAGGACAGCACTGAGAAGGTGGAGAGGGGTTGTGGGAACCAGGAGTTAACTTTTAGTAGAGTTCTTCCCTTTCCCCTTCAAAGAGCAAAACCAGTGCCGCAGAACTGATTCCAACTGACAGCAACTCCCTGTGCGTCACTGAAATGTGCTCCCCAGGGTTTTCAATGGGTAGTTTTTTAGAGGCAGATTGTCAGGGCTTTCTCTGAGGTGCCTGCCCCTGGGTGGTCTAGAACCTCCAACCTTTTGGTTACCAGCCCAGCACTTAATCATTTACACCACCTGGGGACTCCCATTCCACAATCATAACAAAAGTGCTACCAAATAAGTTAATTAAAGGAAAATAAAATAAAAATATCTTATACAATAAACATGGCATACACATATTTTACAATGTGACTGAAGTGCCAAATGCCATTCCGACAGTGTTTGATACTGCTATCTCCCTCTCTCACGGGGTGATACCACTATTTTGTGAATGCTTGCTGACCTAATTGGCCTTCAGTAACCTTCTGGTGGTGGGATGAAGTTAGTTCCCTGTGCTCTCAAGTAACAAGCCATATCACAATCGCAGTAGCATTCAGTGTCAAGGTTAAGAGCTGCAGTGCAGAGAATTACATAATATGGCCCTTCTAGCCATAGTCTTAGGCACTCTGGTGGTACAGTGATTAAAGCATCTGGCTGCTAAATAAAACGTTGGTGGTTTGAACCCACCAGCCACTTCATGGAAGAAAGATGAGGCAGTCTGTTTCCATAAAGATTTACAGCCTTGGAAACCCAATGGGAGTTGCTACGACTTGGAATCAACTCAGTGGCAATGAGTTTGGTTTTGAGTGACCCTGGACAAATGTCTCACCTTTACGTTACCTAACGACCCTACCTACCACAGAACACAACATTGCCTGGTCCTGTGCCATCCCCGCAACCGTTGCTATGTTTGAGCCCATTGCTGCAGCCACTGTGTCGACCCATCTCCTCGAGGGTCTTCCTCTTTTTCACTGATCCTCTACTGTGCCAATCATGATGTCCTTCTCCAAGGACAGGTCCCTCCTGATAAAATGGCCCAAGTATGTGACACGAAGTCTCTCCATCCTTGCTTTTAAGGAGCATTCTAGCTGTACTTCTTCCAAGATGGATTTGTTTGTTCTTCTGGCAGTTCGTGGCATATTCAATATTCTTTGCCAAGACCACAATTCAAAGGCATCCATTCTTCATTCTTTATTCACTGTCCAGCTTTCACATGCATGTTGTTGTTGTTGTTGTTGTTATTGTTGTTGTTTGCCATCGAGTCGGCCCCGACTCATAGCGACCCCTCCTTGGGTTTCCGAGGCAGTATCACTACGGAAGTAGGATTGCCCAACCTTCCTTCTGAGGAGTGGCTGGTGGGTTTGAACCGCCAGCCTTCTGGTTAGCAGTCAAGTGCCTTAGCCACTATGCTGTGACTGAAAATACCATGGCTTGGATCAAGTGCACTTTACTCCTTATAGTAACATCTTTGCTTTTTAATACTTTAGAAAACCAAAAAACCAAACCCACTGCCTTCAAGTCAACTGACTCATAGCAAGCTGCATTGGGTTTCCAAGGCTGTAAATTTCTACAGAAGCAGAGTGCCTCATCTTTCTCCTGGGAGCAGCTGGTGGGTTCAAAGGGCCAACATTTTGGTTAGCAGCCCAATGTCTTAACCACAGTGTCACTAGAACTCCTTTTAATACTTTGTAATAGTACTTAAATCAGCATCCTTGTAGGAATTAAATGAGTAAATATATGCCAAGAACTTAGTGCCTAGCAAATATCAGCTGTTACTATTACTATCATCATCTATTTCATCCCATTCTTGGTTGTGTATGTTACATAAAACTGATGAGCTATCAATTGGCATAACATACTACACAAAAACATTGTTCCATATCCTACTTTGGCGAGTAGCAACTGGGATTTTAAAAGCTTGTAAGCAGCTATCTAAATGCAATGATGGGTCTCTCTTCGTCCAGAGCAAAGAAGAATGGGAATTAACAATCCAACTGAAAAATGTGCAGAAGACATGAATAGACACTTTACCAAGGAAGATATTCAGGTGGCCAGCTAATACATGAAGAGATGCTCACAATCATTGGCCATTAGAGAGATGTAAATCTAAACAACAATAAGGTACCATCTAACCCCAGCACTGATGACAGAAAATAACAAATGCTGGCGGGAATGTGGAGAGATTGGGACTCTCATACACTGCTGGTAGGACTATGAAATGATACAACCACTGTGGAAAGCAATATGGTGATTCCTTAGAAAGCTGGAATTGGAGATACCATTTGACCCAGCAATTCCATTAGTAGGTATATAGCCTAGAGAAGTAAGAGCCAGGACAGGAACAGATATATGTACACTCATGTTCATTGCAGCACTATTTACAATAGCAAAAAAGATGGCAACAACCTACATGCCCATCAGTGGAAGAGTGGATGACCAAACTATGGTACATACACATAATGGAATGCTATGCAGCACTAAGGAATAATGTATAGTCTGCAAAACACTGCAGTTCATCTGGATGAACTTGGAGGTCATTATGCTGAGTAAAATAAGTTAATCACAGAATGACAAATATAGTATTAGTTCATTGTTGTGGAAGGTCAAGGAAAGGTTTATATATGGAGGGAAACTTTCTTTGTTGGTTGCCAGGGATGGGAGGGGAGGAGCAGGAACACTGAAAAAAAAAAAATGCATTGACCCATGTCACTTTAGTTTTGTGTATTTCACTGTACATAAATTATATTTAAATAAAGTGCATAAAAGAAAAAGAAGAATGAAGAAAACCAAAGATTCACGGAAATAATTAGTCCAAGGGACTGGTACACCATGCGATCCGCAGCCTATATGACTGAGACCAGAAGACTAGAGGGTACCCGGCTACCACTATCAACCACACAGAGGGAGATCTATGTAGGAGATCCTGGATAGAGTGGGAGAATAACGTGGAACAAAACTCAAAATCATTTAAAAAAAAGGACCAGGTTTGCTGGTCTGATAGAGCCTGGTGAAACACTTCAGACTATGGCCTCTAGCTGCCCTTCAGGTCTAGAATTAAACCCACTCCTGTGGCTTCCAGCCAAACAAAAGACAGGCATATGAGCTGAACATTTACCTGAGGTAGATACACTCCTTGGAGAGATCAATCATGGACCAATAGAAGGGCTGTGGATGCACAAGGAGACAGCTCAGAGGGCAGGAGTACATGGGAGAGAAAGACACAGGGAAGAGGTAACTATGGGGAGGAAGTGGGAAGAGAGAGAGCTGTTGCATTGTGGGAAGTTGCAGTCAATGTCATGGGACAAAGTGTACTTGAACTGCTGTATGGAAAATGAATTTGCTCTGTAAACTTTCACCCAAATCACAATAAAAATTAAAAAAAAAAAAAAACTGATGAGCTATAATCTATTAAACCATTCCAAATGTGTATACCATAGTTGAAATAATTGGAAATACTTAAACAATGCTGCAAAAACCTATTTTTACATAGATCTCAGGCAACCTGTCCAGTTATTTTGCTAGGATAATGTTAAAAAAAAAAAAAAAAGAGTAAGGGCAGCATGTGACCTCCTCTAATTCACAAGGTGGGGAGAGAGATCATGATCAACAACAGCCCAAGGCTGATTCCTATGAGGCAGACATCAGACACCTCCACCCTCCAATCTTCTTACCAAAGCTGATACTAACCATCCCTCCCATAGCACTCTCTACTTCTCTGCTGGGTTCAATGATCGGTGGCAATGGCCACACAGAACTCACAGAAAATACTCAGGATTAGAGGGTTTCTTGGGGGAGTAACAGTTCACAATTCAGGATCAGAAATGACTCAAGATACAGTTCTCCAATCAGGACAGCTGCTTCTCAGCTGTGCCACAGGCATGCTTCTGTCTGGCCCTCAGCCTCTTGGCCATGTAGCTCCTTGGCCTCTGTCTTGCTTAGGCAAGTATTACAAAACTCTTTTAGTTCTGAAGATAGATGCCAACAAAGGCACCCCACTCTGCCCACAAGCTTTCTCACTCCATAGGTCAAGAAGACCACCGCTCTGTCTCGTGCCAGTCTCTGGGTTCTTCTGCCTCCCATCATCTCTCACTGTCTCTGGTGTCACAGCTCTCTGTCTCCTGGATTGAGGAGGTTCACTGTGGGGATCTCTGGTCCAAAAGACATGCTCCACTCCTGGCTCTTCTTACTTGATGTTAGTGAGCTGCCCTTTTTGCCTCTGGGATGGCTCATTGTAAGCCTAGTGAGATGGCAAAACTGACCAATCCCCATGCGAGGGTTCCATATACCTTATTTACATGGTCCCACCCAGACAAGGGTACCATGCACCTTATTTACATTATCACCAAACTATCCAATCCCCTCAGTGGGCCACAAGTACCTCTTATCTGCACAGTCCCACCCAGTTAGTTGTCTGGTGGGAGTCACAAAGACCATGGCTAGAAGGGCCCCACCAAGCAATTCAATGCACCACAGATAAATTCCCATGAGAAATAACTGCATTGTCAAAAAATAAATACTTTTATAATTTTGCTAGTATAATGGTAATCTTCCCAAATATCTCTTCCTGGAAGACATAATAAGTGTCTTTGATTCTCTACGTTCTGTCCCCAACTGGACATTATCCAATTTTTAAAATTTGGGGTCATTTGACAAGGAGTAAAAAGAGCTCTTTGTAAAAAAATGTCCACTAAATGTATTTTTAAGGGGCATCTACTGCTATATATATATTTTCACACACTGTTCATTTCCTTTCCTCATAAACCTATTGGGGTATCTTATGCCTCAGGAAGGGTTCTCTACATGGCATAACCCGTTTATGCTCGACTGCTAATCTAAAAGCTAGGGGTCTAAACCACCAGCAGTATTGGGGAAAAACCTACCAATTTCCTTCTGTTAAGATTACAGCCAAGAAAACCCTACGGAGGCTTCTACCCTGCACATGGGGTCACCATGAGTCATAATCGACTTGCCAGCAATTAACAACAACGACATGTATCAGTAAGATTCTTATTGAAAATATTAAGCCTTTTTCTACCATATTGCTAAAAAGGCAGGAAGGCCACATGTTCTGACCTCCTCTAATCCCACAAGAGGAAGACAGAATCACCAACAATAGGCCAAGGCCTAGTCCCAAGGCCAGACATGCTGCCTCCCTCCAGCCCTTTCTCCAACCGTTCCTCCCAAAGCACCCACCACCTCTCTCCTGAGTTCAACAATTCACTGCAGTGGCCACACAGAGCTCACAGATTATGGGGTTTATTAGGGAAGCACCAGGCTACAATCCAAGTTCAAGAAAAACGCTCAGTCTCTCTCCCAGCCCACCGTCTCTCAGCCAAGTCTCTCACAGTCTCTCCCCCAGCAGTGCGTGTCCCTCAGTGTCTCACGCAGTAATGCATGTCTCTTGCGTCTCTTTCCCAGCAGCGCATGTCTCTTTCAGAAGTGCATGTCTCTTTCAGCAGCACATCTTTCTCAGCCAGCAGTCAGGGAGAGACTGCTTCTGCCTCTAGGAGGGCTCCTTTTGAGCCTGGCAGAGTGGCCAAACTAACCAATCATAACATCAGAATTCTAAGCAGCTGAGAGAGAGCAGGAACCTCCTAGGACACTGCTTTGTGTTGAGCCCAACAGAAATACCCCAGGTAGATAACTTTTACAATCAGAAGCTCCTCAGTTGCTCACAGCAAATTCCACCACAGAGTTTACAAAGACTTATGGCTAGAAAAGCCACACTAAGTAATTTACTACACTGCTCATATATAATCTATTGCTCCTTCCTCCACCATTTCCTATTTGTCTCATAGTTTTGTGTACATAAATTAAGAAATTTTATCTGAAGACTGCTCATGTCTATATTGATTTTAGCTGGAGCACGGAGTATCTCTGTGCTGTATGACTAGTTGATCTGATGAAGTAGGGATGGGCACTGAGAAAGTGAACCAGTGAAGGGCAGTGTTCTTGGAATTCCGCATCTCTAAGAAAAGGAGGCCCATGCACAACGTGGCCATGGATCCTGAATGGAGAACTCTTTCCTTCAGGGTCTCCTCTCATCCGAATGGAACACCTCAAACCTATGGCTTGGGCAATAAAACGTTAGTGTCAACTGAACACTGATAAGACTTCTGGAAGTGTCTGCAGGCTCACAAATCTTTTTCTTTATGTTTAAAAGCAGATAAGACATCCTCATACAGCTGCTCAATGGAGTACATGTCTGGGAAGTGTCTTTGCGCTATTTGCCTTAAAACTAAGTAAGAATTTAGTTAAAATATAGTAACACATTAATGACTACAATAGATACTTAACTACAGCAGGCATGTGGTTTAGTTTAGAATTAAAGGAAGACTCTAGCTCTTCTTTGAAAACAACTAAAAAGATTTTCTGTGAGTTCAGTATCAGTCGGACCCTCCTGCATAAAACCATATTTTGTGTTTTTTTCCACAAAATACATGGTACCAAAGATGAGAAAATAACTGAGTCCCAAGAACTTAAAAGGGGGAATACAGCAGAATTCTCAGAATTAGAATTTTTGACTGGAAAATTATCACTGCAAAGTTCTTTAAAATTGTGATTTAAAAAAAAAAAAAACACCACACAGAAATGTCTTTGAATAGGGAAAAATAAAATTAGGTAAACTATGAAAAATGATGTGGTCACTTAACATGTAGAGAATATAAAAATAAACTTAAAAAATTCAAAATCCTGATTATAAACATAAACTTGTAAATACAAATATAGACTTATAAATAAAAAGGAATGTGGGAAAATGAAAACAACTGATTGCTAAGCATGTTGATAATGTATGTGGGAGCTGTTTTTCACTTTTCCATAGTTTGATTCAGTTTTTATACTACTTTTTGCAAACTGCGTTCTGGGGTGCGAATGGTTAATGTGTTCAGACACTAATCAAATGGCTGGAGGTTTGAGTCCACCTAGAGATGCCCTGGAAGAAAGACCTGGTGACCTTATTCTGAAAAACCAGTCTCTGACAACCCTCTGGGAGCATAGTCCCTAAGGCACTTGCCTGCTAACCAGAAGGATGGCGGTTCAAGCCATTCCCCGGAAGGAAGGTTGGGCAATCTACTTCCACAGTGATACTGCCTAGGAAACCCAAGGAGCGGTCGCTATGAGTCGGGGTCAACTCAGCAGCACATAGCAACAACAACATGGAGTACAGTTCTACTCTGACACACATGGGGTCACCATGAGTTGGAATCGACTCCACACACCTGGTTTGTTTTTGTTTGGTGTTGGTTTTTTGGCAAATAAACAAATCCAAGGGCCTGGCATGTAACAATCCCTCAAACCCCTTTCGAAACTGTTTATCCTTCCCAAGCAGGAGAAAACTGCATCCGATCTCTGTGAAACGAGATGTCATTTTAAGAAACTGGCAAATCCAACGTACCTGCAGCTTAGTCATTTTTCTCTTTTCCTCCTAGGGAAAGCCAGAGTTCTGGGAAGGTGGCACTGCGAAAGGGAAAGACAGCATATGTGTTATACTAGGGACACTGCTAGTCCAAATGGCACTTGATGGGAACAGAAAGAAGTCCCCTTTCTCTGGGCACATACAGCTACCCACAGCTTAGAGAGAACAGGGGCTGGACTCTAGCTACCACTGAGCTCCATCAGCCAGATGTCTTTGCACACAACAGCCCAAACCCAAATGCTTCTCATAGGTTCCAGGGTACTCCTCCCACATCTGGACTGCAGAGGAGATGAGAGTCAGACAGGCGGTGTAACATATCGGGACAAAAATGCCTGGATGTAACTTCTAACACTCCTACTTATTATTTTCTACTTACTAACAGGGTCATCTTGAGCAAGTTATTAACCTCTCTGGGCCACAATTCAGTCACTTGTAAATTAGGGATAATAACGCCTGGATCCCCTATTTCCTACAGCTTCAGATGTTGTTATTGCTGTTTTTGGGGCTATCGAGTGGGATCTGATTCACAAGGACCCTACGTACAACAGAATGAAATACTCCCTGATTCTGTGCCATCCTCACAATTGTAGCTATGCCTGAGCCCATTGTTGCAACCACTGTGTCAGTCATCTTGTTGAGGTCTTCCTTGTTTTTTTTTTTCACGGACCCTGCACTTTACCAAGCATGCTGTCCCTCTCCAGGGACTGGTCCCTCCTGATGACGTGTCCAAATGACACAAGACAAAGTTTCGCCATCCTTGCCTCTAAGGAGCTGTCTGTCTGTACACCTTCCAAGACAGATTTGTTTGTTCTGGCAGTCCATGGTGTATGAAATATTCTTCATCAAAATCCTAATTCAAATGTATCAATTTTTCTTCAGTCTTCCTTACTCATCATTCAGGTTCAGATAAACCAAAACCAAACCAAACTCACTGCCATCGAATCACTTCTGACTCACAGTGACCCCGATTGGGTTTCCGAGGCTGTCAATCTTTGCAGAAGTAGATCACCCCATCTTCCTTCTGCAGAGCAGTTGGTGAGTTTGAACCACCGACCTTCTGGTCAGTAGCCAAATAAATGCCTTACCCACTACATTACCAGAGCTCCTTTCCAGGTTCAAATAAAGACAGAAGGAAGCTCTGGTGGCGTAGTGCCTAAAGTACTTGACTGCTAACCAGAAGGCTGGCGGTTCAAACCCACCAGCCACTCCTCGGAAGGAAGGCTGGGCAATCTACTTGCGTAATGATACCGCCTCGGCAACCCAGTAGCTGCTATTAGGCTTTATTCACCATCCGTCTGTCAGTCTGTTGTACTGTAGTGGTTTGCAGGTTGCTGTGATGCCGGAAGCTATGCCATCAGTATTTCAAACAACAACAGTCACCCATGATGGACAGCTTTCACAGAGCTTCCAGACTGAAACAGATGAGGAAGAAATGCCTGGCAATCTACTTCTGAAAATTAGCCAACGAGAACATTATGGATCACAATATTGTCCGATTTAGTGCTGGAAGATGAATCCCCTATTGGCAGGCACTCAAAATGCACAATGGCTGCAACAATGGACTTGAACATACCAAGGATCCTAAAAATAGCACAAGTTGGGGCAACGTTTCCTTTCGTCCATTGTACGTGGGTAGCCAGGAGTCAGAGCCAACTTGATGGCAACCAACAACTCCTGGAAGAACGCACAAATCTGTTCTGGAAGAAGTGGCTGGATACTCCTTAGAAGGAGGATGACAAGACTTCATCTCCCATACTTTGGTCATGATCAGGAAGGGGCCAGTTCCTAGAGAATGACATCACGCTTGGTAAAGTGGAGGGTCAGCAAAGAAGAGGAAGACCCTCAATACGATGGACTGACACCGTGGCTGCAACAATGTGCTCAAGGGCAGCAAGGACTGTGAGGATGGTGCAGGACTGTTTTGTTCTGTTTGACACAAGTCACTATGAGTCGGAGCCGGTCAAGGGCACCTCAGAACATTATGCTTCATAAAACTGTCCTCGCAAATGTGCTTTCCAGAAAAGCAATCTTTTAAGAAACTCAGGATTCAGAAATAATTGTGTTACCAACCCTCAAAAAAGTCCACTCTGTGGAAGGAAGACTGGGCAATCTACTTCAATAAAGATTTACCACCTTGGAAACCCAAAGAGGGTCAAGTTGGTGGTATTCCAGCTCTTACAGGTTCCACTGTAATTTGTTCCTTTTGTCATGATAATTGAATTGTCAGGGTCCCCCCACACACACTGGTTATAATCAGTTGCAAATTGTATTAAGCTGGCAGACAGTTAACAAAGCCTCTCCTTAACCCACCCACTGCCATCCAGTGGGTCCCGACTCATAGTGACCCACCTGCATGAAGGTAAATAATGACTAATAAAAACCTAAGACCCTAAGAAATCGTGTCACATTGAAATGAACGACACGGGGCTACTGGCAATAACACTGAGCACCTGAGAAGCCCTCACCATATGTCAGGTACTCGGCAGAGCTGACCACGACTGTGTCTCTGTTTGAGACAAACCAGAGGGCAGTCCTCACATCCAGCGGGAGAGAATCCTCTCCCTAAACAAGGGGTCAGGAGTCGGGGAATCCAGGCACAGCCCCGGGTCGGGCAGGGACCAGAAAAGAGGACGGGTGGCGCCTCCAGGTCTCGAAGTAGAGTCCCAGCCACCGGGCGCCTCGCTGAGGATCACGAAGGAATGTGAAGTATAGCAGCCAACGTTTGACCACATACTAAACACCGCTTTCAGCTCTTTACAGAGACTGTACGATCTCGTTAAAATCTCACAAGAACACTATTTAGAAGGCACAAATCCTTCTTCGCCAAGAGGAAACTGAGGAAAGGAGAAATTAAGTAAATCGCCCAATAGTTTACCACGAGGAAGAGGCAGAGGTGGCTGGTAGGCTGGGAGGCAGGTTAAGGCGCGGAGAGCGCGGGAGACCCTCAAACCCGAGGCAGGACGCGAGCTTGTCCCCAAACGGAAAGCTCCAACAAGGGGGCGCAAACTGCCGCCTCAGCCTCTTAATCCCGTTCTCTGCCGTTGGCTGCAGCTACTCTTCCCCGAGGCCGAGGGCCAGGTCACCGCTGGCCCCATGCCTAAGGCGAGAGGGCTGGGAAGGGTCGCGGGGCGCCTGGCTGACTCACCTCCCAGGGAGCAATCACCGCCCCGACCTCGCCTTCCTGGAGCGGAAGTGCTCCGATTACACACAGCTCCTGAACTACATTTCCCAGAATCCCTAAGAAGAAGCGCCACAAATTTCTCCTACCTCCTGGACACTACACTTCCCAGAATCCTCTGTAGGCCAGCGTTTCTAGCCTGCTGCGCTCTGTTTTGGGTAAAGCGGATTCGGTTTGAATCACTCTGGTTCCATTTTGCTTTATTCATTTGTTAAAGATAATGGGAAAATATTTATAAAAGATAATGGGAAAATAATTATGAATATCAAGAAAAAACGAAACTTGCACTATGAAAATAAATTAAAAGCTAAGTTTTTTTTTTTTTTTAGGGGAAGTAAAGCTTAAGATTAAAAAAAAAAGAACCCACCAAACTCACTGCCATCAAGTCTACTCCGACTCATAGTGACCCCCTTTGGGTTTCTCAGGCGGTAAATCTTTAGGGAAGTAGATTGCCCAGTCTTCCTTCCACGGAGTGGCTGGTGAGTTTGAACCTCCAACTTTTTGGTTAGCAGTCAAATGCCTTAGGCACTGCACTAGAGCGCCCCAAATTAAAAAAGGAGAACCTAAAAGTGGTTTGATATCCTTCGCCAGGGAAGGAGAAAAAAAAGGGGAAGGCCCTCAACGAGATGGAATGACACAGTGGCTGCAATGATGGGCTCAGGTATAGCAAGGATTGTGAGGCCTGCACAGGACCGGGCAGTGTTTCCTTCTGTTGTACATAGTGTCCTGTGAGTGGGAGCCAACTCCAAGGCAGTTAACAACAACAAAAGTGGCTGAGGCTGCAAGTGACACCCAACGTGAGGAACACTGAATCTCCAACTTGTATCCAGTGCCTGCTCCCAAAACATTACTAATGCAACTTATTGATAAGACACAAACGGAGTTCATACATAGTTTATCACTCCTGGGAAGGAAGATGGGGCAATCTACTTCCATAGTGATACTGCCTCGGAAACCCAAGGAGGGGTCGCTATGAGTTGGGTCTTACTCCAGGGCACATAACAACAACAACAACAGTTTATCACCATAAGGGAGACCACCACTTGGACAGAGCTTTGGCAATGTTTTGCAGTTGAAAAGCCAAGGTCAGAATTTATTGAGCATTGAAATTTGGTTTAAGGTGAGTCATTCATGAGGGAGGGGGTCTCATTAGGATTGGGTAAGGGTCAATCTAGGATGGATGAAAACAGTGAGGATTTTTTTGAGGCAAACTGCCTACTGATAGGCAGCAGTGGTTAAACCATTCCGCTGCTAACCAAAAGGTTGGCACTTTGAACCCACCAGCTGTCCTGTGGGACAAAGATGAGGTAGTCTGCTTCCATAAAGATTTTTTAAAAATCAAACCAAATCCACTGCCATCGAGTCGATTTTGACTCATAGAGACCCCTATGGGGTTTCTGAGGCTGTAAATCTTTTCTGAAGTAGATTGTCCCATATTCCTTCTGCGCAGTGGCTGGCGGGTTTGAACCACTGACTTTCTCGTTAGCAGTCAAATGCCTACAGCCTTGGATACAGTATGGAGCAGTTCTGCTCTGACCTCTAGCATCGCTAGGACTCTGAATGGAGTGGATGGCAGTGAGTTTGGTTCGATTTTAAAATAAAGCCTACAAGGAATCCTGGAGGTGCAGTGGTCAAGCTTTGGCCTGCTGTGAGTGGCAATGAAGACCGCAGCACCCAACAACGACAACAACAACAAAAACAATAATGAAGTTCTGATAATAATAGTAACACTTGGGGTCACCAGCAACTAACAACAAAAATTGTGTGAGGGGAGGTAGGTAGGAAGTTTCATCCCTCAGTGTCCAAACAGTGTGGGTGTGTGGAGGAAA
>NW_006921686.1:5740460-5742260 GCF_000298275.1 Orycteropus afer afer | reverse complement strand
CTAGCCTTTAAGTGGAGAGGAGGGGCTCCATCTTGGCCAATGGGCGTTGCGAGGAGCTGCAGGGAGCCGCGGGTGGGCGGGCTCCACAGCGCCACGCTGGGGCCGGGCGGGGCGGGCCACTCCGCCCACCGCGGCCGGCCCCGCCTAAAGGAGGCGGGTGACATCAAGAGCTACCGCACTGAGTGACACCAGCCCTAGTGATGTCGCTGCGCTAACCTGTAGCCCGTGGAGGTAATGCCGACTCATAGCACCTCATATGCATTTTAACTCATATCTTTGATTAAAAGAAATGGTTTGGTTTATTTCTTATATTAAAGCATATTTTTTTAAAAAAGATTAAATTATGGTTTATGTCATATAAATTCAATTCCAGCCAACTGTGAGAGATTAGAGAGATGGGAAGCACAATTTTCCCCAACACTTTATTATGAAAACTTTTGAACATTTGAAATACTCATTCAAAGAACACCCATAGATATCCATTTTGCTGTATTTGCTTGGTCATAAATCTGTCTGGGAGCTCTGGTGGCATGACTAAGGCATTTGACTGCTAACCAGAAGGCTGAACCACCAGCCACTCCTTGGAAGGAAGTTGGGACAACCTACTTTCCTAGAGAAACCTCCTGGGAGACCCAAGGAGGGGTCACTAAAAGTTGGAACCAACTCGAGGCCAGTGAGTTTGGTTTTTTGGTTTTAAAATCTATCCATATACTCATCTCTCTAACTACTCATCCATCTCTCTTCCTTTTTGTAGTCTAAGCACACTTCACTCCTACGCACTTCAGCATGAATATTAAAGTGCGGTGTTTCTTCAAAGTTCCCTCAATGCTACTTCACCAGCCTCTGTCTCCACCCACCCAGAGGCAACCATTCTAATTTTTTCCATCATACATTAATTGTTTTTATTTTATTGTGTTGTTGGTGAAAGTTTACACAGCAAATGAAGTTCTCATTTGACAATTCCAAACCCCCCCCCAAAAAAAGATTGCTGAGTTGATTCCAACTCATAGCAACCCTAATTTGTTGTGAAAACAATTCTATACAAATTGTTCAGTGACATCAGTTACATTTTTTGCAATGCGTCCACATTCTCCTTAATTGCGTTCTGGTTGTTCCATTTCCAGTGCTCTAATATCCCTGCCCCTTTACCTTCTCATCTTTGCTTTGGAGTCATTGTTGACCTTTTGGCCTCATACACATGATTCTTTAATGGAGCACTGTAATGACGGGTAATACTCCTTATTCTGTGTGCCATCTGTTATTTCGCTAAAAGGTGTCCTCAGGAGATAGTTTTGGATCAAGATTTTAAGAGTATCTCAGGGTGGTCCTCTAGTCACAACTGGTCCAGTAAGTTTAGAGTTTTTAAGAATTTCAATTCTGTTCCACATGTTTCTCCCAGTTTATCAGGGTCCATGTATTGTGACCTTGATCATGGCCAGTAGTGGTAACTGGACACTGTCTAGCTCTGGTCTCAGAGTACATGAGGCTTTACATTATCAGTCTTTTAGACTAGTTTGTTCTTTGAAACTTTGGTTTCCTTCTTTATTTTTTGTTCCTCGTAAGTAGAGACCGACAGTTATAGCTCAGATGGCTGCTCGCAAGTTTTTACGACCCCAGATGCTACTCACCAAAGAGATGGGCTGAGTTTGGACCACTGGCACCTGTTGAGCTGGGCCCCAGAGGCTAGGAACGACTGAGGAAGGGTTGGCTGGTCTGAAGTGGAGGGAGTTGTCCACACAAACTTACAGCTGGGACCCACTGACCTAAGTTGCATGGCTAGAGATGAGCTGACCAGAATCC
>NW_006921686.1:5738075-5739430 GCF_000298275.1 Orycteropus afer afer | reverse complement strand
ACATTAAACAGTAGCAAGAGAAGACAAGATGAGTTTTGGGATGACATCAAGGACATCATACATGAAAAACGCAAAAGGTCATTAAAAGGACAGGAAAGCAAGAAAAGACCAAAATGGATGTCAGAAAAGACTCTGAAATTTGCCTTTGAGTAGTAGAGTAGCTAAATCAAATGTATGAATTAAAGTAAAAGAGCTGAACTGAAGATTCCAAAGGGTGGCTCGAGAAGACAAAGTAAATTATCATAATGAAATGTGCAAAGACCTGGAGTTAGAAAATCAAAAGGGAAGAATGCATTTCACATTTCTGAAGCTGAAAGTGCTGATGAAAAAATTGAAACCTCAAGAACTGGTTGATGTTCAA
Organism: Orycteropus afer afer; assembly: GCF_000298275.1. Lineage (NCBI taxonomy): Eukaryota > Metazoa > Chordata > Mammalia > Tubulidentata > Orycteropodidae > Orycteropus > Orycteropus afer. The sequence continues at coordinate 5,739,069 of NW_006921686.1, read as the reverse complement.
CCATTTCAGGAGGTAATATATGATGAAGAACTGATGATATTGAAGGAATAAGTCCAAGCTGCCTGGGAGGAATTGGCAAAAACCAAGGCCCCAAGAATTGATGGAATATCCATTGAGATGTTTCAACAAATGGTGCTCACTCGTTTATGCCAAGTAATTTGGAAGACAGTTATCTGGCAAACCAGTTGGAAGAGACTCACATTTGTACCTATTCCAAAGAAAGGCGTCCAACATAATGTGGAAATTATTGAACCACATCATTAATATCAAGGAGCTCTGGTGGCATAATGGATAAGTCATTTGGCTGCTAACCAGAAGGTCAGAGGTTCAAACCCACCAGCTGTTCTGCAGAAGGAAGATGGGGCTATCTACTTCTGTAAAGATTTACAGCCCTAGAAACCCAATGTGGGTTGCTATGAGGTGGAACTGGCTCAATGGCAGTAAGTTTGGTTTTGGTTTATCCTTAATATCACACACAAGTAAAATTTTGCTGAATTTAATTCAAAAATGGTTGCAGCAATACATTACTAGGGAACTGCCAGAAACTCAAGCTGGATTCAGAAGAGGACATGGAACGAGGGATATCATTGCTGGTGTCAGATGGATCTTGGCTGAAAGCAAAGAATACCAGAAAGATGTTTACTTCTGTTTTATTGACTATGCAAAGGCATTGATTGTGTGGATCATAACAAATTATGGGTAACATTGAAAAGAATGGGAATTCCAGAACACTAAATTATGCTCATGAGGAATCTTTACATAGACCAAGAGACAATCATTCAAACAGAACAAGGGGATATTGCATGGTATACACACATGGAAAGGTGTGTACCAAGGTTGTCTCCTTTCACCCTATTTATTAACCTGTATGTTGAGCAGATAAATAGAGAAGCTGGATTATATGGAGAAAACCGTGGCATCAGGATTGGAGGAAGATTCATGAACAACCTGCAATATGCAGACAACACAACTTTGCTTGCTGAAAATAAAGACT
>NW_006921686.1:5735326-5736012 GCF_000298275.1 Orycteropus afer afer | reverse complement strand
ATACACTCCTTGGAGAGATCAATCATGGGAGAATAGAAGGGTTGTGTATGCACAGGGAGACAACTCAGGTGGCAGGAATGCATAGGAGGGAAGGACACAGGGAAGAGGTAACTGGGGAGGAAGTGGGAAGAGAGCTGTTGCATTGTGGGAAATTGCACTCAATGTCATGAGACAAGGTATATATGAACTCCTGTATGGAAAATGAGTTTCCTCTGTAAACTTTCACCCGAATCACAATAAAAATAAAATAAAATATTTTAAAAAACCACGTCAAACCTATATGTATTCATGAGTGTAGTCCCTTTCACTCTCCCACACCTGTTCAGTTTGTATGTCTATCTATGTACCATTTGTGGGTTATTGTTATTGCAGGATTGTGTATATAATAGTATTTATTTCATTGCGTTTAACTTTTGTGCTCTTCCCTGTGTCTTCCTCTGCCTTGATCATTTTTTTTCTGACCTTCCCCACTGCCTTTCCCTTCACCCAAGTGATTTACCCTGCCTTCCCCTCCCACCCCTGATAACCATTAAAGAATGCTTTCTTTGTGAAAACTGTTTCTTGACTTTTTATAATAGTGGTCCCGTACAATATTTGTACTTTTGTGATTGACTAATTTCACTCAGCATAATGTCCTTGAGGTTCATCCATGTTATGGGGTGTTTCATATGTTTCATATAGTTTCA
>NW_006921686.1:5709546-5713304 GCF_000298275.1 Orycteropus afer afer | reverse complement strand
AAAAAGAGTATCAGTGGGCTTCCAATTCTGAACAAGATGGAGTGAGCATCGTCTACCCTATTCTACCTGCTATTTATAACTAAAACCACTAAAAAAAAAAAAAAAGCATAAGGAAACTATCAGAAGATTCTGAAAAATGAAGAGATGAGGGCAGACTGGCTTGGGATCTTAACACTTGAGGAAAAATCTAAAGGTGAGTTCCCTAGTTTTTTGTTTATTTCTTTGTGTGTATATGTGTCTATGCATGCACATAAATGCTCCCTTTTAGCCATGACCTGGGCATTATAGAATTGGAAAAGACACTTGACTGCTAACTGGAAGGTGAGTGGTTCAAAGCCACCGGCTCCTCTGCAGAAGGAAGACAGAGCAATCTACTTCCATAGAAGATTTATAGCTTCAGAAGCCCAATGGGGGTCACTATGAGTTGGAAACAACTCAATGGCAGTGAGTTTAAGGAGCTCTGGTGGCATAGTGCCTAAGCCATTTGACTGCTAACCAGAAGGTTGGCGGTTCAAACCCACCAGTCACTCTGCAGAAGGAAGACCAGGCAATCTACTTCCACAAAGATTTACCACCTCGGAAACTCAAAGGGGGTCACTATGAGTCAGAATTGACTCAATGGCAATAAGTTTTTTGTTTTGTTTTTTTCTGGTTTGGGGCACTATAAAAGCACACAAAATAGAAACGTCAATGTTGTTAGGTGCTGTGGGGTATATTTTCGACTCATAGCAACCCCAATGTGACAAAGTAGAACTACCCCATAATGTTTTGTAGATTACAGTCTTTATGGGAGCAGACCACAAGGTCTTCTCTCCCATGGAGCCACTGGGTGGGTTCAAACCACCAACTACCAGCTTTTCAGTTGTCAACAAAGCACTTAACCCTTGTACCACCAGGACTCCTTGAAACTCCAATAGGGACAGAGACAAAAAAGCCCCAAGAAAAGCCTGCTCTATTTAGCAAAAGAACCAGATAAAGGGCAGCCTTGCAGGACAGAACCTTTTTGACCCACCCTACTTCAGATGAATAGCTTCCCAAAAGCCCACACTCCTCCACCTCCCCATTGTGCCCTGTTGCCATGGAGACTGTCAGTGTAGCCATCATCTATCCTTGCCCTGCACTAGTGAGTTGGCATCATTCTCCTCCCCACGGGGACCTGCAGAGACTGTGAGATGAAGCCCTGTCCACCATCTCCTCCCTGCACTAAGTGAACATCAGTAAAGAGTTAGCACCTCACCTCATCCCAACTAAAGAGTGGGGGAAGGATTTCAGAGAGGAGGAAGCGGGAGAAAAGAACTCTTTAAGTTTGTGTAGAAGTCCTGGGCAGAACCCCCAATAGCCCATGCGTGAAACTACTGGAACCAACACAGCAAAAGAATCAAGAACTCAATCATGGTATGGAATACCATCCAGATTTCAGACTGGCCTATAAGAAACAAGCAAGAGAGGCAGACCAAACAGGCCTGTGAAGACTTGGAAAACTATTAGTTTTTGGTGATACATAACAACCATAAACCTAGAACTTAAAATAATAATATGTAATATGTACATATAATAATAATAATAAGTTAATAGCAAACTTAAAACATGCTATCTCAGAGTTTCTGTAGGTCATAAATCTAGACATAATTTAACTGGATTTTCTGCTCAGGGTCTTGCTCAACATCTCAAGATGTTGGCTGGGGCTGAAATCTTACCTGAGGCTCAGGATCTTCCTCCAAGCTCAAGTGCTGGCATTCTGTTCTGGTATGTTGCTTCATTAATGCAACAGACAACTCACCCCAAAATGGGACCATAATAAACATTTTATATATATATATATATATATATATATATATAAAATGCAATTATCCTCAGTAGCTCTGCCACCTAGGAGTTGAGGTTAAGATAGAAAATGAGCCAGGACACTTAATCTGCAGCCTAATGGGAGCAGACCCTGTAGATCATCTCATCCAGCATTCTGGTTAGCAGTCAAATGCCTTAGGCACTATGCTACCAGAGCTCCCATAGCAACCCTATTGTACAACAAAATGAAACAATGCCCAGTCCCATGCCAGTCTCACAACCTTGCTATACCTGTGTCCATCATTGACTTTGCACTTCACCAAGCATGATATCCTTCTCCAGAGAATGGCACCTTCTGACAACATGAGCAAAGTAGGTGAGATGAAGTCTGGCCATTCTTGATTCCAAGGAGCATTCCAGCTGCACTTCCTCCAGGACAGGTTTGTACTTTCAGTATTCTTCACCAACACTACAACTCAAAAGGATCAACCCTTCTTCGGTCTTTCCTATTCAGCTTTCACATGCATATGAGGTGATTGAAAGCACCATGGCTTGGGTTAGGCGCACCTTAGTCTTCAAAGAGACATCTTTGCTCTTTGGCACTTTAAAGAGGTCTTTTGCAGCAGATTTGCCCAATGCAATACATCATCTGATTTCTTGACTGCCACTTCCACTGGTGTAGTTCTATTGAATTTGAATATTTGCTTTTCCATTTCTTAAAAAAATGCTTTTGGAATTTCAGTAAGGATTGTGTTAAATCTACAGACCACTTTAGGTAGTACTGACATCATAGCAATATTAAAGCTTCCAATCCATGAATATAGGATGTCTTTCTGTTTATATAGGTCTTCCATTTCTTTCAGCAATGTTTTGTACTTTTCAGTGTACAAATGTTTTACCTCCCCAGTTAAATTTATTCCTAGGTATTTTATTCTTTCAGAAGTGATTATAAATGGATTTTTCCCCCTTCATTTCCTTTCCAGTTGTTCATTGCTGGCATATAGAAACTCAGCTGACATTTGTGTGTTGCTCTTGTGTCCTACAACTTTGCTGAATTTACTTATTAGCTGTGGTGCAGTGAATTACTTGGTATGGCTTTTCCAGCCATAGTCTTTGTAACTCCCACCAGATTACTGGGTGGGACCAAGCAAATAAGGTGTGTAGAACTCTGATGTTGGGACTGGTTAGTTTTGTCACTCTGCCAGGCTTAAAAAGAGCCATCCTAGAGGCAGAAATGGGGATCTCACTGCCATCAAGAGAAGAGCTGGAAGTGAAGTGGAGTGTGTCCTTAGACCCAACATCCCTGCACTGGACCTTCTTGGCTGAGAGACCCCTGGCTGAGAGATGCCAGCAGAAGAACCAAGAGGCAGGAGACAGAGTGGCAGGCTTTTGGGCCCATGGAGCAAGAAAGCTGAGTGCCTTTGGGCAGGAGGCTTGCTGGTGGAGTGGGGTGCACCTAGGTATACCTATTGACAGAGTGCAGGCTAAGAGGCTAAGGGACAGAGAGGCATGCCTGAGGGCAACAGCAGAGGGGAGATTGTCCTGATAGAAGGATTGAATTCCGAGTGTGTTCCTGAATCTGAGTTGTAGCCTATTACTTCCCTAATAAACTTCATAATCATGAGTATTGTCTATGAATTCTGTGTAGCCATTGCAACAAATTACTGAACCCAATAGAGAAGTAGTGAATGCTGTGGAGGGATAGTTGGTGTCAGAACTGTTTTGGAAGGTGGCAGGCATGTTTAGCCTCATAGGAATAACCCTTTGACTGCTGATGGTGATCCTGTCTTCCTGTTATGAAGTTAGAGAAGGTCAGAAGATGCCTCCTCCACACCCTTATGGTATCGCTCTAGTGGTTACCTTAGAAGTTCTGGTGACATAGTACCTAAGGCTTTTAACTGCTAACCATTAAGACTGGCCGTTCAAACCCACCAGCCACTCCTCGAAAGTAAGATGGGCAATCTACTCTGTAG
>NW_006921686.1:5708002-5709046 GCF_000298275.1 Orycteropus afer afer | reverse complement strand
TTGTCTTCATTATCTTTTTTTTAATTAAAAATCTGCTTTCAATTTTATGAATTTCTGCTCTTCATTATTTCTTGCTTTCTTCTTCGGAAGGAAGACTGGGCAATCTACTTCCGTAGAGATACCACTTTGGAAACCCAAGGAGGAGGGGTCACTATGAGTTGGATCCAATTTGACGGCAGTGAGTTTGGTTTGGTTGAGTTTCTTTCTTTGGGATTAACTGCTCTTCTTCTGGTTCTTTGTGGTGGCAGCTTACATGATTGATTTGAAAACTTTCATGTTTTCTAATACATTCATTTAATGCTATCAATATGCCTCTAAGCACTTTGATAGCTCCATCCCATACATTTTAATACGCTGTGTTCTCCTTTTCATGTCATTCAAATTATTTTCTAATTCTTATTTCCTCTTTGACCCATGGGTTCTTCAAAGTGGGTTGTTCAACTTTCAAATTTGGGGGCATTTTCCAGACACCTAGTTTAATTCCACTGTGGTCAGAAAACATACTTTGTATGGTTTTTACTTCTTTTAAAGTTGATATGGTTTGAGTTATGGCCCAGAATATGATGTATATTGATGAATGTTCCAAATGCACTTGAAGGAATGTGTATTTGCCCATTGCTGCATGAAATATTCTACAAATGCCAAATGAGTCCATGTGAGTGATAGTGTTCCTCAGGTCTTCTATATCCTTCCTAATTTTGTCATGTTTTAGAGAAGAGTATTATTCCAATGCTAATGTGGATTTTCATTACTTTCTGCTTCATGAATCTTGAAGCTCTATTCTTAAGTACATAACATTTAGGACTGTATATCTTTCTAGTGAATGGATCTGTTTATACCTGCTAGTATTCCTTGTTCTAAATTCTTTGTTGATATTAATATAGTTAGTCTACATTTCTAAGGCACTTGACTGCTAACCAGAAGGCTGGTGGTTCAAACCCACTAGCCACTCCTCAGAAGGAAGGTTGGGCAATCTACTTCCATAGTGATACTGCCTTGGAAACCCAAGGAGGGATTGCTATGAGTCAGGTCTGACTTGGCGGT
>NW_006921686.1:5696880-5705407 GCF_000298275.1 Orycteropus afer afer | reverse complement strand
GACATCAGATGATGTATGGCACTGGACAAATCTGCTGCAAAAGACCTCTTTAAAATGCTGAAGAGCAAAAATATCTCTTTGAAGACTAAGGTGTGCCTAACCCAAGCCATGGTATTTTCAATCACCTCATCTGCATGTAAAAAATGGACAATTAATAAGGAAGACTGAAGAAGAGTGGATGCTTTTACGTTGTGGTATTGGCAAAGAATACTGAAAGTACCATGGACTGCCAGAAGAATGAACAAATCTGTCCTCAATGAAGTGCAGCCAGAATTCCTCTTGGAAGGGAGAATGGCTAGACTTTGTCTCACCTACTTTGGTCATGTTGTCAGCAGGGACCATTCCCTGGGGAAGGAAATCATGCTTGGTAAAGTGGAGGGTCAATGAAAAAGAGTAAGGCCCTCAACAAGATGGATTGACACAGTGGCTCCAACGATGGACCCAGGTGTAGCAAGGACTGTGAGGCTGGCACAGAACTGGAGGGTATTTCGTTCTGTTGTGCACAGGGTCGCTATGAGTTGGAGCCAACTCTACAGCACCTAACAACAACAACAACAATAACAACAACATTATTTCCTCTGTATGGTTCATTTTCAGCTGTTTGGCAATAATATGTCTAGTTTATTTTTAAAAGCCTGCTCAGGGTTCTCTGAGGTTCTTGGATCTGGTTAAGATCTTTTATTATTTTGGGAAAATTGTCAGCCATATCTTTTCAAGTACTATTTCTTCCCTATTCTCTCTCTCCTCACCATCTGGGGTTCTAATTATACATATATTAGACCATAGTATGTCTCATAGTTCTTGGATGCTTTATTCTGCTTTCTTTACTCTTTTTTGTTTTAATTAAGGTAATTTCCATTGACCTACAGTCAAGTTCTTGACACCTTCCTCAGGTATGTTAAGTCTATTTGTGAGCTTTTCAAAAGTATTATGATAAATTTTCTAGTATTCTTCATTTGACTTATTTCCATTGTTCTTTTGTTCACACATGTTCTCTGCCTGTTCACTACAGTCTTTAACATATCAATCAGTTATGTAAAATTCCCTGATAATTCCCAAATCTGGGTCTTCTCAAAGTCTGGTTTAATTCCTCCATTTCTTGGCAGTGTTGCTTGTTCTTTGTAATTTTGTACTTTTTTATTGAGTACCCGATAACGAAAATTAAAAAAAAAAACAAAAAAAAACACCTCACTGCCATCAAGTCAATTTTAAGAGATAAAATACACAGTATTTTTGCCTGGACATAGGCATCTGCTCTGCTAGGATGCTAGGGTGGAGTGCTGAATTAATTTGTTCAGCAATCAAGCTGGGTCTGGGCATTGTTGTTGCAACGGTTATCTTCAGTGCACCACTGGCTTCATGTATCTCTAGCATTACCTGTACTTGCAGATAGAGGCTGCAGTGTTGGAGGATTTTACCCACTGCTCTTACTCCACCCTCAGCTTTTGGCCATTCCTGTATACATGTGCCACGAGATTTTCTGTCCACATTCTTGCCCTTTTCCCAATGCGTTTTGCTGTTGGTTGTCAATAGGACCAGCTAGTTTGTTGATGCAGATCAGAGATATTCTCTGCTATTGTCTTGGCTTAAGCTCAGTCTTGAGTGAAATTTGGGGAAGTTAGAGATCCTATGCATTTCGTGGAGCTAGAACTACATAACACTGAAATGAGACATAAGCTCTTTCCCTTTGCTGTGAACAAAAAAATAGGTGATGCTGTGATCTTGTGAGTACTTTGAAGACAAGAGGACAGAGATGAGAGAATTAAAGGAAAGATACATAAATCCTTGAATGACCCAGACCCAACTCTTGTCCTATCTGCAGCCTTTTCATTTATGTAAACTAAGGAATCTTTTTTAGTTGAAGAAACTTTGAGTTAGATTTCCTGTTACTTACAACTAAAAGCATCCTAATTGATAAACCATCTTGAGTTCTCATTACCTTGTGCTGGAAGTGATAACTGCGAGGGAAAAAAAAAGTGTATTAAAGGCCCTGGATTTCTGATGATACTGTGCCACTTGAAGTAGAGCCTTGGAAGCTAGGTTAGAGCCATGCTTTGGTCATATCCTTCATCTAGTTGGAGGACTCATTTTATGACTTCTTAAGCATAAAGAATTGGCATCTCAGTAGTTGTTGATACTCTATTTTACAGGCATTGCTCTATGAAAATGAGTACATGTTCATTGTAAAGATTTCTTTTTAAAATTACACACACAAAAAAAAAAAAACCAATACAATTTTGCTTGCACTGGATATAAATGGTGAGTAATCTTTTACAATTGTAAATTTTTCTACCACTCTGATGAAATTCCCCATTTGTTAATGCAAATGGACTTTAATGGAAATCTGGAGACAAAAAACCAATTACTATAACTGACATTTATTATGAAAGTAGCTGTCATTTGTAACCATTTCTGACAATTTCCAAATATTAAAGTAAAACTCTGCATTAAACATAGGACAAAAGTAAAAATTCAATCATGTAAATGCACTGTTTTTGAAAAGTCAATGAGAAACACCGTTTATCAGTTTTTACTGTCACTTAAAGCACACACACACACACACACACAGAGCTAAATTTAAATTAATGCACACTGTATAGAAAGATATCAAATGTTAAAAAATTTAGCACATCCCTGAAGATGAGACAAAGAATGAGAACCAATTCCAACAGAGTCACAAACAAATTCATGTTATTTCAGGTAGCAATATTGCTTGATGCCCTACATTTCAAATATTTATTTGAAGTGATTATATCAAAGTTACTTGCAGTATTCCTCCTCCACATACATTTTTAAATGTACTTTTGGGGAGGGAAATGAGCTTAATATAAAATTTTTAAGAATAGCTTTACCAACTTTTACTCACTTAACAAATATTGCTGAGTATCTACAAGGAGTTATGCAGTGCCATGGTTTTGAAGACTTAGCAATGAACAAAATTCCTGCCCTCATGGAGTTACATTCTAGTGGACATGGATTTTGACATGTTCATCACTGTACTTTTGCTAAGAAAACAAACCAGGTCCTGTGAAATAACTGATATTAAGGTTCTGACCAAATCCTATGGAACATCAATCATTAGGTGTCTCTACTGTGTGGTCTCCTAAGCATTGTGATTAATGAGGTTGGGCAGAAACATTACATTTTTCATTAAGATGACAAATTAACTCAGTAGAAAAATTAAACTGGATTTTTTTTTTTAACCATAAGAACCCTAGTGAATGGGAAATTTCAGCTCCCATTTGAAGGCTTTTTTTTTTAACACAACAACAACAACAACAAACCACCACCATCTTATAGCACTTCATTCCTGTGTTGAGGGTTCTTAGATGAAGGATAATCCTTATTGCACTCTTCACTTGTATAGAATTTATCACTATGAACTCTTTGATGAATTAGAAGACCTGAGCTCCAACGGAAACCCTTACCACAGGCTTCACACTCAAATGGTTTCTCTCCTGTGTGGACTCTTCGATGAGCTTGAAGGTTGGATCTCTGACTGAAGCCCTTTCCGCACACCTCACATTTGTATGGTTTCTCCCCAGTGTGGACTCTGTGATGGGCTTGAAGACTTGAATACCCACTGAAACCCTTACCACATTGCTCACACTTATAGGGCCTTCCTTCTGTGTGGACCCTCTGATGTGCTTGAAGGCGTGAACTCTCACTGAAGCCCTTTGCACACACATCACATTTGTATGGTTTCCCTCCTGTGTGGACCCTCCGATGTACTTCAAGGCGTGAACTCTGACTAAACCCCTTCCCACACAGCTCACATTTATATGGCTTCACTCTTGTGTGAACTCTCTGATGGCCTTGAAGATATGCTCTCTGACTGAAGCCCTTCCCACATACCTCACATATATATGGTCTCTCTCCAGTATGAACACTCTGATGACTTTGAAGGTATGATCTCTGACTGAAGCTCTTACCACACTCATCGCATTGATATGGCTTCTCTCCTGTGTGGACTCTCTCATGGGCCAGAAGAGTTGAGGCCTTACTGAAGCCCTTCCCACATTCTCCACATTTATAAGGTTTCTCTCCTGTGTGAACCCGGTGATGAATTTGAAGATTAAAGTTCCAACTGAAGCCCTTCCCACACTCTTCACATTTGTATGGTTTTTCTCCAGTGTGGACTCTCTGATGGCCTTGAAGGTGTGAACTCCGACTGAAGCCTTTCCCACACTCCTCACACTTGTATGGCTTTTCTCCAGTGTGGACTCTCTGATGGCCTTGAAGGTATGAATTCCGACTGAATCCCTTCCCACACTCCTCACATTTGTATGGCTTTTCTCCAGTGTGGATTCTCTGATGAGCTTGAAGATATGAACTCCGGCTGAACTCCTTACTGCACTCCTCACATTTATAAGGTTTCTCTCCTGTGTGGACTCTCTGGTGAACTTTAAGAACTGATTTATGACTGAAGCCTTTACCACATGCATTGCATTTATATGGCTTCTCTCCAGTGTCAACTCTCTGATGATCTTTAAGTTCTGAACTCCAATTAAAGCCATTCTCATACTCCTTATAAGGTTTCTCTCCAATGTGGATGTTATGATGACCCTGAAGACACGAAATTCGACTGAAGCTGTTATCACATGCATAATGTTTGTATGGTTGTTCTCCAGTGTGGACTATCTGAAGGTCCTGAAAATGTGAGGCCAGACTGAAGTCATTATCAACCTCCTCAGAATTACAGAGATTTTCTTCCAAGTTAACTTTATGCTGAATATTAAGATTTGAACTACAAATGAAGCGCTTCCCACACTCCACACCTGTGTATAGTTTCTCTTCAGTGTGGATTTTCTGATGAACTTGAAGACATGAGCTCTGATCAAAGACATACCCATTCTCCTCATATTCGTGGGGTTCCTCCCCGGTATGGACCCTAAAAATATTATTAAAGTCTAAGCTATGGCTGAAAGCTTTATCACAAATGTTGCATCTACTGGACATCTCTCCTGGTTGAGGAAGCTCACAAGTGTTATGAGAGGAATACTGATTGAAGTTCTTACCATACTCACATTTGCATGGTTTCTGCTCTGTTTGTGCTCTCTGATGAGACTGTAGATGTGACTTCTCAATAACACAATTATCTCCTCTATGAATGCTTTGATGAATATGAAGAACTGAGCTATACCTGAAGCCCTTTCCACACTGACTGTACATATGGGGCCTCCCTTCTAAGTGTAACTGCTGATGAATTTCAGTGCTGGAGACATCATTGAAGGTTTTTCTATACTCATGATTCCAGTAGGGCTCATGTTCTGTTTGAATTAAGTTCTGATTAAGTAATGATATCTTCATGATGTCTTTTCCACAATCATGGCAGCTATAATTTTTTTCTGTTTTGTGTATTCCCAGATTGTCATTGTGATATGAGATCCAACTGATGCCATGACACTTGCAGGAATTCCTTTTCATGGGAATTTGCTGACATCTACAATGATAATTGTGTGGCTCAGACAGGTACATCTTCCTCCAAGAATGCAGGGCCCTCCAAGGTGGACAGTCTTGATTTTCTATATAATTGGGACTATTCCCTTTATGAGTCAGTATATAGTTCCCATCTTCAGAAATCTGAATTGGTATTCCTGCCCAAGCCTGGCAGGGGGAATCACTTTGTTTTTGTAACTGAAAATTATCCCCTTGACTATTTCTCATGGATTCTTGACACCTGGTTAATCCACTTGCATTGTGTTGCCAGTTCTGCCAGGGGGAAAGCTCTCTGGGAGAAAGGTAGTTTAATCCCACTTCTTGAATATGCTCCTTATGTTGACTCTTGCTTTCTGTAGGAATAAAGAGAATTCAGAAATGTGGACAAGTGAAGGCTTTATTCAGTGATTTCGAGATTTTACACTCAGGTCATAACATGAAATTTGAATGAACCAGAGGAAAACTCAAGTCACGACCTCTAAACATACTTAGGAAAATCTTCCTCTTTGGCAGCACTAGGTTTATAAGTAGAATTTGGGCTATCTGCATGCTTCAAAGATGAGGGCTCTGCTATATAACCTGGACATCAGGACAAGGTGGTCCTGCTCAAAAGGCCTAATAAAACTGTACAAGTTATCATGACTTTATCATGGATTGCTTGGAGATCCCAAGAAGAAAATCTTTTCAAATTGGAAACAATATAGTTGTAACAAGGAGCTCTGGTGGTGCAGTGCGTAAGGCATTAGTTGCTAACCAGAAGGCTGGTGGTTCAAACCCACCAGATGCTTCGTGGGAAGAAGATGAGGCAATCTACTTCTGTAAAGATTTATAGCCTTGGAAACCCAATGGGGGTCACTATGAGTTGGAATCAACTAAATGGCAGTGGTTTATATATATATATTTGTTGTTTTTGTGTGCCGTCAAGTTGGACCCGACTCATAGCAACCCCTCCTTGGGTTTCCGAAGCAGTATCACTTCAGAAGAAAATTGCCCCATCTTCCTTCCAAGGACTGGCTGGTGGGTTTGAACTGTCAGCCTTCTGGTTAGCAGTCAAGTGCCTTAGGCACTATGCTACCAGAGCTCCTATATATATATATATATATATACACACACACACACACACACATATAGTTGTAATGGATAAATGCTTATTGTCCTGACAGTAACTTTTTCTTTTTTCTCTGCTACATATGTATGGTAATTTTTTGTTTGTTTGTTTGGAGGAAACTGTATGTCAAATGCTGTGCTGAAGAAAGTAAACAAAGACCTGTAATACACACTTGAGGTAACATGTGGCTTCTGTAATGATTAACTTATCTTCGTGAGGATGACGCATTCTCCTAAGACACTGTAAGGCCTTACCAGTTTTTAACTCCTTTCAAAAGTACTTTCACAATTATCAAGGGCCATGGCACAGGTTGGAATGTGAATAAAATGTGACAGTATTCAACTCAAAAAATTTTTAAAAGGCTGAGGGGTAAGCACAGCTTAGTGTCAGGGCACCTGTGGGTGACCTGAGCCAATCCATCAGCCATGAACAAACTCAGTGAACAGTGACCTCAGCTTGGGTTACTTTACAAGATCGTTACTTCCATACATGTTTAAGGAAGCTGAGGCTCCGGAACAGTGGACATAAGCATGTTTGGGTGGAAAGAGTTTATCACTTATTCATTAAGGCTCAGCTTCAGCGCAGACAGCTCTTTCTATTCCAGTGAGAAGTGTCCTGTACAATAAAGTGTTTAGTACAATAAAGCACACAGAGGGCACAGCTACAGACACTTAGACATGACCAAACACCTCACGGGAGTGGCTTTCTGGATTAGAAGGATTAGGACTGTAGTCTCGTGGGACATCTCAGTGAGTTGGCATACTATACTTCCTAAAGTTATGTTCTATATGCTACTTTGGTGGGTAGTGTTGGGGGCCAAAAGATAGCCTAGAGGCCTGCACAGCTGAGAAGGGGTATGCATGACCCAGAGGAGGCCTGTCCTGAGGGGACCAAGGGGAGGCCTGCATAGCAGAGAGAAGGGCCTGCTTGCTTGCACAGCCGAGAGGAGCTGAGAGAGCTGTCCTGCACTGAAAAAGAGAACGATGTGCTCTCCTCTTCAAAGAGCCTTCTAGACTCTTCCTGAGTGCTTCCTGATCCTGATCCCAACTTGTACCCGTTGCTTTCTTAACAAACCACTGAACTGTGAGTTGTGTTGTTGTTGTGTGCTGTCGAGTCGGCCTGACTCATAGCGACCCCTCCTTGGGTTTCCGAGGCAGTATCACTACGGAAGTAGGATTGCCCAACCTTCCTTCCGAGGAGTGGCTGGTAGGTACGGTCTGTGAATTCTGTGTGGCCAGTGCCCTGGATTATCAAGTAGAGAGTGCCATGGGATGGACAGCTGGTGTCAGAATGTGGTAAAAAGGTTGAAGGGTAGGGGTCTGTCTGACCTCCACCTATGGGGATCATGGGGATCATGGGGATCAGCCTTGGGCTGATCTGATTTGCCCTTAAGTAAGACAGTTCTGATGCTGCTACTGGGCCATTTTGACAAGGCCACAAAGAATGAGAACATGAAGGTGCATCCCTGCTGAGAGGGACCACTGGCTCTCTGGATTCATGTGGGAGACTGCCTGAGACGCAGCTGCGTGTTCACTGGAGCCAATGGGCTGCTACTGTCTATTCTCTTCCTGTGGAGAAAATCAAAATGGCTCAATACTCTAGTGAGAACTTTGAGTGAACTCAGTATCTACTTAGAACCAGCAAATCGCCCAAAGGAAATAGAAGAAAAAGCAAGATAACTTGCAGGAATCAAGCCTCCAGTCAATTCCATGACAACCGATCTTTGTTTGCTTATGTGGGTGATGAGTAGATTTTATGTAGACATAGGTTCCAAAACACTTCTTTTACTGTAAGGGAAGTGATTTCTCTTGACATTTTCCAAACCAAACCAAACTCACTGCCATGGAGTCAATTCTGACTGACAGCGACCCCTCCGTGGGTTTCCGAGGCAGTATCTCTACAGAAGTATATTGTCCAATCTTCCTTCCAAGGAGTGGCTGGTGGATTTGAACCACCAGCCTTCTGGTTAGCAGTCAAATG
>NW_006921686.1:5674346-5696075 GCF_000298275.1 Orycteropus afer afer | reverse complement strand
TCAAACCCACCAGCCACTCCTTGGAAAGAAGATGGGGCAATCTACTTCCGTGGTGATACTGCCTTGGAAACCCAAGGAAGGGTCGCTATGAGTTGGGTCCGACTCAATGGCACACAACAACAACAACAACAACAACAACCACCCAAGCCATGGTGTCTTCAATTGCCTCACATGCAGGTGAAAGCTGGATAATGAATAAATAAGACCAATGAAGAGTTGAAGTTTTTGAGTTGTGGTGTTAGGGAAGAATGCTGAAAATACCATGGACTGCCAGAAGAACTAACAAATCTGTCCCGGAGGAAGTGCAGCCAGAACACTCCTTGGAAGCGAGAATGGCCAGACTTCGTCTCACCTACTTTGGTCATGTTGTCAGAAGGGACCGTTCCCTGGAGAAGGCTATCATGTTTGGTAAGGTGGTGGGTCAGTGAAAAAGGGGAAGGCCCTCAATGAGATGAAATGACACAGTAGCTGCAATGATGGACTCAGGTACAGCAAAGATTGTGAGACTAGCACAGGACAAAGTAGTGTTCTGTTCTGTTGTACACAGGGTCTCTGTGGGTCGGAGCTGACTCCATGGCACCTAACAACAACAACAACATGTAGAAAATGGAAAGCCACCAGAGAGTTTTAAGCAACGACATGTCTGATGGTGTATGAGAAGGGACTCTCTGGCTACTGTGTTATTGGTCACTAGAGCTCACCTGAACACCCATTTCTTTGGGTTTCTGTCTCCATCACCAAAAGCTTTTCTTCTCTCTCCAACTGGGATATCAGGTCTGGCTTGCAGGGTTGAAGCCCTATAAAAAGGCAGGAGAACACACGATTTTAATTTTGAGTAAGTCCAGTCTTGAGTCTTTTCTGTTCTGAGTCATGCTTCTGGTGCCGTATCTAAGAACTCGGCCTAACCCAGGGTTATGAAGACTTTCTCCTATGTTTCCTTCTAGAAGTTTCAGTTTTACATTTTACACTAGGTCTATGATCCATTTTGAGTTGTCTTCTTTGTACAGTGTCAGGCATGGGTCCAGGTTCATCTGCTGCATATATATGACCAAATGTTCCAGCACCAGCTGTTGAAAAGATTACACCTTCTCCAGTGAGTTGCCTCGACACCTGTAGTGTCTAGAGTAGGTTTCAGAGGTGCTCCTTCCATGCTCCTACAATAAACAAGCCTGTTCAAACGTGGCCAAGATTACAATTCACATCTCCTCCCCTACACACTATACCCCAAACTGTGTACAGTGTAGTGAATTACTTAACATGGCCCTTCTAGCCACAGTAAATCCTAGCCTCTGAGCCTGTGGTTGTGGTCCCATTTGGGGGTGAGTTGTCCATTATAGTCATGAGGCAGGATTAGGGTGGAATGTATCTTGAGTCCCACCTTACTGGATGGTGTGACTCAAGCCACCATCCTCAGCTTCCTTGAGGGTGTATATGTGAATGCTCTCACAAAGCTCGCTCTCTCGCTCTGGATCCTGCGTCTGGGCCGTCATCGTCTCACTCCCAGTCTGTGGGCCTTGAGGCAGCAGCCAGTTGTCTGACCTACCCATTTGGGTTCATCAGCTCCTGCAACCACATGAGTGAGGAGAATCCCCCAGACTGACGCCTGACCCACAGAGGTGGGACTTGCCCTCCTCCACAACCAGATGAGCCATTTCCTTGTCAGACTGTGAATTCTGTGAGACGTTACAGTAAAACACAGAACTCTAAGATAGGAGGGAGAGTACTGATGGGAGTAGGAGAAGTTTTTGTCAGAGATGATGGAATGGCACAGCAGTTTGGAAAAGTTGGGACATTTGGGACATCTTTAACCTCTGCCTCACAGGGACAAGCCTTGTGCTGATCCTTCTGAAAGAAGGAAATGATTTGAGCACTGAGTTAGCTACTTCCCTGAGTTCTTTCCTTTTTCTCAATTAATTATGGTATAAATTTCAAATACAATTGAGTTCATCTTCCTTTGAGGTTTAGTTTATCATTTCTTTGCATTCTTATTTGATTTTTGTAATATGTTGAACTAAGGTATTTCCAGAAGTCCAAACTAAGTAAAAAGGTGTACTTGGGAAAGGGTGACTCTCTCCCACACTCCTTCTATCTCATTACCTCCCTCCTACTAAAGAAACAAGACTTCATAATTTTCTAGTTAATCTTTCCTCTGTTTCTTCTTATAAAGATAAGCAGATACACACATATTCACACATTTCCCCTTCTTTCTTACACAAACTGTGGTATAGTATCAATGCTCTTTTGTATTTTGTGATCTTTAGGGAAAATTCCTAGAAGTGGATTGCTGGGGAAGGCAACTTACATGGACCATTTAGCTTTCCTTCTTTCAACGTATGAGAGTACTTTCCCCAAGGCCTTCGCCAAAAACAAATACTGTCAATCTCATGGGTGAGAAATGGACTCTCAGTGTAATTTTAATTTATATTTCTCTTACATTGAATGAAATAGTACATCTATTTCATATTTGTATGTATGTATGTCTGTATATGAATATATAAACGAAAACAAACTCACTGCCATCAAGTTGATTCCAACTCATAGCAACCCCCATCGGGTTTCCAAGGCTTTAAATCTTTATGGAAATAGACTGCCTCAGCTTCATCCTATGGAGTAGCTGGTGGGTTTGAACCACTGACCTTCTGGTTAGCAGCCAAATGTCTTACCCACTACACCACCAGAGCTCGCTCTCTCTCTCTCTCTCTCTCTATATATATATATATATGGAGGATACAGATATATATACAGTAGTAGTAGTAGTAGTATACAGAGTTGAGTAATAATAATAGTTGAGAAGTAGTAATAGTGTGTGTATGTGTGCATATATATACTATATACACATGGAGCTATATACATATATACCTACCTAAACACACACATACATACATGCATATATATACAGAGAGAGACCTCCCACTTCTGTACTCTGAAACAAAAATACCACAGTGGCAGTGACAATACACAGCATCTAGACTTTGGTGCTGAATACCAATCTCTAATAAAAGTAACCAGGTTCCACAGAGAAAGGGATGATTCCAGAGCTGGGGCAAAATAAGTAAAGCCCCAAACCAAAAACTCAGTGCTACTGTGTTGATTCTGACTCACAGTGACCCTATAGAACAGAGTAGAACTGCCCCATAGAGTATTTAAGTCTGTAAATCTTTGCAGAAGCAGACTGCCTCATCTTCTATGGAGTGGCTGGTGGGTGGGTGCAAACTGCCAACCTTTTGGTTAGCAGATGAATGCTTTAACCACTGCACCACCAGAGGTCCTTAAGTAAATAAGCAAGTAAAAGATAACTATAAAAAATCATATTGTGATAGATGGGTGGGAAGACTGAACTATTAGGTATGTCTATGCAGGGGGGAGTTGCCCAAGACCATGTATAGGGCTGGCAGACATGTTTCTACAAGTGTATTGCTATGTTCTGTAAGAATTCCCAGCTATATAGTAGAGCTGACAAGGGTCAAGGTTGTAGTCACTCTTGGCCACAGCTAGCTACCCAAAGGGAGTGAACAGTTGGACCTGTGGGCTCAGGACCAGAGTTGCAGAGGACATCAAGCTCAACTGGCATAACATACTACACAAAACATTGTTCCACATCCTACTTTGGCAAGTAGCAACTGGGATGTTAAAAGCTTGCAAGTAGCCATCTAGATGCAACAATGAGTCTCTCCTCCTCCAGGGTAAAGAAAAATGAAGAAAACCAAAGATTCATGGAAACAATTAGTCCAAGTGACTGGTACACCATGCGATCCTCAGCCTATACAACTATGAGACCAGAAGAACTAGATGGTGCCTGGCCACCACTGTCAACCACTCGGAGGGGGAGCTATGGAGGAGATCCTGGATAGAGAGGGAGAACAATGTGGAACAAAAGTCAAAATCATTTGGAAAAATAAAAAAGGGGACCAGGTTTGCTGGTCTGATAGAGCTTGGTGGAACCACTGAGACTATGGTCTCTAGCTGCCCTTCAGGTCTGGAACTGAACCCACACCTGTGGCTTCCAGCCAAACAAAAGACAGGCATAGGAGTTGAACATTTACCTGAGGTAGATACACTCCTTGGAGAGAATAATCATGGGAGAAAGAAGGGCTGTTTATGCACAGGGAGACAGCTCAGGGGGCAGGAGTGCATGGAGGGATGGACACAGGGAAGAGGTAAGTTTCAGGAGGAAGTGGGAGGGGAGCTGTTGCATCGGGGTAAATTGTAGTCAATGTCATGAGACAAAGTGTATATGAACTGCTGTATGGAAAGTGAATTTGCTCTGTAAACTTTCACCCAAATCACAATTAAAAAAAAAAAATCATATTGTGCCATAAAATAAGGAAGTGGTCCAAAAAAAAGTAGAGTCATGTTACAGAGACAAAAGAGTTAGCTTAAAGGTTATACTGGCCAAATGTGGGACAACTTTACTACCAAAATAATTAACTACAGTAATAAATTGTGAAAAATTCAGAAATCCTTACAAATAACAAATAAATGAATAAATGGCTGAGAAGGCATGCCAAGCACTAACCACTAAATGTGAAGGGATTCCTAAACTGGAACATCATGAGTTTGTAATTATCATGGTAGAGACTGGATAAGGCAAGCTTCATCATGGGACGCTGAATCTAAAGGGAAATTTTTTTTTTTTGTAGCCCAGAGATTTTTTTTTTTTTTTTTAAATTGTGATACACAGCCCTTCTTTATCCCATGATTGATCTCTCCAAGGAGTGTATCTACCTTAGGTACATGTTCAACTCATATGCCTATCTTGTGTTTGGCTGGAACCTACAGGAGTGGGTTCAATTCCAGACCTGAAGGGCAGCTAGGGGCCATAGTCTCAGGGGTTCCATCAGGCTCTATCAGACCAGCAAACCTGGTCCTAAAGGGAAATTTTTATGAGCATATTTGCTGGTCTTGAAGTATTGCCCCATCTAAGGGGGAGAGGGGAGGCAGTAATTATACCATGGAGAAACTGGACATCTTGACTGAGTGATCAAAATTAACTGCATCAGCAAGGCACAGATGGACACTGTGGGCCTCTAGATGTGATGCAAAGGAGGCCCGGTGGTGCAATGGTTAAGGACTTAGCTGCCAACCAAAAGGTCCGCAGTTGAAACTTAACAGCAGCTCCACAGGAGAGAGAACCTGGTGGTCTGCGCCCACAGAGATTATCCTAGGGAATCCTACGGAACAGATCTACTGTGTCCTGTAGGGTTGCTGTGAGTTGGAACTGACTCAAGAGCAATGGGCTAGATGGGATGCCCTGAGAAAGACACACCTACGTCATGTTCCAGTCAGAATGGGTAACCTGAATCTACCGAGGAGGAGACATTACAGACATTCTAATGAAAAATGGTAGAGGTGGGGCTAACTATATCTTCAAAAATATCCCAGTCATAACAGATAAAGGCCATGGAATGTTCCAGATCAAAGGAGGCTACAGAGACACAACAACCAGACGAGACCCTGGGCTAGATCCCTCTAGAATGAGGGAGAAAATATGCCGTAAGGAATATACCTGACTCTACTGACAAAATGGGAAACAAACAAAAGATTAGATATATGCATTCCATCTGCACTGGAGCATGTAAGAGAATAGTCCTATTCCTATGAAACAGACACTCAAGTATGTAGGGGTCAAGGGCCATGCTGTATGTCAGTTAGCCTTAGATAGTTCAGGAAAAAGCATTATGAATACCCACACACACACATATATTTATTTCAAATATGTACACAACTAGATGTGGAAGGAGAAGGCATGGAATACACTATATATTGTTATGTGCCTTTGAGTCGTCTCCAACTTATAGTGACCCCTCCTTGGGTTTCCAAGGCAGTATCTCTGCAGAAGTAGATTGCTCAATCTTCCTTCCAAGGAGTGGCTGGTGGGTGTGAACTGCCAGCCTTCTGGTTAGCAGTCAAGTGCCTTAGGCACTACACCACCAGAGCTCCTATACTGTATATTATGTTACTGTAGGTGAAACTGGATAAAAGGTGTTCTTTATATTATACTTTTACCTTTTACTTTAACAATTTTTTTTTTTCAATTGTGCTTTGGGTGCAAATTTACAAAGCAAATTTATTTTACATTGAACAGCTCATGCACATTTGATTTCACAGTCCCAATTACCAAAAATATGGAACACTTCACAAATTTGTGTATCATCCTTGAGCAGGGGCCATGCTAATCTTCTCTGTATCATTCCAATTTTAGTATATATGCTGCTGAAGCTAGCACTATTATGCAATTTTCTATAAGTTTGAAATTACAGATACGTTCTTAAAAAATATCAGCCATTGTGGCAAACGCTATTGTGTTTCCTTAAAAAACTGAAAACAGAAGTACCATTTGACCCAGCAATTCCATTACTAGGAATATATCCTAAAGAGGTGAGAGATAGCACACGGACAGCCATATGTACACCTATGTTCATCGCAGCACCATTCAATTCACTATTGCAAAGAGATGGAAACAACCTAAATGCCCATGAACAGATGAGTGGATAAGCAAATTATGGTACATGCACACAATGGAACCCTATGCTACGTGAAAGAACCATGAGGGATACGTGAATCATCTCACAACGTGGATGAACCTGGAGGACATTATGCTGAATGAAATAAGTCAATCGCAGAAGGACAAGTACTGCATGAGCCCATTACTGTAAAAAGACAGAGAAGGGTTTGCTTGGAAGAGGGAACTCACCTAGTAGGTTACTGGGATGGGGAGGGAAGGGCGGGATTAATTTTGTGCTAGTTAGGGCCCACACGCTGACGTGGGTAGGGGGAGGCATATACGGAAAGGATTTGTGACCACCATGATAACATTAGGAAATGGAAGGACACTGAATTGTGCACATAAGAGATAGACGACAGATGCTAATACCAACCATTGTGTCCACAATACTGCAGTACCATTAACACCAAACACCAGGCTACCTGAGAGGATCAGACAGGGGTCAGTGAACAGGAGTATACTCTAGACCAAGGATAGATTGCAAGGCTAATCTTGCACAGATACCAGTGATACAAAATACCTGAAATCATTACAGAAACAATAGAAGACAGACACAGAGTAATCTGTCACAGTTACCCAGACACTATGGGAGAGAGATCCAATAGATCTACCAGCTCAGGACTAGTGCTGGGGGACACCAGACTCAGTTGGCACAACAAAATACATAAAAGCCTTGTTCCGCATCCTACATTGGTGAATAGCGACTAGGATCTTAAGAGCTTTCAAGCAGCCATCTATGATGCAGCTAATGGTCTCCTAGCATCGGAAGCAAAGAATAATGTGGGAAAAAAACAAGGGCTTTTGGAAGCAATCAGTCCTAGGGCATGATGGCCCTCAAGACCAGAAGAACTAGATGGTGCCTGGCTCCCAATGCCAACCTCTCAGGAGAGGATCAAATCTGGAGATCCTGGACAGAGTGGGAGGAAAAACGTGGAACAAAATCCAAAAACTCAATGTTGTTGTTGTTGTTATGTGCCGTTGCCAGAATTACAGGTCAGAGGAAGTCTGATGAGACCCCCAATACTATGGCCCTGGAATACATTCTGCACCTGGAATAAAACTCACCCCAGGGGCTGGCTCTCAGCCCAATAGTTAACAAGATGTACATGCAGACCACTCAACCCAGGATGATGCACTCACATACTCCATGGAGATACATTCCTTAGAACAATGGACCACGGAGCACCAGAAGACAGAAGACCAACATTCAGGTTGAGGAAACGCAGGACACACAGGAGTGCATAACTATGAGGGGCACAGGGGAGGGTTACAGGGCAGGGAGAGGAGGAGACTGGGTTAGGGTTGGGGATGGTGAATGGGGAGTGAAACTAAATGTACACGTAACGTTCAATGTAAAACAAGCTCTTAAAATAAAAAAATAGATATGTATCAAGTTAATCAACAGTTACTGTCATTCTGGAGAAAAAGAGAAAAAAAGGTGGAGCAACTCACTAACCTGATTTCATGACAAACCAACAGGCAGGTCCCCAATTTACTCATTGACAACTAAAAAGGAGGACTTTTGTCTGGAGACAAAAATCTGAAATGTCTTGTCTACACTGCACCAGGATTGCCAAGATGTTCAGATGCCCAAGTTCAGAACACAGCACGGAGTCTGCAAGCTTCAAAAGGAAGCTCTAGAAGCACATGGTTAAGAGCTTGGTTACAAACTGAAAGGTTGGAAGTTTGAACCCACCAGCCACTCTGTGGAAGAAAGATGAGGCAGTTGACCTCCATAAAGATTGACAGCCTTGGGACCCTGTAGTGCAGTTCCACTCTGTCCTCTAGGGGCGCTGTGAGTCAGAAGGACTCGAGGACAATGGGTTCGGTTTGGGCTTTGCTCTGTAAAGATTGACCGCTTTGGAAACCCTGTGGGCAGTTCTACTCTTTGCCATAGGGTTGCTATGAGTTGGAATCCACTCGACTATGACGATGGGTTAGAGCTTCAAACAACTGAGCATGCAGATACCCCGGAGGCCCACACTGGTTACAGAGGGCCGTCCTCACCCACAGAGAGCAGGTTCCGGAAGTTCTCCAGCATCACGTCGCGGTACAGCCTCCTCTGGTGGGAGTCCAGCAGCCCCAGCTCCTCCTCAGAGAAGACCACAGCCACGTCCTTGAATGTCACTGCTTCCTACAACATCAAACACACACGACCTCAGTCTTACAAGCAAAGTCCCCTGGGATGAGAGGACCAGGGCAAAGTGTAAAGGACGGAAAGCTGCTCTGGCTTCTGAGGGCGTGGGCAGCTGCCTTCTGTCTGCTTCCACACTGCTTATTCCATTCACCAAAGGGCTGCGAGAAAACAAATCCCTACTTTAAACCACTGCCTTTTGCTAGCACTCCTACAGCTAAGGGTCTGATGCTCTGGTGCATCCAGATTACTAATATTTTAAATTTTCTTAACGATGCCCAGAGAAGCTTTCTCTGGTCCCATAGAAGCTTTCTCACTTTACTCTCAGCAATGTCTGATGGTGTCCGGTTCCTTCTTTCACACGCACCTCACTTATTATTTATCACATCCACAGGCTACTGGACACCCTAACTGTTCGTGTGTGTCGCTCACCCCTGGGCTACATCTGTGGGCTGCAGTGTTCACAGGTCCCGGCAGGGCACAGCCCCAGAGCCTGCCTGCCTGTGTTCCCGTGTGAGCGCTCTGCCCAGCACTAGCTGTGTGTGTTACACACGTTCCTTATCCTCTCATCTGTATGTTGGTATCTATATGCTCAAGTCCCTGGGTGGTGCAGTCAACACGCTTGGCTGAATCTGAAAGGTTGCAGGTTCAAGTTCATGAAGAGGATCCTTGGAAAAGGGGCCTGAAATCCAAAAACTCAGCCACTGAAAAGCCTGTGGAACACAGTTCTGCTCTGACACACGTGGGGTCACCATTAGCTGGAGTCTGCTTGATAGCAACTGCTGATCTGTATCATAGGGTAGCAGCACTGCAATGCGTGACTATATGTAAAACAAGGAGCTCTGGTGGTCTCGTGGTTAAGGTATTTGGCTGCTAACCAAAAGGTCAGTGGTTCAAAACCACCAGCTGCTCATTGGACGAAAGATGGGGCTGTCTGCTTCTGTAAAGATTTACAGCCTTGGAAACCCAGTGGGGGTTGCTATGAATTGAGATCAACTCCATGGCAGTGAGTTTGGTTTTGGTTATATGTGAACCACTCAGGAAAAGTGCCTGCCACATTACAAATAAATATCCAGTACCATCATCTCTTTCATCCCATTTCAGGGCTGCACAGTAATCCAAGGAATTGATATTCTAGAACACAGTGAACCAACCCAAATAATGCATGCTTACTTAAATAAACATGCTGCAAAACACATCCAGCCATGCAGATCTTAGGCCAACTGTCGATCTCAGTTTCTTAAAATAAAGTCCCAAAAGTAGAAATGTCAACGTCAAAGTCTATTGATCTGTAAAGTTTATGAATCATAATCGCAGGTTCTTCCCCCAAAAAAGATATTTCTAATTTACGATCCATCCACCCACCACCATCACCACCACCACCACCCCCGAAAGTATAAATCCCTAACTCTCACTGCCCCAGCCAACACTGGACATGATCACTTTTTGAATACCTCCAGTCATCTCAGAAGTAAATTTGAGAAGTTAAAACAAGCTCTTTTTAAAAAAATATTTCATGAAGTTGCTTAGTGACAAGCATTCCCCTTCCACACACTTGCTGCTCATCTCTATGTCTTGCTTTGTCATCACAGCTCTTGAGGCTTTTCCTTCCACATATATTGTCAATGTTTTTCATTGCACTTTGCTATTTGTGCAGTAACCTTTTGCTGCAGGGAAGTTTACAATTTTTTTTTTATTGTGATTTGGGTGAAAATTTACAGAACAAATTCACTTTCCATACAGCAGTTCACATACACTTTGTCTCATGACATTGATCACAGTTTACCACAATGCAACATCTCCCCTCCCACTTCCTCCCAATAGTTACCTCTTCCCTGTGTCCATCCCTCCATACACTCCTGCCCCATGAGCTGTCTCCCTGTGCATAAGCAGCTCTACTTTCTCCCATGATTGTTTTCTCCAAGGAGTGTATCTACTTGAGGTAAATGTTCAACTCGTATGTCTGTCTTTTGTTTGGCTGGAAGCCACAGGCATGGATTCAATTCCAGACCTGAAGGGCAGCTAGGGACCACAGTCTCAGTGATTCCACCATGCTCTATCAGACCAGCAAACTTACCTGGTCCCCCACCTTTTTTTTTCTCCAAATGATTTTGAGTTTTGTTCCACATTGTTCTCCCTCTCTATCCAGGATCTCCTACATAGATCCCCTTCCAAGTGGATGACAGTGGTAGCTGGGCACCATCTAGTTCTTCTGGTCTCATAGTTGTATAGGCTGCAGATTGGATGGTGTACCAGTCGCTAGGACTAATTGTTTCCATGAATTTTTGGTTTTCTTCATTCTTCTTTGCTCTGGACGAGGAGAAGTTTACAATTTTTATACAGAGACCTGTTCAGCACTCTGTTTGTTCTGACTGGAGCTCTGAGCATGATAACCTCAGGTTTCTGAATGGAAAACTGTGGGCATTTTTTGTTTGTTTGTTTGTTTTGCCTCTCTTTCTGCACAAATGGTATTTCTGATATGCTTGACCTAGAGAGCAAAGGCTTCGGAGTTGGCTGCATACTTGTTTTCCTGTAGGAACTTAAGCAGGGTCATAACCTACGCGAACCTCTTATTTTCATGTTAACAGCGCAGAAGATTCTCAGTTCCCCTCAGACAGTGTTCGGAGCAGTGAATACAGAGACAGACCAAAAGTGCCTGCACGTGCTGTAAGATGATGAAAAGTTTTAAATGTGTAAGTACTTGTATTATGCTAATAAAAAATTAATACACAGATAATGAAATACACACAAAGACACACATACATAGACACACACTATGTCTTTCTATCAGGAAGAAAGAATTAAGTTCTTGTATAAAAACATCTGAAATGATTTTTTTTCCCCTGAGTTTGGTTTCAGTATGATCCTACTAGCCAAAACAATAGTTTAGGTATTCTTTTTACAAAGTACTTAAAGCATCTTTTATGAAAAAAAATACGTATTTTTTTCAGTTTTTAGTCCACAGAACATGAAGGACATATAATATCAGAATTCCTTCAGAATGACTTTTTTGAGTAAAGACTGTATGTAGAAAAATAGATATGTAGGGAAAACTGCAAGAATCCGCAAGAACTTAAAAGGCTGTGAACTGGGAAAAGTAAAACACACACAAACAAAAAGGTACAGTAATTCACTGAGATAGTATTAATCTACTGCTGTCCAGTCGATTCCAACTCAATGATCCTACAGGACAGAGTAGAACTGCCCCAAAGGGTTTCCAAGGCTGTCAATCTTTAGGGAAGCAAAGCCTAAACCAAACCCACTGCCACTGAGTTGATTCTGACTCAGGCGTCCCTATAGGACAGAAAAGCACTGTCCCACAGAGTTTCCAAGGCTGTAAATCTTTTAGGAAGCCGATTGCTGCCTCTTTCTCCTACAGAGCAGCTGGTGATTCAAATCACCATTCAGTTGGCAGCCGAGAGCTTTAACCACTGTGCCACCAGAGCTCCTTAAAACAAACAAAAAGGTGTCATAAATTGCTGAAATGATATCAAGTGATAACAATTAAGTGCTACAATATTAAGTGAAAACAATTCAAAATCATACCTGTTATTTTTTACAATATTGTTTTTTCACGTATTTTCGTTGTGGCTATTGGTAAGAATGCACACTGCAGATACATATCAATTCAACAATTTCTCCATGTACAGTTCAGGGACCTCGATGACCTTCTTTGAGCTGCATTACCATTCTCTCCCTCCTGTCCTGAGTTGTTCCTCCCCATTAACAAAAACTCCCTGCCCCCTAACCTTTGTATCTCATCTTTTGAGTACCTGTTGTCAATTTGATTCCTTCTGGATAGCTCTTAAAAAAAAAAAAAAAAAAAAACAAACTCACTGCTGCGGAGTTGAATCCAACTCATAGCAACCCCTCCTTGGGTTTCCGAGGTGGTATCTCTAAGGAAGTAGATTGCCCACTCTTCCTTCCAAGGAGTGGCTGGTGGGTCTGAACCACCAGCCTTCTGGTTAGCAGTCAAATGCCTTAGGCATTATATCACCAGAGCTCCCAATAGCTCTTAAAAGAGCACAAAAATTGTATCTATTATTACAAGCATTATTATGAAGGTGTAGAAAAAATGACCATGGAAAAAACAAGTCATTTGTCAGTAGGGTAATAAAGTATGAGGTCCTTCTCATTTTTTATTTCTATTCTCTTTTGTTAACGTGACCCAACAGGACTTATTGCCATTAAGTCAATTCTGACTCATAGAACTACCCTACAGAATTTCCTAGGCCACAAATCTTTAGGGAAGCAGACCGCCACATCTTTCTCCTGCAGAGCGCTGGTGGGTTCCAACCACCAACCTTTTGGTTAGCAGCCGAGTGCTTAATCACTGTGCCACCAGGGTTCCTTCTTTTACAGTATTACTGAAAGGATAAAAATGGTAATACAGCAAATAAAAACTAAAATGCTTTAAAAGGGGGGGGGGCAGGAAACATGTTCATACATGGTATTAAATTCTTCACCCTTGGCAACAAGAGAAAAAAAGACATGACAGAAATAAAAACCTAACTCACCTGGAACTTGGTCATTTTCTCCTCCTTTTTCAAAGGAAAGGCAGAGACCTGAGAAGGGACGATAAGGTAGAAGCCATGAGAGAAAGGCAAAAGTATCTTTGTGCAAATTAGAGGAGGCCACACATGGCGGATGGAGCAGCGTGCAGCTGGACTCCAGCTATGAGGCTACCCTGACTGGATGCCCTGGTGCCTGGAACAACCTGCCCAGCTGTACCCAGCCCCCACACCTCTCCAAGCTCCCAGGGAGTTCATTCTGGTCCTGGGAGATGTAGGAAAGGAGAGATGGTAGAACGTACTGGCGAAGAGTAGACTTGGGACAAAACGCCTGTGTTCAAAACCTGGCACTGCTGAACTAGCTGAGTAGCCTCAGTGAAGTTAGCTAAGCTCTCTCAGTCCTGTCATTTGCAAAATTAGGATCATTGGTAATAATGCCAACGTTGTAGGGTTGTTGTTAGCTGGGTATGTGTGAGGAACAGAAAGTTGTTATAACTCTATCCAGGTTCTTCATGATGCAGACACTATTTTGCATCATGAAACTGCCCATGAACCTGGGCCTCCACAATCCTGAGACCAGAAGAACTAGATGGTGCCCTGCCACCACTACTGACTGCTCTGAAAGGGGTTACATCAGAAGGTGCTGGACAGAGTGGAAAAAAATGCGGAACAAAACTCAACATCATAAAGCCCAGGATTCCTGGGTTTACAGAGACAGCTGGAACCCCCATGACTATGGCCCCCATTCACCCTTTGGATCTGAACTGAACTCATCCCTGTGGCTCAAGTTTCAGTCAAACAATAGACAGTCTACAAGATGAACAATAACACCAGGGAGGTACACACTTCTTAGAACCACCAACCACTCCAGAACAAAAGGGAAGGATTTGCCGAAGAACAAAGTTCAAAAGGCGGGAAGGGTTAGGAGAAAATGAGGAATGGAAACCAGTAACATAGGGAGGAAGTGGGAGGAGTGATGTTAAATTGAGGGATTGCGAGACAAGCTGTGTGTGAACTGTTGAATGGAAAACTGATTTGCTCTGTAAACTTTCACCGAAATCACAACAAAAAATTAAAAAAAAAAAAAAAAACCACCAAAACTTTCCTTGTAAACATGTGCAGTGAAAAGTCTGCATAGCACAGAGCATTGCTGTCCGTGGGAAGTCACCCAGAGCTTCTGCAAGGTCTGCAACTCTGGCTTCTTACTTAGTAAGTTGTTGACTCGGTGATAAAACTTGTTTAGACATTGATATTTGTTTAGACCATTCTTCTAAAAAGTTGAACAGCTGGTGAATATTCTTCCAGAAGCCAGAGAGGCTCAACATGTCCCACTTCTGCCATGCACACGGACACAACAAAAGGCCAATGAAAACTGGAGGCTACTGTATTTCTCAGGCTAAATGAAAGTGCGGCCCTCTGTCTCAAATGAACAAAGTCACAGTGTTGGCTGGCAGATCATGTACTAATCTATGTAAAATGTTGGCTGAGTGCTTAACCCTTGAGAGGGTTTGGAGACTAGGAGTATAATTTCTTGGATTTTTCCTCCAGGTCTGTTACCTTATTTACCGTTCTCAAGCAATTTCAAGGTCATCCGTGAAGAAGAAAGAACTCCACTAAGGGCTAAGCATAGGCTGCGGATAAGACAAAGCCTTTTAGCAACATCTTAGAGAGAGGCTTTCTGCTACTCTGGTAGGGCCCTCATTGTCTCCAAGTCCCTGCTCACATCAGCTGTTGTAATAGACTCCACACGTACAAAAGGGCAGCAAGGCTACCCCAACAAGTATTAACTTGGCTGAATGGTTTAGCAGTGAAAGAGCTGAGTTGTCTTTCATTTAACCAGTACTTATGGATCACCTTCTAAATGGGCTACAGTTCCCAGATCTCTAGTCAGCGGTGATGCTATGTCAGAATAAACTGTACATATGAATAGAGTTTGCATGGGGTCCTCTGAAAGAACACGGAAGGGGCCCCAAAATGTAGACTCTGGATGAGGAAGTGCGTCAGATGGGCTCAATGAGAAAATGAGGCCTGAGGTCAGTACTTACATACAGGGGGGTCATGGAAACATTGAAACGGCCTGAGGGTCAGAGAGCACCCAGGGTAGAAAAGGAAATAGAAAAGGTGGTGAGAAAGCGAGAGCCAATCCCATGCTTTAGATGGAGGACTTCATTCACCCTCCCAGCGACCCAAGGGTGGGACAATGTGTGACTCCTTTCAACAGCTGAGAATATTGAGTCAATGAGATCTTAAGTTCCTGGTTCATGATTATCCATTTAGCCAGTGGAACAGCCAGAATTATAATGGTCCAGAGCCCATGTTCTTAAGTATCGACCTGCCACTCATTGGTATCACTGAGGAGTTTTAGAAGATAATACCAAGGCCTGGGCCCCTGTCCATAAGCTATACATCACACTCTATGGAAGGCGTTTTATGAATGCCTCCCACGTGGTTACAGTTTTCAGAAAAGGATGAAAACTACACACTATTAGATGAATAGAGGTAGTGTGCAACCCAAGGAGCTCTGGTGGTGCAGTGGGTAAGGCACTTAGCTGTTGAACAGAAAGTCAGTGGTTTGAACCCATCAGCCACTCTGTGGAAGAAAAATGAGGCTGTCTGCTGCCATAAACATTTACAGCCCAGAAACCCAACAGGGGTTGCTGTGAGTCAGAATCAACTCGATGGCAGTGTTTTGTTTGTTTGTTTGTTTGTTTTTTTTTTGGAGTGTGTGAGTCACTCAATTAACCACTAGGCCATCCGGTCTCTCAAGGAGTAAAGAGAATTGTCAGAAGGCACACAAGCAGGAGGAAGGCTGGGCCTGGCGCCCAGACAGTCTGATTTCCAGCTCCCCACTCCTCTCTACTGTGATGCTCCTGAGCTGTCTCTGAGAGGAAAGAGCTGCAGCCCACACTCATTGTGAAGACGGCTTCAAGTTCAGACCTGCCTGGTCAGCAACCAGGGTCACTCTGATCACGCAAGGCACTCTGAATACAGAAGACAATGCAATCCACGTTCAATGTGCATTTGCATAGGGGTCATCCTATAGAATATTTATGTTTCTTCATGTGTTTGACAAAGTTTTAAAAAGTCAATTTGGAAATGGACCACCTTAAAATATCTGTAAACAGCCAACATTAACCAGTTTTAATTTTCTTGTGCAATGTTTTCACTCTATTCTGTCACAAAAAGTTAACACTTACTGAGAAGTCACTGTGTGCCAGGCACCACAGCACACACTGTTAGCTCTTTTAATTCTCAGTACAATCTTATGAAGTGTGAACGAGTACGGTGTTCTCAGAGTGTTTCAGATTAGGAATTGAGGCACAGAGAGGTCATGTAATCTGCTCAAAGTTCCTCAGCTAAGAAATGCAAGAGCCAGGTGACAAACAAAGCAGTTCAGATCCAGAGCTTGAGTCACTAACAAGCACTGGGATCATCAATATGAACAGACTAGCTACTCCCAAACAACTGGCCAACTGTCTCCAAGATGAAAAACAAA
Organism: Orycteropus afer afer; assembly: GCF_000298275.1. Lineage (NCBI taxonomy): Eukaryota > Metazoa > Chordata > Mammalia > Tubulidentata > Orycteropodidae > Orycteropus > Orycteropus afer. Next base: position 5,679,429 of record NW_006921686.1, on the reverse strand, counting down.
GTGTTCCTTTCTTGGTTAACACAAGTGCAAGCTGTGCAATGCCTTTAGGATACAGTCTAAATCCTTAGCAGGCCCCACTAAGAGGAACCTGCCCTGCCTGGTTACTCATTTCCTCTCCAAATGCTCTCTCCCCTATGGTCGCCAGCCATGCAAATCACCTGATCTTGCCAAAAGCCTCCAAGCCTTCGCATGTGCTGTGCCTTCCGTCCTTTCCTTTAAGGCATCGAAGTTAAAGACTGGAGTACGTGTTCTCTAAAAAGGCAGATGGTAAATATTGTAGGCTTTGTGGACCATATATGCTCTCTGTTATATATTGCTACCGGCAGGCCCTGAGTTATGGATGTCTGACCTTGTTGGGTTATGAGCGCCTGACTTATGTACAACCTGCAGTTATGAGCCAACCCCCAGAAGGCCTATTACATTAAAAATGTGAGGTGCATACAATGGTTTGTAATAGCAAACAGGTGCCACACCATGCATCAAAGCATCACTATTATTGCTGTAGTATTACATTAAAGATGTTTTAGTGTATCTGGAAGTGGTTTTTTAATGTTTTTTATGCTTAGAAAGGTACACTATAAACTATATGTTGTTGTTGTTAAGTGCCATTGAGTCGTTTCCGATTCATAGCGACCCCATGCACAGCAGAACGAAACACTGCTCGATCCCGCGCCAGCCCCACAATCCATGCTATACTCGAGCCCATCATCGCAGCCACTGTATCAATCCATCTCGTTGAAGGCCTCCCTCTCTTTCGTCGACCCTCCACCCTACCAAGCATGACATCCTTCTCCAGGGAATGGTCCCTTCTTACAACATGACCAAAATAGGTGAGACAAAGTCTGGCCACTCTTGCTTCCAAGGAGCATTCTGGCTGCACTTCCTCCAGGACAGATCTGTTAGTTCTTTTAGCAGTCCAATAAACTATATACTATGAAAAATACTGGACTGACTGGTTTTATGATATGAATTGCACCTAACTGTTCCCACTTATGTACAAATTTGACTTAAAGACAGACTTAAGAACAGAACTTGATGGTAATTTGGGGACTGCCTGTATCTGTCTCTCTTTACAATCCTTTAAATGTAAAAATTATTTCTAGCTGTGGAGAGAGGTGGTACATACAAAAGCAGGCCACAGGGCAGTAGTGCCCACCTGTGGTCTAGATTATCATAGCTTTCAACATTCAGCTTGTATGTCCTCTGTTCCAATGGGCTAGTTGACCTCCATGTTATGAATTCCTAAAAGCCACTTTGCCAGCCTAGTGAAGAGGAAGGTTGTGGTCAAGAGCTGAGGTTATGAACCCAGGCTGCCAAGCTTTAATCCTGACTCTGCTGCCTCCTGGGTGCTTATCTTACTGGCACAGTGAACACCTTCAAGTCCATTAACCTCTCGATGCTTCTGTTTTTTCATCTGTAAAGTGGAGATAAAAGTATTGTTGTGAGCAATAACCAAGCTGATGTGTGCAAAACACAGGAAGTCTGATGGCCCATAAATATACTAGTATCAGCTATTGTTGGTATCATCCTCATTATGGTCACCATGAAATAAACACAGAAGCCACACGTTAGCTGTGGTTTATTCCACAGTAAATTTATTTTGGATCAACAATTATCCATAGATGTGTATCACCCTTTGGACATCTAGAAAAGCTGGTGGCTTTTGCATCTCTCACCCAAGCAGACTGACTGATATTGAGATAAAAGGCAGGAGAAATGTATCTCATTGAGCATATCTGCTGTGAAGATCTCTTGAAAGTGCTAAGAAGCAAAGACGTCACTTTGAGGACTAAAGTACACCTGTTCCAAGCCATGGTATTTTCAATAACCTCATAGGAATGGGAAAGCTGGACAATGAATAAGGAAGACAAAAAAATTGATGCCTTTGAATTATGGTGTTGTGGAAGACTACTGCCAGAATGCTCCTTAGAAGCAAAGATGGGAAGACTGCATCTCCTGTCCTTTGGACATGTTCTCAGGAGGGGCCAGTCCCTGGAGAAGGACATCATGCTAGGTAAAGCAGAGGGTCAGCAAAAACCAGGAAGACCCTCAACGAAATAGATTGACACAGTGGCTGCAATAATGGGCTCAAATACAGCAAGGGTGGTAAGGATGGTGCAGGACTGGGCAGTGTTTCTGTTCTGTAGTAGGTAGGGTCACAAGTCAGCACTGATTTCACGGCACCTAACAACAACATAACATTTCCCCTACATCTCTTTTCTTAAATTTGATTATAATCTCCCTAAACTCACCCCTGCTGACTGTTGGCAATCTACACAAACCACAAAGAGCTATTTAGTAACTTCTGCCACTTGCTGTGCTTGGTGATGAGCTGAGAACTGGACACAGCTCCAACAACACAGAACCCTGCAGTGAAGTGGAGGAGACAGATCAGAAACAAAGCGTAAGCGGCAGAGCAGCAGTGGCTGCAAAGACACATCAAAGAAACTGATCAAAACTGAAGCACACGAAAATGATGTTGTCGTGGACTGAACCATGTCCCCAAAGAGTATGTGTCAATGTGGCTGGGCTGTAATTCTCAGTCATGTAATGATGTAATTTGGCAGTTATGCAACAATGATGGTTATGCAACCATCCCACATGATGGGACCTGATAATCACTTTTTATATCTCTTTGGTGAACTGACCCCTGATGTATTATCCCTGGTAACAGTCCTTGGTATAAAGTTGACTTTGTCTGCTATTAATATAGATTGCTGTTTGCTTGGTCTGTCTTTTCCTATCCTTTTATTTTTAATCTATCTCTGGAGTCCCTGGCTGGTGGGAAAGGTAAATGCGCTCGGCTGCTAATCAAAAGGTTGATGGTTTGAGTGTATGCAGAGGCACTTTGAAAGAAAGGCCTGGTGATCGACCTCTGAAAAATGAGACACTGAAAACCCTCTGGAGCACAGTTCTACTGTGACACATATGGGTCACCATGCGTCGGAATCGACTTCATGGCAACTGGTATGCCTTAGATCTAAAGTGGTTGTCTTTAGACAACACATACTTAAAACCAAAACACCTAACCCACTGCCATTGAGTTGATTCCGACTCATAGCAACCCCCACTGGGCTTCCGAGATGGTAAATCTTTACAGAAGTAGATTGCCCCATCTTCCTTCTGTGGAGGGGCTGGTGGGTTTGAACCGCCAACCTTCTGTTTAGCGGTCAAATGCCTTAGGCACTGTGCTATGAGAGCTCCCTAACATATACTTAGTTCTTGCATTTTTTATTATTCAAACTTACAATCTCTTTTAATTGACACACTGAGGCCATTCATATTTAATGTAATTATCAATATGCTGTGTTTTGGTTACTTTGTGCTACTCTAATAAAAAATGCCACAAAGGGTGGTTTTAACATACAGGAATTTACTCTCTTTCAGTTTTAGAGGCTAGAAGTCCATGTTCAAAGTGCCAGGCTCTAGGGCCTGGGTGAAAGCCCCTCGACCTTGGGCTTCAGCTCTGCCTCTTGCTCCTGGCCCACTGGAGCTAGAGGTGTCTCTTCACTGAGGCAGCTGCTAGCTGCTTAGGCTAAAAAGCCCAAGCTCGACAAATAAAATGGCACAGTCCCGATGTTACCAAACCACATGGCAGGCCATTAATTAAGTCCATTGAAAGTCTCAAGGTCAGCAGAACATGGCAGGCTGCTGAACAACGACATGGCTGCATGCGGGGTTCAAGCGTGCCATAAGCTAGAGACCATTCCCAAGGCTTCTCCTTATATACCGGAAGCAGACCACATCCCAAAGGCAGGTACTCAACTGCTCGTGGCAGATTCCACCATGGAGCTGACTGCCAGTCTCACTATGGGGAATAACTACCACCAGCTGCCCAACCACTCAAAACCAGGCCCAGTCAAGTTGACACATAACCTTAACTACCAGAGTCTAGATGTAAGTCTACTGTTTTATTATTTTCTGTTTACTGATTCTGTCTTAAGTATTTAGTGCTGCTATACAGAAATGCCACAAGTGGATGGCCTTAACAAACACAGACATATTCCTTCCAGTTTAGGAGGCTCGAAGTCCAGATTCAGGGCTCCAACTCCAGGGGAAGGCTTTCTCTCTGTGTTAACTCTGGATAAGGTTCTTGTCTCCTTCCAACAACTGTGGGCCCAGCATCCCTTGAGGTTTCCATGTGTCCTGGCATCCCTGGGTCCAGGAGGTTCATAGCACAGGGACCCAGAGTCCAAGGACGTGCTCTGCTCCCAGCCCTTCTTTCTGGTGGTACTGAGATCCCTTTCTCTCTGCTCACGTCTCTCTCTTTGTATCTTTTGTAAGATGAAAGGTGGTACAAGCTACACCCCAGGGAAACCCACCTTACATCAGGTCAGGGCTATGACCTGATTATGGGATTTCCATCCCTCCCTAAGCCCCTCACAACTCATTGTCTGACCACATCATGGGGGTGATTACATCAGTACACAACTGCTAAATTACATCATTACACAAATGCCAAACCACTGAGAATCATGACCCAGTCAAGTGGACATATGTTCTGAGGGGACACAATTCAATCCATGACACTTCTTGTTGTTGTTCCTCGAATTATTCCTTTTCTCCTTCTTTGTGATTTGAATAATTTTTAGCTTTTTGGCTACATCTCTTCCTATCATTTTTTTTTAAGTGATTGCTCTAGGGACTGCAATGTACATTATCTAATGCATTACTACCACTCATCTGTCAGTCTGTCATACTGTGGTAGCTTGCATGTTTCTGTGATGCCACAAGCTATGTCACCAGTATTTCAATTACCAGCAGGATCACCCATGATGGGTTGTTCCAGTAGAGCTGCCAGACTAAGACAGACTAGGAAGAAGGAAGAAGTAGTCCACTTCTGAAAAAATTAGCCACTGAAAACCTTAAGGACAGCAGTGAAACACTGTCATACATAGTGCTGAAAGCTACTCAGAATACAACTGGGAAAAGCTGTCTCCTCAAAGTAGAGGAGACCTTAAAGACATGGATGGAGTAAAGCTTTCAGGACCTTCATTTGCTGATGTGGCACAACTCAAAATGAGAAGAAACACAAACATCCAGTGATAATTGGAATTTGGAATATATGAAGTATGAATTTAGG
>NW_006921686.1:5667800-5672763 GCF_000298275.1 Orycteropus afer afer | reverse complement strand
AAAAAAAAAAAAAAATGGAATGATGTCACGTTCGTCATCAAAAAGAAAACTTCAAGATCTATCCTGAAGTACAATGCTGTCAGTGATAGGATAATTTCCATGTACCTACAAGGAAGATCAGTCAATACTAGTATATTTCAAATTTATGTGCCAACCACCAAAGCCCAAGATGAAGAAATTGAATTTTTACCAACTTCTGCAGTCTGAAATTGACCAAACGTGCGATCAAGATGTGTTGATAATTAGTGGTGATCGGAGTGCAAAAGTTGCAAACAAAGAAGAACCATTAATGATTGGAAAATATGCCCTTGGTGATAAGAAATGATGCCAGGTATTGCATGATAGATTGGAAATACCTTTTATAAAGGGTGAATATACACATGAACCTCGCCAAATGGAATAAACAGGAATCAAATCTACTACATCTGTGGAAAGAGATGATGGAGAAACTCAATACCATCAGTTAGAACAAGGACAGGGCCGACTGTCAAAACAGACCTTCAACTTGAAGCTTAAGCTGAAGAAAATTAAAACAAGTCCATGAGAGCTAAAATATGACTTTGAGAATATCCCACTGGGATTTAGAGACCATCTTAAGAATAGATTTCACACAGTGAACACCAACAACCAAAGACCAGAGGAGTTGTGGGATGACAGAGATGTACGTGGCACTCCTATCCCTTTGCAATGCTGCTAAGTATAACTAAATCACAGGGAACAGTCTGTACGGAATAACACAGGTAAAAACATTTTCAAAGAGGTTGAAAAAACACTAATTCAGTACAACCTGAAGTGGAATCTGGTAAGATGTGTTATAATTGATGGTGGGAAAAATATGTATGGAGTAGAAAAAGGTTTAGTTGGGCAAAATTCATAAAGATTATAAAAATGTAAGCTTTATCAAGCCTATGGTTGCATTATTCATCAGCTGGTACTCTGCAGAAAATATTTTGTCATTGTTGTTGAATGAGTCATTCAGTCTCACGGACTTAACCATTATCAATTCTGTGCATTTTTGTCAGAGATAGAAGCTGAATATCCTAATGTGCCCTACTGCAAAGCAGGTCAAAGATTTGTTGTTGTTATTGTTATGTGCCCTTGAGTCGGACCCGACTCATAGCAACCCCTCCTTGGGTTTCCAAGGCAGTATTACTATGGAAATAGATTGCCCGACCTTCCTTCTGAGGAGTGGCTGGTGGGTCTGAACTGCCAGGCTTCTGGTTAGCAGTCAAGTGCCTTAGGCACTACACTACCAGAGTTCCTGGTCAAAGATTTAGAAGCAGTAAAATCTAATTGTGATTTTGTTTAGTGTAAGGCCAAGACTGAACTATTTCTGAACTGTCCTCAACCACTATTATTGAATAGTGAATAAGACTGGAAATTACCTTTGCTGCAGATTTGATGTTTCTTAGTGAATTCACCTAAAATTACAAGGCAAAAGAGTACTTATTTGTGCAACTCATACTGTGGTAAAGTAATTTCAACAACAACTAGCCTTGTGTGAATCCCAAGTAATGACAAGCTACTTTCTTTATTTCCAATGTTGTCAAAAGCAAAAGTAAATGAGATCTCCATGCAAATTTGTACTAGGTATGTTTTTTGAGCTTAAACAACACAATTCTAGCAATGTTTTCAAACCCTGGTGCAAATGCAAAGCAAATTCCCATATTTCAAATCCATTTAACTGTGTAATTGAGGAGCACACTCCTAACCTTCAAATAGAAGTGATAAATCTGCAATGTAATGACATTCTAGCAGGCAAATATCAAGAAAAAATCTAAGAGAATTTTATAAATGCCTTCTGTATTTGTTTCCTATTGCTGCTGTAACAAGCTACCATGAACTTTATGGCTTAAACAAGGCAATTTATTATCTGAGTTACAGAGTTCAGAGATCTGAAGTTAGTTTCATTGGGCTAAAGTCAAGTGTCAGTAGGGCTGGTTCAGTATTGGGCGGGGGGTCCATCTCCTATTTCCTTGCTTTTTGTCAATTCTAGAGGCTGCTGGAATTCCTTAGATTGAAGTAATTAACACTCAAATCTCTGCTTCTGTCATTACATTGCTCCTCCTACTCTGACCCTCCCATCTTCCACTTATAAGGATCCTTGTAATTGCAACAGGCCTACCTAAATAATCCAGGACAATCACCTCCATCTCAAAGTCCATAACTTAATCACATATGCAAAGTCCTTTGCACTATGTAAGGTAACATAGTCACAAATTCTGGGGATTAAGACATGAACATCTTCGTGGAGCCATTATTTGGCCTTCCACACCTTCTGAGTGATTAAGATACTCAATTACAATCATATGCTTGTAGTACCTATCTGTATAAAAAGACATTTTCAAAGATAAAACACAGAAAATCTTGGAACAGATCAGATGAACACCTGCACTCGGTTTTCATCAAACTAAGCTTAATCTTCAATTAAGCAAAATGTTATCCACACAACAAGATTTCCATTCTTCTTCTTGTTGTTGTTGCTGTTGTTATGTGTGGTCGAGTCATATTCGACTCATAGAGACCCCTCCTTGGGTTTCCGAGGCAGTATCGCTATGGAAGTAGATTGACCAACTTTCCTTCCGAGGAGTGGCTGGTGGGTTTGAACCACCAGCCTTCTGGTTAGCAGTCCGGTGCCTTAGGCAGTATGCTACCAGAGCTCCTATGTATACCTGTATTTTTTTAAAAATTGTACTCAACCGTTATATTTTAAATTTTGTCAATAAGAATTTGTGGACTTCTTGTTACATAAGTGCCTAAATAGTATCTTTAAATTTTCCCACTTGTCTGGCAAAGCTGAAAATATTTACAATCTGGCCCTTTACAAAAAGAGTTTGCTGGCCCCTACAAGAAATCAATTACACAAAGAGCAGTTTTTTTAAGTATATTAATAAAACTGGCGAACTTCCAGCCATACTGAGAAATACAAGAGAAGACAAAATTTACCACAAGCAAGAAATGAGAGAGGGGACATCACTAAAGGCTCAACAGATATTAAACAAAAAATAAGGGAATCTTACAAGAAATTTTACACTTATGAATTCAATATGGTAATTTAATTCTTTGAATTAAATAATTTAATTCTTTAAAAATTATAATAATTAAATTAATAATTAAATTTTTTGAATGACACAAACTGTAAAATATTGATGAAATACATCAAAGAGGATCCATGTAAGTGAAAAGGTATAAAGTCTTCTAGGTTTGATGACTCAATATTGTTAAAATATCAATTCTCTCCAAACTAAATCTATAGATGCACACAATCCTAAATGAAATCTTAGCAGGATTTATTTTTAATGTATCATTAAGTTGATTCTCAAATTTATCTGGATAAAAAGAAATAATAATAGTAAAAATAATTCAAAAAGAAAAAAATCTGATAAATTAACACTAATTTCAAGACTTAACATAAATCAACAGTAATCAAGACCATTTGGCATTTGCAAACAAAACACACACATCAATGGAACAGAACAGAGAGCCCAGAAATAAACTAGGGTCAACTGAGTTTTTACAAAGTGCAAAGATGTTTCAATGGATAAAGGACAGTCCTTTCAATAAATGAAACTGAAATAACTGAATATCCATATTAAATAAAAAAAGAAGAAAAAAGTGACCTCTACCTATAAACCAAAAAAGCCAAACCCACTGCCATCGAGTCAACTCTGACTCACAGTGACCCTATAGGACAAGGAAGAACCACTCTATAGGGTTTCCAAGACTGTAAATCTTTACGGAAGCTTTCTCCAATGATGAGCGTGGTGTATTTAAAGCTTTTGGCTACCAGCTGAGCGCTTTAACCACCGCATCACTAGAACTGCTTCTCAGCCTATACTTCACACTTTATATAAAAATTACCTCAAAATGGTAACAGATGTAAGTGTAAAACCTAAAACTATAAAGCTTTTGGAAGAAAATCTTACACATACCAAAAGCACAATGCATAAAAGAGAAAAACTGAAAAACAGACTTTGTCAAGTGTTAAAGCCACCCTCAAATTGCTGCCTACTACACAGGACATTGAGTTTACGCTGATGCTGATGGAATACTTTGGAAAATGATAGCAATAATGGTGGCACACATGAAAAATGTCATCAATGTCCCTGAGCTGTAAATGTGGAAGTTGTTATGTTGGTGAATGTCTTGGTGTGTATGTTTTCACCACAATAAAAGTAAATTTTTTTTTAAAGAATCTGCATACTACATTAATTTTATTCATGTGACATTATGAAAAAGGCAAGGTGAATAGGTCAGGGGTATCCAGAGGTTAAGGGTGGGGAAAGAGTTTGACTATAAATGGATAAATGAGGAATTTTTTTGGGTGATAGAAGTGTTTTATATCTTGATGTTGGCTACAGGACAATGCATTTGTCAAAACTCTGAATTGTACACCAAAAAGAAGACATTCATAAGAATACATATTGGCATAAACATGGATCTTATATATGTAAGTTAAACAATAAACGTTTTAAAATTAAGGCTGTTCTACGAGTGCTTGCCAAACTTTAAAGGGCATGATAATCACCTGGGGCTCTTGTTAAAATGAAGATTCTTAGTTCCACCCTCAAAATTCAAATAGCGACTGAACCCAAAGATTCAACTTTGTATTGATTTCCAGGTGATAATGCTGGTGTTGTTGTTGTTGTTGTTAAGTGCCAAGGTGGTTTCCACTCACTTACTTACAACAGACACTGCCCAGTCCTGCGCCACCCTCACAATCATTGCTACGTGTGAGCCCACTGTTGCAGCCAGTATATAAATCCATCTCATCGAGGGTCTTCCTCTTTTTTGCTGATCCTCCACTTTACTAAGCATGATGTCCTTCTCCAGGGACTGCTCCCTCATGGTAACAACTCCAAAGTACGTGAGACCAAGTCTCACCATCCTCGCTCCTAAGGAGCATTCAGACTATACTTCTTCCAAGACATAATTGTTCATTCTGCTAGCAGTCCACAGTGTA
>NW_006921686.1:5666058-5667365 GCF_000298275.1 Orycteropus afer afer | reverse complement strand
AATTTTTTTTTTTTTTTTACCATGAGGTATAATCCATATCAAAGGCTATAGTTTCTGATCTTCACCAGTAAGTGCTTCAAGTCTTCTTCACTTTCAGTAAGCAAGGTTGTGTCATCTGCATACACAGGTTGTTAATGAGTCTTCCTCCAATCCTGATGCCACATTCTTCATATAGTCTCGCTTCTTGGATTACTGACTAAGCAAACATACTGAATAGGTATGGTAAAAGATACACACCTGCCACACACCTCTCCTGATTTTAAATCACACAGTGCCCTCTTCTATTTGAATGACTGCCTCTTGGTCTATGTACGGGTTACTCACAGCACAATTAAGTGTTCCAGGTGGAATTCCCATGCTGTGCAATGTTATCCACAATTTGTTATAATTCACACAGCTGAATGCCTTTGCACAGTGAAGAAAACACAGATAAACATCTTTCTAGTATTCTCTGCTTTAGCCATGATCCATCTGACATCAGCAATGCTATTCCTAGTTCCATGTCCTCTTCTGAATCCACCTGAATTTCTGGCAATTCGCTGTCTATGTACTGCTGTGACCATTTTTGAGTTATGTTCAGCAACATTTCACTTGCTTGTGATGTTAATGCTATTGTCCAATAATTTCCACATTCTGTTGGATCACTTTCCTTTGGAATTGGCACAAATATGGATCTCTTGTAAGTGGTTGGCCAAGTGGCTATCTTCCAAATTTCTTGGCATAGACAAGTGAGCACATCCAGCATTGCATCCATTTGTTGAAATATTTCAATTGGTATTCTGGTAATTCCTAGAGCCTTGCTTTTGCCAATGCCTTCAGTGCAGCTTGGACTTCTTCTCTCAATACCATCAGTTCTTGATCATATGCTCTCTCCTGAAATGGCTGAATGTCTAACAATTCTTTTTGGGACTTTGACTTTGTACATTCTTCCATCTTGTTTTGATGCTTCCTCTGTCATTCACTATTTCCTCCATAAAATCTTTCAATATTGCAACTCAAGGCTTGAATTTTTTCTCGGTTCCTTCAGCTAGAGAAATGCCAAGTATGTTTTTCCCCTTTGGTTTCCTACCTCCAGCTCTTTGCACATTTCATTATAATACTTTACTTGTCTTGAAGGTAGTCAGAGGAAAACAGTGCATTACCTACAGGGGTACAACAATTAGAAAGACTGCAGATTTCTCATCAGAAACCATGGAGGCCAGAAAGAAGTGGAAAAAAACTGTATATTCAGAATTCTATGTTGTTGTTGTTGTTGTTAAGTGCCGTCGATTCGTTTCTGACTCATAGCGACCCCATGCACAGCAGAA
>NW_006921686.1:5656849-5664063 GCF_000298275.1 Orycteropus afer afer | reverse complement strand
TGTTCAATGCATCAAATCTATTCTTTAGATGATCTCTAAATTCAGGAGGGATATATTCAAGATCATATTTTGGCTCTCGTGGACTTGTTTTAATTATCTTTAACTTCAGCAAAAATATCATTCAAGAATGATAGTGAACTAAGTTGCTATGTACTAATAGAATTCCTAGCCAGCTAACTTGCTCTAAAAGAACTGCTGAAGGAATATCTTCATACAAAAGGAAAATGATAGCAAAAAGGAACTTGGAACACCAAGAAGGAAAGAGCAGCCACAAAATGGTAAATATCTCATATCATATGATAGGTTATTCTGTCTTGGGTTCTTTCAAATATTTGTTGGAAGCAAAAAAAAAACAAACAAACAAACATTGTTTGATGGGGTTTTCAATGTATATACATGTGATATATGCCAACTAGAGCATAAAAGTAATACAATAAAACCTGGGAAAACCAGAACCTGTTTAAGGCGAAAAGATGCCAGAAACAGAAAATTCAGCACTACAGTGAGAGAGAGAGTAAGCATCCTGTCAAAGGTGGATGGCTTACAAGACCTGGAAAACCAAGGCAGTCCCACCACGTTTTGGCTCTCACAAGTTTCACGGTACATTGTTTTTCTCTGGCGGCTTCTAAGTTTCTTTCTTCGTCTTTAGTTTTCAGCACCTTGATTATGATGTGTCTGGATACAGACTGCTTTGAGTTTATCCAGCCTGGGACTTGATCAACTTTTTAAAAGACACCTTAAGTCCACCTTAAGAAACTAGAAGAGTAAGATAAACCCAAATCAAGCAAAAGGAAAAACAAATAAATAAATAAGAGTAGGAATCAATGAAATTGTAATAGAAATATGACAGAGAAAAAAATCAATAAAACCAAACTTTAAAAAAAAAAAGATCAAAAACATTGATAAACCTCTGTCAAGGCTGATAAAGAACAAGAGATGGCAGAAATTACAAATATTAGAAATAAAAAAGTGTTTATCACTAAAGAATATGCAGACATTAAGGGAGTAATTTTTTAAAAAGTATATGACTGCTAAAAAAAAAAAAAGTATATGACTGCTACCTGAAAGATCAGTGGCTTGAATCCATCCAGTGACTCCACAGGAGAAAAGACCTGCTGATCTGGTTGTTGTTGTTGTTGATCTGGTAGCAGCCTAGAAAACTCTATGGGGCAGTTCTATTATGTCCCATGGGATCGCTATGAGTCAAAACCTACTTGATGCACCTAACAACAACAACATGGACAATTCTACACAAATTTTTAAACTCTGTGATGAAATGAATGAATTTCTAGAAATTTATAACTACCAAAATGTACCCAAGATAAAATAAAGCAAATAGTCCTTTAATTAAGAAACTTATTCCATACTTGAAAATCTTCCAGATGGTTTCACTGGAAAATTCTACCAAACATTGAAAGAATAACACTAATTCTACACAATCTCTCCCTGAAAATAAAAGAGGAAGGAACATTTCCAACTCATTTTTGACACCAGAATTACCGAGTCCAAAACCAGACAAAGACAGTACAAAAAAAAGTACAGACCAATATCCCTCATGAACATAATTGAAGGACTTCTCAACAAAGTATTAGCAATTCAATTCAACATATACAATAAAAAGTGCTGATATACAATAAAAGTGCTGGTGTGGAGCAACTGGAACTCTCATACATCATTGGTGGGGATGCAGAATGGTACAGCCACTCTGGAGAAGAGTTTGGCATTTTCTTTCAAAGTTAAGCATATACTTTCTATAGGACTAGTAATTCCACATATTAGCATAACCACAAAATCTGTACGTGAATGTTTACAGCAACACTATTCTTAACTGCCAAAACTGGAAACAACCCAAATATCTTTCAACAGGTAAATAGATAAACTGTACTAAATTCATAAAATAGAATATAAACTAAAAAAAAAGAAATGAAGTACTGATACATGTAGTAACTTGAATGAATGTCAAAGGCATTACGCTGAGTGAAAGAATCCACTCTCAAAAGGTTACTACGGTACGAGTCTATTGAGATGATGTTCTCAAGAAGATAAAACTATAGGGTTATGGTGGATGCTGGTGGTTATATATATAGAGAGGAGTGATTATAAAGAGAAAGAAGGAAAGTTTTGAGGGTGATGGAACTGTTCTTTATCCTGATTTGTTTCAGATCATCAAACTATAACCAGTAATTGCTCAGCTTTTCGATACTGACATAGTTGGTGGATTCTATGTTGTTGTGTGCCAGTGAGTCGATTAGAGTCATAGCAAATCTATGAACCCAAACTGCCACATTGGGTTCCCTAGTCTGATCTTTACGAGAGCAGATCATTATGACTTTTCTCCCAAGAAGCAGCTGGTAGGTTCGAACTGCTGACCTTATGGCTAGCAGTTGAGCACTTAACCATTGTGCCACCAGGGCTCCTTCATGGATTCTACAGCCCATCAACATTAAACGAGGTTAAGGAATATCTCCTTAGGTTATTTCTAGTCTGTTTTGCTACCTAATTCCAATTTTAGGAATTCTGCACTGCTAGGTGCTTATTTCTCTGCTATTCATAAGGTTCTCCCTGGCCAATTCTTTGGTCATGTTGTCAGAAGGGACCATTCCCTGGAGAAGGATGTTTTGCTTGGTAAGGTGGAGGGTTGACGAAAGAGGGGAAGGCCCTCAACAAGATGGATTGACACAGTGACTACGGAGATGGGTGCAAGTATAGCAAGGATCGTGGAGCTGGCACGGGACCGGGCAGTGTTTCATTCTGCTGTGCACAGGGTCACTATCAGTTAGAGACAATTCGACGGCACCTGACAACAACAACAACAAAGCTACCTATTTGATAGCTACTTTAACTACAAACATTTAGTAATAACTCTTCTGCCAACCTTATATGGTATGCTGGGAATACAGAGAAAAGAACAATATGGTCCCTGCAACAGAAGAACACACAGCACATAAAAAGATACAAATAAAAAAACAAAGAGCTATAAGAGACTGTCAAGTCAAACTCTGCACAACCCCTTGCATCTAGTCGATTCCAACTCATCACCTTCCCCCTCCTAACTGCAACTCTCCGGTGTCCTCTAGCTTTCTCAAGTAAGTACTTTCTCTAAGCTGCAAGAATGAAACCCTTAGAGTAGCTTTCTTGGTCTTTGATATAAACAAATGATGACAATTTTTATATCATACCGACTCAGTATTAGTGATTTGCTTTAAAATACTGAAAAAAAAAACTGAGGGTAGTTGATATAACAAGACTGGCAAATGTTGACAAGAGTTGAAGTGGATTCATTATTCTATTCTTATTAAATTTCACTATTTTTATAAATGTCCATAATAAACATTTAAGGGGAAAATAAATCCTATGATAACTATTTTGTAAAACATACTAGGAGTTCGGGTGGTGTAGTGGAAAAGGCACTTAACTGCTAACCAGAAGGTCAGTGGTTCAAACCCACCAGCTGCTCCATGGAAGGAAGACAGGGCGAGCTACTTCTGTAAAGATTTACAGCCTTGGAAACCCAATGGGGGTCACTATGAGTTGGAAACAACTGGTTAAAAAAACCCTACTGAATAGAAAAACATTAAAATAGTAATATTGTATCACTACATGCTGAGATTGTAATTAAAATATTCTTTATACTTTCTATATCAAGTCTCTACAATATGCACCATTATATCTATAATAAGAATAATTATTTCAAGTAAAATATAATGATACAGAAAATGAAAAAAAAGTCTTCTCAAAACCTCTAATTCATTACCATATCTCTCGTGGTCCTCTACAAAAATCCAAGCCTGTCTTCCCAACCTAATACTGAACATATTAATAAGTAAGGCAAGGACTGAAACTATCTAAATTCAAATCCAAGCTCATCCCCTTATTGGCTGTGTGATTTTAGACCAGAGACTTGTGCTCCATGTCTGTTTCCTCATCTTTCAAATGGGAATGATAAAGTCCCTCCAAGTCCCCACACAGCTCTAAGCCAAAACCAAACCCACTGCCATCAAGTCAGTTCTAACTGGTAGTGACTTCCAAGGCTGTAAATCTCTACCCAAGCAGACTGCCTCATCTTTCTTCCATGGAGCGGCTGGTTGGTTTGAACCACCAATCTTCTGGTTAGCAGCCAAATGCCTTAACCACTACACCACCAGAGCTCTTTCCATATAGCTCAATAAATAAATAATTAAATACCAGACAGAAGGCTGGCGGTTCAAACCCACCAGTGACTCCTCGGAAGGAAGGTTGGGCAATCTACTTCCGTAGCGATACTGCCTTGGCAACCCAAGGAGGGGTCGCTATGAGTCGGGTCTGACTTGATGGCACATAACAACAACAACAACAACTGCCATTTAGTCAATTCTGACTCACAGCGACCCCCACTGGGTTTCTAAGACTGTGTATCTTTCTGGAAGTAGATTATCTCATTTTCCTCAGGTGGGGCAGCTGGTAGCTTTGAACTGCTGACCTTTTGATCAGCAACCAAATACCTGACCCACTATGCCACCAGAGCTCCTTCCATGTAGCTCTGGAAAACCACCAAAATCGCTGCCATCAAGTCAATTCCGACTCATAGCGACCCCCACTGGGTTTCTAAGGCTGTAAATCTTTACCGAAGTAGATGGCCCCATCTTCCTTCTGCAGAGCGGCTGGTGGGTTTGAACCACTGACCTTCTGGTTAGCAGCTAAATGCCTTATCCAGTATGCTATATAGCTCTAGTGAGGATTAAATATGTTAATTCTTATGAAATCCTTAGAATGGTTGTTGTTTTTGTTGTTATGTGCCGTCGAGTCAGCTCCGACTCATAGCAACCCCTTCTTGGGTTTCCGAGGCAGTATCACCAGGGAAATAGATTGCCCAACCTTCCTTCCAAGGAGTGGCTGGTGGGTTTGAGCCCCCAGCCTTCTGGTTAGCAATCAAGTCCCTTAAGCACTAGGCCACCAAATGTTTAAATAGTATCGTTATTACTCATGCCCAAGTATTTCTCACACCCACTCCTGGATTTATTTAAAAAGTATTTACACAGCATGGCAGAAGAGTTTGCTGAAGAGTGAAGGAAAAATATTCTCCGCTGAAAACGAAGATTACATAGGAGGAGAAGGATGTTAAATCCTACTCAGGTCTCTCTGCTGCCAGGAGTCAAGGGGTCACAAGCTTTTGAAGAAGTCAAGGCTGGAAAAGGAAAAGGCGGCTGGAGAAATAAGAACAATCTCTTCTTTCTTACATAACTATGTCTTAAAAATTACACTGGACATCCCCAGACAACAGGGGAGAGAGAGACCCACTCCGAAAAAAAATAAAAAAATCATTAGGAATCCAGGTACAGCCTTGTTTCCTTCAGGGATCAGAGAAGGCTCCGTGATTCCATCCCGGGCTTATACAGCTTTCAGGGCACTAAGCGCTTCTCGGGGAAATGAAATGGTCGAGTCACGAGAGAGCTGCTTTTTACCACATACCAGGTCCTGTTCTAAGCACTTCACTTGTACGATCTCATTTAACTCTCAAAACAACTCTATTAAGTAGGGATCTACTTGCATA
Source organism: Orycteropus afer afer (assembly GCF_000298275.1). Classification (NCBI taxonomy): domain Eukaryota; kingdom Metazoa; phylum Chordata; class Mammalia; order Tubulidentata; family Orycteropodidae; genus Orycteropus; species Orycteropus afer. Next base: position 5,658,533 of record NW_006921686.1, on the reverse strand, counting down.
GTGATACCCCCTCGGAAACCCAAGGAGGGGTCGCTATTGACGGCAGTGAGTTTGGTTTTTTATTTATTTTTAAGACCATTTAAAAGAAGAGGAAACGCAGGCAGAGGGATTAAGATGCTCGCCGAATATTACACTGCCAGGAAGCGGCAGAGCTGGCTGATGGTCGGGTCGGGAAAAGGGTAAAGGGAGCGCTGCACCGGAGACCCTCAATTCCAACGGTTGTGAGACCCTGCCCCGGACCTAAGCTGGAGATGCGCGAACCTCGAACCGCCCCACACTCGAGCAGATTCATTCAAAGGGAACACAAACCCAACCTTTGCTTATTGGCCATGGACTCTCTTCCCCAAATCCTGGTTGGCTACTGGCCCAAAGCAAAGCGAAGACAAGGTCAGTGTGGAAGCGGGAAGAGGGACTCGGGGAAGGGAGGGCTCACCTTTCTCAGAGAAAGGGGAGGGTTCACCTTGCTGAGAGGAACGAAGGCCGCAGCCTCGCGTACCTGAAGCGGAAGTGACTCTGCCTACCCAAAGCTCCTGGACTACGCTTCCCAGAATTCCCGACAGGAGCAGGCCGCAACCTCGCCCTTCTGGAAAGGAAATTTTCCCACGACACGGTGCTCCTGGACTACACTTCCCAGAATTCCTACGGCGGAAGTGCTGGCTACGATCCTGCGAACGTGGATTACATGTCACACCTTTCCGGAGAAGACACGAATTCCATGACTTTCTCACCTTTGAGGCGAAATGTTTCTAAAAACACAGACTCTAATTTATAGTTCACTTTTCCCTCAAGTACGCCGAATATCAAAGCCATCTTTCCCGGATTAGAAGTGTCTGCGACCCTGTGACCACAGAACCCAGGACCCTCTGCAGACAGGTGCTTCACGCCCCTTTTCCTTTCTCCCTTTTGGATAACTCGGTTCAGTTTTTCTCGCTAGTGGACCTCGGCCCAGTGGCATCACTAGGGGGTTGGAAGGTGGGGTGACAATAAAATGACTGTCTATAAATTTTTTGTGCAATGCTTCTGTACCTGTAGTTAGTTATAACTACAAAAACTTTTTTGTGTGTGTGAGCCCAGTTTACATATATCAGTATACCTACGTGGCTAAAACTCTATGCTAATTTACTTTTTGAACCTTCTAATGGGGATTTTGACTGCTAACCAGAAGGTTGGCGGTTCAAACCCACGAGCCGCTCTGTGGAAGGAAGTTGGGGCAATCTACTCTGGTCAAGATTCACCGTGCGTGAAACCCAATGAGGATCACTGTGAATCAGAATTGATTGGAATGCAGTGAGTTTGAGGTTTGTTTGGTGTTTAGGGATGGGGGGTGGAGAGGGAAAATTGCTACATAGCAAAGGGACAAGTATTGATTTGGGCGAAAGGATAGGCAATATATCAAAAGCAAGTGACCAAACACGGAGAGGTGTGCAAGAGGTATAGACAACAAAGATAAAACACTTCCACATATACAATACTGCACTATCAGTAATAACAAACACTAATGTACAGGTGGGAGCTCTGGTAGCATAGTGGCTAAGGGACTTGACTGCTAACCAGAAGGCTGGCAGTTCAAACCCACCAGCCACTCCTCGGAAGGAAGTTGGGGCAATCTACCGTAGTGATACTGCCTTGGAAACCCAAGGAGGGGTCACTGTGAGTCGGGTCTGACTCGATGGCACATAACAAC
>NW_006921686.1:5633013-5649134 GCF_000298275.1 Orycteropus afer afer | reverse complement strand
AAAAAAAAAAAAAAAAAAGAATGTCCATATAAATAGAATTAATGGGACAAAGTTATAATTTCTTAGCCACAGCCAAACACCCTGGGAGCGAGTTGTTGGACCTGTGGGCTCAGGACCCTGGTCGTAGGGGACATCAAGCTCAATTGGTATAATATACAACACAAAAACATTGTTGATCCTGACTCATAGTGACTCTGTAGGACAGGGTTTCAAAGGTTGTTACAGAAGCAAATTGCCTCATCTATTTCCCACGGAGAAGTTGATGGGTTCAAATCACTAGCCTTTTAGTTAGCAGCCAGATACATTAACCACTACACAACCAGAGTTCCTTCAGTTACTTCACAGGCTTCCCTTAATTCAGCTCATTGGCTAAAGCATCCAGTACTTCTTTCTATCCAGGTGATGTCAGTAGCAGGCTGGATAGCAGTGGTGACCATTCAGGGACTAGGTCTGCACTAGAACCATCTATGTATCTAGAGGGTGTGTCTGATAAGGTGCTAGATGATGAGCCCCTCAGGTTGAAAGGCACTCAAAATACAACTGGGGAAGAGATACCTCCTCAAAGTAGATTTGACCTTCATGATGTGGATGAAATAAAACTTTCTAGACCTTCGTTTGCTAATACAGCACAACTCAAAATGACAAGAAATAGCTGCAAACATCCATTAAAAATTGGAACATGGAATGTACAGAGTATGAATTTACAAAGTTGAAGTTGTCAAAAATGAATGGGAATGCATAAAGATATCTTAGGCATTAGTGAACTGAAATGGACTGGCATTGGCCATTTTGAATCAGACAATCATATCGTCTACTATACCAGCAATGACAAATTAAAGAGGAATGGCATCACATTCATCATCAAAAAGAATATTTCAGCATCTGTCCTGAATTGAACCCACACCTGTGGCTTCCAGCCAAACAAAAGACAGGTATATGAGGTGAATGTTTACCCGAGGTAGATACACTCCTTGGAGAGAACAATCATGGGAGTAAGAAGGGTTGTTTATGCACAGGGAGAGAGCTCGGGGCAGGAGTGCGTGGAGGGATGGACACAGGGAAGAGGTAACTATCAGGAGGAAGTGGGAGGGGAGTTGTTGCATTGCGGTAAATTGTAGTCAATGTCATGAGACAAAGTGTATGTGAACTGCTGTATAGAAAGTGAAATTGCTCTGTAAACTTTCACCCAAATCACACACACACACACACACAAATACTATCCTGAAGTATAATGTTGTCAATGATAGGATGGTGTCCATATGCTTACAAAAAAGAGCAGTTAATATTGTTGTTGTTAGGTACCATCGAGTCATCTCCAACTCATAGCCACCCTTTGTACAGCAGAATGAAACACTGTCTGGTCCTGTGCCAGCTCCACAATCCTTGCTATACCTGAGCTCATCGTTGTACCCACTGTGTCAATCCATTTTGTTGAGGGGCTTCCCCTTTTTCGTTGATGCTCCACTTTTCCAAGCATGATATCCTTCTTCATGGAATGGTCCCTTCTGACAACATGACCAAAGTAGATAAGACTAAGTCTGGCCATTCTCACTTCCAAGGAGCATTCCAGCTGCACTTTATTCCAGGACAGATTTGTTAGTTCTTTTAGCAGTCCATGGTACTTTGAACATTCTTCACCAACACTACAATTCAAAAGCATCGACCCTCTTTGGTCATCCTTATTCATGGTCCAGCTCTCACATGCATACAAGGCGATTGGAAATATCATGGCTTGTGTCAGACGCACCTTAGTCCTCAAGGAGATATCCTTGCTCCTCCGCACTTGAAAGAGGTCTTTTGCAGCCAATTTGATTTGCTGCATCCAATTTGTGCTATACGTCATTTGATACCCTGATTGCTGCCTTCCATTGGTGCTGATTGTAGAACCAAGTAATATGAAGTCTTTGACAACTTCAATCTTTTCTCCATTTATCATGATGCTGCTTATTGGTCCAGTTGTGAGGTTTTTTATTTTCTTTACATTGAGGTGTAATCCATACTACAGACTGTAGTCTTCAATCTTCATCAGTGTTTTGAGTCACCCTCACTTTCAGCAAAGTTGTGTCATTAGCATATTGCAAGTTGTTAATGAGTCTTCCTCCAATCCTGATGCCACGATCATCTTCATATAGTCTAGCTTCTCAGATTATTTGCTCAGTGTACAGATTGAATAAGTATGGTGAAAGGATACAACCCTGACATACACCCTTCCTGATTTAAAACCATTCAATGTCCCCTTGTTCTGTTCGAACAACAGCCTCCTGGTCTATATACAGGTTACTCATAAGCACAATTAAGTATTCTGAAATTCCCATTCTTCTCAATGTTATCCATAATTTGTTATGATCCATAATTTGTTATGATCCACACAATCAAATGCTTTTGCATAGTCAATAAAGCACAAATAAACATCTTTCTGGTATTCTTTGCTTTGAGCCAAGATCCATCTGACATCAGCAATGATATCCCTCATTCCACATCCTCTTCTGAATCCAGCTTGCATTTCTGGAAGTTCTCTGTCAATATAGTGCTGCAACCATTTTTGAATTTTCTTCAGTAAGATTTTACTTGCATGTGATATTAATTATATTGTTCAGTAATTTCCACCTTCTGTGGGATCACCTTTCTTTGGAATGGATACAAATATGGATCTGGAATCTTCCAGTCAGTTGGCCAGGTAGCTGTCTTCCAAATCTCTTGGCATAGCTGAGTGAGTGCCTCCAGTGCAGCATCCGTTTATTGAAACATATCAATGGGTATTCCGTCAATTCCTGGAGCCTTGTTTTTCACAACTTCCTTCAGTGCAGCCTTGACTTCTTCCTTCAATACCATTAACTCTTGATCATATGCCACCTCCTGAAATGGATGAACATCGACCAATTCTTTTTGGTACAGTGACTCAGTGTATTCCTTCCATTACTTTTGATGTTTTCTGCATCATTCAGTATATTGCCCATAGAATCTTTCAATATTGCAACTCGAGGCTTAAGTTTTATCTTCAGTTCTTTCAGCTTGAGAAATGCCATGTGTGTTCTTCCCTTTTGGTTTTCTAACTCCATGTCTTTGCACATTTCATTATAATAATTGACTCTCTCTTCTCAAGCTGCTCTTTGAAATCTTCTGTTCAGCTCTTTTATCTTGTCATTTCTTCCATTTGCTTTAGCTACTCTTCACTCAAGGGCAAGTTTCAGAGTCTTTTCTGGCATCCATTTTGGTCTTTTCTTCCTTTCCTGTCTTTTTAATGACCTTTTTCTTTCTTCATGGATGATGTTCTTGATGTCATCCCACAATTCCTCTGTAAGAATTCCTAGATATATAGTAGAGCTGACAAGGGACAAGTTTGCAGTGACTTCTTGGACATAGCCAGCTACCCAGAGGGAGCAAGTAGTTGGACCTGTGAGCTCGGGACCATGGTCATAGGGGACATCAAGCTCAATTGTCATAACATACTACACAGAAACATTTTTCCACATCCTACTTTCATGAGTAGCAACTGGGATCTTAAAAGCTTGCAAGCAGTCATCTAGATGCAGTGATAGATCTCTCCTCATCCAGAGCAAAGAGGAATGAAGAAAACTAAAAATGCATGGAAACAATTAGTCCAAGGGACTGGTACACTGTGTGATCATCAGCCTATATGACTATGAGGCCAGAAGAACTAGATGGTACCTGGCTACCACTGTACACCACTCAGAGGAGGATCAATGTAGGAGACCTGGATAGAGTAGGAGAACAATGTGAAACAAAACTCAAAATCATAGGGAGGGGGAGCAGGTTTGCTGTTCTGATAGAACCTGGTAGAACACCTGAGACTATGGCCCCTACCTGCCCCTTAGGTCTGGAATTGAACCCACTCCGTGGCTTCCAGCCAAACAAAAGACAGGCATATGAGCTGAACATTTACATTAAGTAGATACACTTTTTGGAGAGATCAATCATGGGAGAATAGAAGGGCTGTGTATGTACAGGGAGACAGTTCAGGGGGCAGGAGTGCATGGAGGGATGGACACAGGGAAGAGTGGCTATGGGGAAAGAGTGGGAGGAGAGCTGTTGCATTGTGGGAGATTACAGTCAATGTCATGAGACAAAGTGTATGTGAGCTGTATGGAAAATGAATTTGCTCTCTAAAATTTCACCCAAATCACAATAAAATTTAAAAAAGAAAGAAATCAGACATTGTATTGTACTGGGCAAATCTGCTGCAAAAGACCTCTTTAAGGTGTTAAGGAATGAAGGTGTCACTTTGAAAACTGAGGTGCACCTGACTCGAGCCATGGTGTTTTCAATTGCCTCATATTCTTGTGAAGCTGGACAGTGAATAAGAAAGACCACAGAAGAGTTGGTGCCTTTAAATTGTGATTTTAGCGAATTAACACTGAAAATATCATGGACTTCCAGAAAAATGAAAAAATCTGTCTTGAAAGAAGTGCAGCCAGAATGCTCCTTAGAAGCAAGAATAGTGAGACTTTGACTCACCTACTTGGTCATGTTGTCAGAAGAGACCAGTCCCTGGAGAAGGATATCATGCTTGGTAAATAGAGGGTCAGCAAAAAAGGGGAAGATGCTCTATGATATGGATTGACCTAGTGGCTGCAACAATAGGCTCAAGCATAGCAAGGATTGTGAGGCACAGGACCAGGCAGTGTTTTGCTAGTATTGCACCTTACAACCGTACAAGGAGAGCTGTTGCATTGGGTAAATTGTAGTCAATGTAATAAGACAAAGTGTATGTGAACTGCTGTATGGAAAGTGAATTTGCTCTGTAAACTTTCACCCAAATCACAATTTAAAAAAAAAAAAAAGAAAGAAAGAAAGAAAATAACACTTCAGGGATGAGCTTATTTGCATTTGAAAGGCTCTTCATCTGCAAATCATAACCAGTAGAAAAATATAATGCATGAAAAACTAGGAATAAAGCATGATCCAGATGAAGAAACTTACCAGTCATCTAAGATACTGTGATGGTTATATTTGTATGTCAACTTGGCTAGGCCTGGTTGAGTGGCTGAGCAGCTGGATGTAGTATTCCCCATGATGAGACTGGTAATCAACTTCATGGTGGAATCTACTGGGAGCAGATGAGTAGCTCCCTTTGGGTATGGGGTCTGCTTCCTATATATAAGGAGAAGCTTTGAGAATGGTTTCTAGCCTATGGCACACTTGGACCCTGCATGTAGCCGTGTCATTGCTCAGCAGCCTACTATGCTCTGCCGACCTTGGGACTTACAATGGACTTAAGTTAATGGCCTGCCATGTGATTTGGTAACATTGGGACTGTGCCTTTTTACTTGTTAACCTTGAGGCTTCCAGCCTCAGCAGCCAGCAATTGTTTGAGTGAAGCAACGCCTCTAGCTCCAGTGGGCTGGGAGCAGGAGGCGGAGCTGGACCCCAAGGTTGAGGGGCTTTCACCCAGCCCCTAGAGCCTGGCACTTTGAACTTGGACTTAAAGCCTCCAAATTGTAAGAATAAACTGCTGCTTGTTAAGGCCATCCCATTTGTGGTATTTTCTTGTCAGAGCGGCACTAGGGAACCAGAATAGATACAAAAAGACATAAATGAATATTGAGGTAGAAGGAAGATCTCATCTCTTCTCTTCCCAACTAGGAAGATAATGTAATTCCAAATAACATTATTAAATTCCATATAATATGAAGATAAAGTAATTCCAAAGTAAATCACAGTTTTGGAGGAATCTGACTAAATGAGTGCCCTTTGAAAAACATTCTTATACAAGATTTCTGAGAAACAGTGGTGTTTCCTTCTGACAATGAACACTGTTGGTCTTTTTTTATAAGTTGCTACACGCTTCAGTAAATGTTAGTTTTGTAATTAATTTTATGATGATTATTTGCAGGACATCTATTCTAGTTAATATTTTTTTTTTATTGCATTTAAGGTGTAAACTGATAAACATCTTCGTCCATCATACATTATATAGAGTTTCTTTACTGCATGGGATTTCTAATGTCTATAAATTGCATTTTTGATAAAGTTTTACCACATACGTATCAAAATGAAGATTTCTCTTTAATATACACACTGATGAATGGAAAATTTCTCCCTGAAAAAAAGTCTTACACCATTTTAGATGACTTCATTGCCACATGGGCCCTTAAAAATTAAAAAGTTTGAACTTGGAATTATACTGTTGCTTTCCTATGTAGATTCCAGTAACTGTGAAATGTGTTGTTATTAAAACCCTCTTTATTAGTCAGGATAGGTTAGGCAATGCTGCAGTAATAAATAAACCACCAAAATCTCAGCAGTATCACACAACAGATGTTTATTTCTTACTCACAGAAAACCCAATACAGGTCAAATACCCACCTTTCAATAACCCAGTCAGGAACAAGAAGCCTCCAAGGTCACCTCAGCAGGGAAAGAGAAGCCTGAGGACATCAGGAGATATTTGTAAGGGCCAGGCCTGGCAGTAGCTCATACCACTTTTGCCCACACTCTACTGCTGGAACACAATCACATGGACTCACTGTTAACTGCAAGAGTTGCTGGGAAATGAAGTCTTCCCATGTGCCCAGGAAATGGAATGTGTCTTTATTACACTCTTAAAATATCACTCTTACAGAGCTTTCTCCTGTATAGACAATCTAATGGGTTTCAAAACCTGACTACAGACTAATGTTCTCCCAACACTAGTAATGTGAGTGTTCCATTTCTGAGCCCACTGTTGAATGTCCTTCACAGAAGGGGTATCTTTTTGTGTGTTATTGTTAGGTGCCGTTGAGTTGGTTTTGACTCATAGTAACCTCATATGTTGTTGTTGTTGTTATGTGCCGTTGAGTCGGACCCAACTGATAGCGACCCCTCCTTGGGTTTCCGAGGCAGTATCACTATGGAAGTAGCTTGCCCCATCTTCCTTCTGAGGAGTTGCTGGTGGGTTTGAACCACCAGCCTTCTGGTTAGTAGTCAAGTGCCTTAGCCACTATGCTACCAGAGCTCCCAGCAACCTCATATACGACAATGAAATAATGCTTTTTATCTTTTTTAGTATGGACTTGCTCAAAAACCTAAGTTCAACCTTTAGTTGAATTAAAGTCTTTCCCATATTCATCTCAATTGAAATTTCCTTCACGGGTAAATTCCTCAATGAAAATTTTACCTCTAACTCTTGCTGTTGCCACAACCTGCCCTTTTGCAGAGAATCACTTACTTTGCCACTGCAGCAGGAGACAGCTAACAAGAGCTGCAGAGATGTCCAAAGGGTGTGGAGTCAGTGTCTGATCTCTTCTAACTTCACAAGGGAAAAGGAGGTCAGATGCCCCTGCCACACCCTTTTTACAGTTGGCAATGAGGATGGGATTTCAAGGCTACACACCTTATTTGCATAGTCCCACCTCTAGAAGGGTGCCATGTACTTTATTTTCATTGTTAACAAGCTGTCCAATCCCCTGGGTTGGGCCACAAGCATTGCACATTTGCATAGTCCCACACAGTCATCATGGGCTATCATGGACTGCTAGAAGAATGAACTCTGTCATAGAAGTATAGCCAGAATGCTCCTTAGAAGCAAGAATGACCAGACTTTGTCTCTCATGCTTTGGTCATATTGTCACAAGGGACCAATCCCTGGAGAAGAACGTCATACTTGGTAAAGTAGAGGGTCAGAGAAAAAGGCAAGACCCTCAATAAGATGGATTGACACAGTAGCTGCCATGATGGGATCAAGGATGGCAATGATTATGAGGATGGTGCAGGACCAGGCAGTGTTTCCTTTTGTTGTACACAGGGTTGCTATGAGTCAGAACTGACTAAAGGGCACCTAACAATAACAACCAAGTCATCCGGTGGAAGTCACAAAGACCACGGCTGGAAGGGCCATACCAAGCAATTCACTGCACCACAACAGAACTTCTTGAGATCTGTAGGAATTCCTTGGAATGCTCTTGACAGTCACTACTTTAGTGCTGCAAGCTGACATTATAGACAGCAATGTCTCTAATCTCTAACCCTCCAGCCCTTCCAATGGCTCAGTAAGCCTCTCATCACCTGGGATACACAGAGTGGCTTTCTGTTTTCCTAACTGAACCCTGCCTCACGACATCTGTAATGCCTCTGTCCTCATATGCAGTTTTTGATGAGTAAGCAGGTCTGAGCTATTGCTAAAACCCTCACCACACTCATGACATGTATGTTATGACTTGTTGATATGCACTCTGTGATGGGCAAGAAGATAAGAATTGTGACTGAAGCCCTTACCGTATTCTTTGCACTTACAGGGCCTTTCTCCTGTGTGGACCCTGAGATGGACATGAAGATCTGAATTCCAGCTGAAGCTCTTACCACACTCATCACATTTGTAGGGTTTCTCTCTTGTGTGATCTTTTTGATGTAGATGAAAGTATGAGCTATAACTGAAGCCCTTCCCACAGACATCACATGTGTAAGGCTTTTCTCCCATGTGAACCCTCTGGTGAGTGTGAAGAACTGAACTGTATGCAAAGTCCTTGCTGCACACATTGCATTTGTACGGCTTCTCTCCTGTGTGGACTCTCTGGTGAATATGAAGGTGTGTGCTTTGGCTGAAGCCTTTCCCACACTCATGACACCTATACAGCTTCTCTCCCATGTGCAGCCGCTGGTGGACTTGAAGAACGGAGCTGGAACTGAAACACTTGCCACACTTACTGCATTTGTAGGGTTTCTCTCCAGTGTGCACCCTCTGGTGGACAAGATTTGAGCTCTGATCAAATGCCTTCCTACACTCTTCACACTTACAGCGTTTTTGCCCTGTGTGTACTCCCTGATGACTACAAAGCAGTGAGCTGGATCCAAACCCCTTACCGCACACGTCGCATTTGTAGGGCATCTCTCCTGTATGGATTCGATGATGGTTGTGCAGAGAGGAGGTCCGCTGAAAGCCCTTGCCACATTCATCACATTTGTAGGGTTTGTCTCCTGAGGGTACTTTTGGATATCTGGGAAGGTATGAGCTCTGTTTGCAGCCCTTAGACCACTCATGGCAGTTATAAAATTTTGCACCTGAATGGGTTTCATTATGAACTAAGTCTGAGCTCTGACTAAAGTCTTTTCCATATTGGTCCCATTTATAAGCTTTTTGTCCTGTGTGAGCACGGTGATGAGTGGGAGGATTTGAATCATCTATGAAGCCCATTCTACAGCAATTACATTTGGAAGGTGTTGATACCATATGGACTACATTGTATCGTTCAATGGTTGACTCCGTGACCAAGCTTCTCCCACAGTCATTGGATCTACAGTGTTCCTCTCCATTACATTCCTGGGAACTGTCATGATCATGTGAGGGCCAACGGAAGCTCCCATCACACCAATCACATCCACACATTCTCTCTTCCACGTGAATTCTTCTACATCTTCCCTGAGAATTCTGGGGCTCTGTTGTTATGCTGGCTTCTCTCGAAGATTCTGGGGTCAGGACCTGGGTCAAGCCTTTCCAAGCTGATGGATGTTCGAAATTAATGGTATTTACCACCAGTTTTCATTTTCCACAACCTGAAGAGATGTTCCTGCCCACTCTTCACAGAAGGAAACACCTTTTTCTGCACAATGGGGACAATCTCCTTGAAGATTTGTGACATAATCCTGACTCTCAGCTAAGTCACTAATTCTGTGTTTCCAAATCTGCCAGCAGAGGAACATTGCTTGTGAGGGGTAACTCAGTCCTGTCCCCTGAAGGTTTGAAAAGTTGTTTTTGATCCCGTCTTCTACAAGGACAAAGAAAATTTGGCTAAGAGAACAAATAAATCATCTGTTTGGTGAGAATGGAGTAGGATAGGGTAGGAGATTGTCATGTAATAGGCAATTTGAACCACAGTCATTCTAATCTATAATTCTGTCAATTAGAAATCAGGTCTTTCAGGGAAGTCAAAGGAAATCTTGGCAAGAAATTATAAAAGAATTGATCGAGGAAGAAGAAATTCACCTCTCTGCTATAAAAGGAAGGAACTCTGGTAGTGGTTAAAGCATTCAGTTGCTAACCAAAAGGTGGGTGGTTCAAATCCACCAGCCGCTCCACATAAAGATGAGGCAGTCTGCTTTTGTACAGATTCCCATATGGGACAATTCTATTCTGTCCTCTAGGGTTGCTGTGAGTTAGATCAATTTGATGGCAGTGGAGTTTTGGGGCTATAAGAGAAGTAAAAAAAAAAGCCTTTAATTATTTTTTACACACAGTATGAAGAAGGCTCCCATATGATTTGTATATACACACATATACATACACATACACACACACAAAAAAAAAAACCTCACTGCCATAGAGTTGATTCCGACTCATAGCGACCCCCTTTCAGTTTCTGAGGTGGTAAATCTTTACAGAAGTAGATTGCCCAGTCTTTCTTCTTCAGAGTGGCTGGTGGGTTTGAACCTCCAACCTAAAGCCATCTAGATGGGTTTCAAAATGGCATGAATCCCACGATCAAGACCATATGGTTAGTTTTTGGTTCAAGGTAGTTTCTGGGTCAAGTCACTGAAAGTGACTTTAGTTCATAAAATGGTGCCAGGGAAAGGCGGACATGGAAGGAAGTTGGGACAATCCACTTCCATAAAGATTTACTGCCTTGGAAACCCAGTGGGGATTGCTATGAGTCAGAATTGACTCAATGGCAGTGGGTTTGTCTTGGTTTTCTTTTTAGAACAGGCTCAAAACAGTGGCTTTTCAATTGTTTTAACTGTAACTCATTGTAAGAAAAGTATGTTATTCTGCAATCTATTATACAGACACACACACAGACTGTTAACTGAAACAGAAGTTTCATCAGCTGGTATTTACCTATGTGCAATGCACATGGGTAAATTCTTTTGTGATTTTGTTTTTAAAAACTGCTGAACATATAAAAGGGCAAACACCGTATGATTCTACTTACATAAATACGTAGAATAGGTAAATTCAGAAAGACAGCAAGTAGATAAGAGGTCACTAGGGACTGGGCGCTCTGGTGGCGTAATGCCTAAGGCATTTGACTGTTAACTAGAAGGCTGCTGGTTCAAACCCACCAGCCACTTCTTGAAAGGAAGACTGGACAATCTACTTCCATAGTGATACCGCCTCAGAAACCCAAGGAGGGGTCACTATGAGTCGGATCCAACTTGACGGCAATGAGTTTGATTTGGTTTAGGGAAGGGGAGGAGTAGGGAGTTATTGCATAACAGGTACAGAGTTTCTGTTTGGGGTGATGGAAACATTTGGAAAGTGGGTTTGGAAAAAGTTTGGAATAGATCATGGTAAAGGTTTCATGGCATTGTGGGTGTAACAACATTGACTTGTATACTTAAAAATTGTAAAATGGCACGTTTTATGTTATATATATTTTACTACAATAAAATTGAAACAAAGAAAGTACTGATCTGAACCCCAGCCTTGGGGAGAGAGCTCCTCTTATATACTAACTTGATTTCAGGACCCACCAATTGGGCTGCTTCCTGCAGTTCAAGGAACAACTGAGCGATATACACCTTTAGGCAAAAGGGTGACATTTCTACACTATATAGATACTGTGGTATTTCAGTTTCACATGGTTATTAAAAACACAAGGTCTAGAGTCAGACTGGGTGGGTTCAAATCCAACTTCTTCTCCACAGAAGCTATGTCACCACAGGCAAGTTGTTTATCCACTCTGTGCCTCAGTTGTTTCATCTGTAAAAGCAGATTAATGATAGCAATTCTCTCATAAAGTAAACTGAGGTAATATATATTTGTATAAGGGCCTCTGAGAAATTGACATTAGCTTAGATATTTATCAAAAAATAAACAAGTTGTTAGGGATTGAATTGTGTCTCCCAAAAAATATGTGTTGTAAATCCTCACCTCTATGCCTGTGGTTATAATGGGTTGTCTTTGTTATGTTAATGAGGCAGGATTAGTGCAGGGTGTGTTTTGAGTCAATCTCTTACAAGATATAAAAGAAAGAGATGTAAGGAAGCAGAAATGGGAAATGAGAGATGCCAAGCCACATGAAGATTGCCTAGGAGCAGATGCTCAAAAGAGACAAAGACCTTTCTCTACAATCAACAGAGAGAGGAAGCCTTCCCCTAGACCCAGTGCCCTGAGTTTAGACTTCTAGACTCCTGAACTGTGAGAAAAGGACCTGTGGTGGCATAGTGGGTGGGGCATTTGGTTGCTGACTGAAAGGTAAGAGGTTCAAACCCACCAGCTGCCCTGTGGGAGGAAGATGGGGCAGTCTACTTCCGTAAAGATTGACAGTCTCAGAAACCCAATGGGGTCACTATGAGTTGGAATTGACTTGATGTTAGTGAATTATTTATTTATTTATTTATAACTGTGAAGAAATTTGTTTATTAATGCCACCCACTGCAAGCTTGTGCTGGCTTCTTGGCTACAGCCAGCTATCTGGAAGGAGCAATTAGTTGGACCTGGGTCACAGAGGACATCAAGCTCAATTGGCAGACCGTACTACACAAAAACTTTGTTCTACATCCTACTTTGGTGAGTAGTGACTGGGATCCTAAAAGCTTGCAATCAGCCATCTAGACGCAACAATGGGTCTCTCCTCATCTAGAGCAAAGAAGAATGAAGAAACCAAAGACACATGGAAACAAATAGTCCAAGGGACTGGTAGACCGTGTGATCCTCAGCCTATATGACCATGAGACCAGAAGAACTAGATGGTGCCCAGCTACCACTGTCAACCACTCAGAAGGGGATCCTGGAGAGAGTGGGAAAACAATGTGGACAAAACTCAAAATCATAAAAAAAAAAAAAAAAAAAAGACCAGGTTTGCTGTCTGATAGAGCCTGGTGAAACTCCTGAGACTATGGCCCCTAGCCACCCTTCAAGTCTGGCATTGAACTCACTCCTGTGGCTTCCAGCCAAATAATAGATAGGCATATGGGGTGAACAATTACATCAGGTAGATACACTCCTTGGAGCAATTAATTAAAGAAGGACTGTGTTTTCACAGGGAGACAGCTCAGGGGGTGGGAGTGCATGGGAGAAAAGGACACAGGGAAGAGGTTTAACTATGGGGAAGAGAACTGTTACATTGTGGGGAATTGCAGTCAATGTCATGAAACAAAATGTGTATGAACTGCTGTACAGGAAATGAATTTGCTCTGTAAACTTTCACCCAAATCAATAAAAAATAAATAAAAAGCCACCTACTTGTGGCATTTATAGCAACACTAGATAACAAAGACACAAACTAACACTTAATATTGCACTTACAATGTACCAAGTAAGGAGCTCTGGTGGTGTAGTGGCTGAGGCATTTGTCTGCTAACCAGAAGGTCAGTAGTTGAAACTCAACAGCTGCTCCACAGGAGAAAGATGAGGCAATCTACTTCCATAAAGATTTACAGCCTTGGAAACCCAACGGGGGTTGTTATGAATTGGAATTGACTTGAATGCACTGGGTGGGTATGTACCAGGTACTCTTGTAAGTGTCAACCAAATCAAAGTTTTGGTTTGATTTCTTTGACACTAGTTTGTCCCCCTGGTTTTTCTCCAGGAGCAACCAAGGGACTAAGGTGCTTGGTTGTGTTTGAACTTTATCATTCTCAAGCTGCAAAACAAGAGGAAGGAATGAGAGGCTAAACGTGGGAGGGAGGAAGAGGGTTCACCGAGCACATGGACCATGCTCCTGGGGTGGGGGCACAGGGTTTGAGAGGAGCCCCCTCACCTCGCTTCACGAGGGGCCGCCACTCACTCATCTGCAGAGTTCTCATCTGCACATGCATCTCTTTGGAGTTCTCTCCATCAAAGTGTTTCTTGGTGCTCCAACTGGAGTATCCTGTCTGGTGTGAAATTCATCATCAGGGAAAACAAGTCTGTTGCCATGAGGCTTAGTTCCAGGTGGCTGTTCCCAGCTAACCCACTGGGGAGCTCTGGTGGCATAGTGCCTAAGGCATTTGACTGCTAACCAGTAGGCTGGCGGTTCAAACCCATAAGCCACTCTTCAGAAGGAAGACTGGGAAATCTACTTCCGTAGTGATACTGCCTCGGAAACCCAAGGAGGGGTTGCTATGAGTTGGATTTGACTCGACAGTAGTGAGTTTGGGTTTTGTTATTTATTTATTTATTTATTGGTACTCACCCACTGAGACCAGGTCCCGGAAGTTTTCCAGCATCACATCTCGGCCTTGTCCAGTAGGGCCAGCTCCTCCTCAGTGAAGACCACAGCCACATCCTTGAACATCACCTCTTCCTACAACACCAAGCACATACTCCCATCCATCATCCACCCCAGTGACCACCGGAAGGAGAGAAGACCCAGAAGCTGTGCTGTCATGAAGTGGACTCTCTCTCTGCTCTACCCCATCGCTTGGGAGCCATACTTTGCAATGGTGGAGCTGGAATCTGAAACCACTCTGCTACTGTGCCAGCTGCCTCTATACTGTGCTTTGACAATGGAGGGGGGGCGGCGTTAGAGGGATTCTGCAAACCCAGCAGAGGAAGAAGGGACTTGCTCCTTCTTGCTGGCTTTCTGTTCTGGTATCACCCCAGTAAGGCTACTTTACCCCAACAGCAGGGGTTCCTTTCTGTAGCAATAGCTGAATCCACATGGCCGTTTTCCAACACCTGGGGAAGCAGTTCCATTGTCTAACACCTCACAAATGCCAGCACCAGCCGCATCAGAAATCTGGATCCCAGGCCTCCCTCCGGGGCTCCTTCTCTGAACACAGAGACCAGGCAGCCAGCATACCTCCTCATAGTTCTGAGGTTCAACACCATAGAGTCCCCTCCTCTAAGTTCCTAAGTCCTAATAATTCAGCTTCTTTGTTCCTTCAGTGTTATGGACTGAATTGTGTCCTCCTACATGTGTCTTGGAATCCTGACCCCTATACCTGTCGCTATGAGTTGGGTCCGACTCGACGGCACATAACAACAACAACAACATACCTGTGGATATAATCCCATTGGGAATAGGGTTTTCTTTGTAATGTTAATAAATCCATATCAGTGTAGGGGAAAAAAAAGACAAGACCCAAACTCACTGCCATCCAGTTGATTCCGACTCTTAGCAACTCCCGTTGGGTTTCCGAGGTGGTAAATCTTGACCAAAGTAGATCACCCCATCTTCCTTCTGCAGAGCAGCAGGTGGGTTTGAACCACTGACCTTCTGGTTAGCAGCCAAATGCCTTATGCACTGTGCCCTAAACCTAATCCCTCTGACTGATAGGGAGCAGCCCAGGCACAGATTCAAGCACACAGGGGAGGAAGGTAGACACCACATGGGGATCACCGAGGAACAAAGAGAGCCAGGACTATAGACACTGAAAGAGACAGGACCTTCGCCCAGAACCAAGAGAGAGAGAAAGCCTTCCCCTAGACCAGCTCCCGGAATTCGGCCTCCTAACCTCCTAAACTGTGAGAGAATAAATGTCTATCTTTCAAAGCCACTCCTTGTGGTATTTGTTATAGCAGCATTAGGAAACTAAGACACTCAGGCTGGTAGCTACTTCCTGCAACCGCTACTTCATAACACCTTAGAGTTCTCTTGACCCGTTCAGTCACCTGGTTAACAACTTGATGTCTTGTTAACCACGCTTTACATTATACTCTCTCTGTTCAAATAGCTGGTAATGTTTTTGCCTCCTGAATGGACCCTGACTGATATAAAGGCACAGAGAAGCATTCCGGAAATGCACAGTTTTGAGTGGGCAATGGTTCTCTTCTCCCCGCATCACCTGTATCACACTGGTAATCGTTCATGTTCACCCAAAGAATGTTACAGTAAACATCCATGAATATGTGTCTTTGAGTGCTTGTAGGAATGTTTCTACAGAATGCACTCCCAGGCCAGAGACTCCTGAATTACTTGAGCATGCATTTTTATAATTTGATTGTCATTGTCAAAATCGTCCCCAAAAAGGTTGGGCTCATTCACAGGCCTCGTAATATTTGGATGCTCCATTTTCCATCACTGACCAGGTTGTGGCATTTTCAATTCTCTTTCATGGTAGATTCATCTATTTCTATCCAGTTAAAGGACTAAGACAACAGGCCACCACACGTTTGATATTCTGTTGTATGGAGGTGGCTTCTGTGTTGCTACGGTGCTGGAAACTACTGGGTATTTCAAATACCAACAGGGTCACTGTTTTGGTTACCTAGTACCGCTCTGACAAGAATATACCACAAATGGGATAGCTTTGACAAACAGGAG